>NW_024344370.1:2665620-3131412 GCF_902729225.1 Pteropus medius | reverse complement strand
TGGAAGATGTGGCTCATGGAGGCTGCTCGTGTCTCATCATTGGGTCTGCAATTCAGAACCAGACATTGGGGAGGGAGCCACACCCTTTTAAGCACGGAAGTCATAGGTCCTGTGTTTTCTGAATTCAGTTACCCTGTGCTATTTTCCCTGAAATGCTGGTATTTTTATGTCTAAACTCCATCTTCCAGATGCCTTTCACTTTCAACCATTTCATAGATACTTATGTAAATTAGGTAAGTTTCTTCCAGAAACTGGCATTCTAGTGAGTGAGTCTTACAAATTGACCTGAGCCAGATTACTGATGCTAAAATGGGAGCCACCAAAGAAGTGGTAAATTGAGAGGGTTAGCAACTTCTCTGCAATTATGTTACCTGGTTATGGCAAAAGGAAACATCAGCCAAATTCTGCAGATGCTTAGTTAAATATTTATTAGTAAACAGGTAAAAAAGCAGTTTATACAACTTTGCATGCAAGGTCCTCGCAAGACAATGCCAGGATTTCAAAGGCAGAATTCTGTTGCCTGTATAGCCAGCATGGAGCAACCAGGGACCTCCAGAGTTCATGACTGGACCCAGACCAGGTAAAGACTTAACTAAGGCATCATTCTAAGGGTGCAGGTTAAAATTCTAGCTGAATACATATACCCAATTTATGCAAGCGCGGGGGTGGTTTCTAAACTTTTTAAACTAATCCATTTATCTTGAACATTTTTATATTTACCAAGGAGATCCCATTTCTAACTTGCATCATGCTAATCAAAGGCCACTAATTTCACGAATAAAAAAACATTTCTGACATTAAGCTAATTGACAAAGCACCCATTATTGATGGAGATATGAATAACAGAAGTGCTTTGCCTCTGGATTGTGCATTCTTGATTTGAGACCAGAAATATTTGGTTAGAGCCTAAACTAGGTAGCATACACATAATATAGCCTTGTATATTTAGCAGATCTCTTAAGGCTGCATCAGACTCAGACATACGCTGTGATACAATGCAATCTCTCCAGAAGTATGCAACAGGGTTATAAGAACACAGACAAGGGAGTGACTTAATTTTGTCTGGCAGACTGGAAAGTGAAGAAGCAAGGACCAGAATATCCTCACAGAGGAGATGGCCCAGGCCGAGTTTTTTAAAATGAGTAGAAATGTATCAATCAGGCCGATTCAGGGTACGCTCAGTAAACAGAAATAGTGCAGGCTTGAGCCCAGAATCTGAGAAGTTACATATCTAACAGGAGTGGGTAGACTGCTGGGCATGTGATGAGGGGAGATAGGCTAGACAACATAGAAAGTTCTAGAGTCTACTCAAAGGTTTCCTTTCTACCTGGTGGGAATCCAGAAGTGAGACAATAATCCCTACCCACTCCAATTTTGGTTCAGAACATGGATCACCATAGTGGATGAAAAAGAGGCACTATAATAAATCTAACCAAAAGTGACCTCACGGGGTGTTCTGATCATAAATTCCTAACTGATCAGGTCATGGTGTGTATTCATGCCTCAGGCCTATAAACTTCCCCAGTAAAAGATTACTTTTGCCTTAAGAAAGCTCTGTCCATTGTTCTATGCATCTAGGTCAATACATCTTTGAAATACTAGAAATAATTCTCTTTTCCAGACCCCTCAAAGGCATAACCACCCTCAAAGGATCACGTAATCTTTTTAACTATCCTGTACCTTACTTTCTCCAAACTTCATGTAATTTTCCTTAGTTCCCTCCTTAATTCCAAATATATAAAAGACAATACAAAACTGTCATTTTGCGGAGTTTTTTTATCGTCAGCTTTGGCTCAAAAAATTCTTATAAAAATTCCCTACAGGTTTAGATGTTACTACATCAACACCATACTGTGAGACCAAGATCCAGCAAGGGTCGAGTTTCTTCCCAAACTTTTCTAACTCGAGTCCCAAAGCCCTGAACATTCGGTCCATCCATACTGTTTTTTCCATAAAAATCAAAGTAGAAAGACTATGGTCCCTAGAATCATTTACTGGTTAGGTGACTTGGACAAGTTTCTTCACCAATCTGATCCTCAGTGTCCTCATCAGTAAAAGAGGAATAATTAATAATTATACCTCCTTAGGACTGCTGTGAAGATCAAGACAGTGTATTGTACAGTTGAGATGCTGACCTAATTTAGTATCTGTCTTTTAAATCTTTATCATCATTTTTCCTTGTTTATGAATTCTTAAAATAAGATCTATATTATACAAGTAGTACTTTATCTCACTATAACTAGAGATTAGTAATCACTGACCTTATGTCAAAAATCTTACTCTCAACCATTTAAAATCTAGAAATTCAGCCCTGAGGCTTCTGACCCTACTAAATCTCCACAAGCATCTTTTACTTGCTTTCTGGTCTTATCAGGGTGAGGCTCTCTATTTCCAGACCTAACAAGAGAATCACAAATTCCAGCTCTGAAGCTCTTTTTCCTTCCTGTTTTGTGTTTATTCCTATTTTGAGTATATATAACAGCCCTAAGTTTTGATAATCATGATGGCCAGTGGACTGGCAGGGACGCCTACCACTACCTTAGTCAGAACAAAGTTTAACTTCAATGCCGTAGGCAACTTTTCTTAGTGGAGAAGCATCTCTTTTGCTAAGGAAACTTCACTAGCCCTAACAGCATTTCAGTGAAGACCCCTCCCAGAAAGTTCCCTCACCAAATTAATTCATACAGCCCCTCCCCTCAGCAAATCAAACTTGAGATCTTAAAAGAGTGCTTTGCCCTATTATTGATCTGATTTCTGAGCACAAATTTTAAACAGTTTCCTGCTTTCCTTAAAAAAATTAACACATTAGTCCAAGGCAACAAGCTGCAACCACCAGCGCTTTGAATTATTTAAATCCCAGTAAATGGGGCTGCTTCCCAATTTGCCTTTGGCCCAAACCCTCCCAATTTTGGCACAGCCCCTGCATCACACACTGTTACTCGCCTGCCTTTGAATGCATCTCTGTAACCCCCATCCCAAGTTCCAGTCATTGTAACTATTGTCACATTATAGGCAGCTTATCTTATTAGCTAGTTACTCACCAAGCCAGGAATGTTCCACCCATGCTGGAAGTTCTGTGGTGGGATAAGATAATGAGGGGGCGTAGCAAAGGTCTGTGATCATAGGGCTGAATTAGAAGCCCTGTAGCAGAGAAACCAGTGACTGAGGGGCCGGTGGGAGGAGTGTCACTGAGCAGAATGATTACAGATTGCTTCGCATCACCTTCTCCAGGGTCATGATTTGCCCTGGTGAAAACTAACAAAGAGACAGCCTTTGGACGTGGCTCCAGAGACACTGGAGAAGTTAGAGGAACCCATGGCCGCAGGGCTCTGGAAAAACAGAGACAGGCTTCACCATTTCTTGCAGTCTTGACATTAAGTAGACATTGTTTTTGTCAGCATAAGAATGATCAGACCTGTAGAGAATTTTTATAAGTTTATTTGAGCCAAACTGACAACATATGCTGGGGAGCAAGATCTCATGCTCCAAAGAATAAGTTCTGTAGCTTTCTCTTATGCATTTGAACTTAAGGGAAATTACAGGGAGTTGAGAGAAAGCAAGGTAGAGAATAGATTACAGGATAGATGACAAGATTATGTGCTCTTTTGAGGGTAGTTACCACTTATTTCAAAGGCATGTTAACCTAGATGCACAGAAACAATAGATGGGGCTTACTTAAGGCAGAGATAAACCTTCTACTAAAAAGTTACATGCAAGACTACCCACCATAACCTGCCCAGATAGGAATTTATAATCAGATCACTCTATGAGGTTGCTCTCTATAGAATCCCTTTTTTTTTCCCCATCCACATTTTGTTTTCCAGTATTTATGACAGATGTAAACCCCAGTGCTATTGCCAGTGAAGTCCAAGTTTTAAATCTCAACTCTCAAGATTAAGAATTGGAAAAGAATCCTTTCATCATGACTCTTCTGCCAAGATCATAACCTAAATGGTCCTTATTATTAATGGTTCATTACTGATAATAATATTAATAATCACAATACTAAGTAATGACTAACAGAATAAGTACAAAGCTGTCTTCTTGTTTACAGTGCTCCTAGTGATAAAGATCTCTAATAATCAAAGCTTAGATTCTACATTTCCTCATGGGCTGGTCCCAAGACTTTGCCTCATACCCAGCATCGTAATACTCTACAATCAGGCTTCTTAAATTTGGCACTTTTGCAGGGTGGGAGCAGACAGAATGGATCTGAGGTTCTTTCTGTATTTTATGAAAATTAATACTATCATAAAGATTGTGTGAAATCACCACACGCCCATCAGAATGACTAAAATAAAAAATAGTGACAACACCAAATGCTGGTAAGGATGGAGAGAAACTGGATCACTCATATATTGGAGGTAGGAATATAAAATGACAACTCTGGAAAATAATTTGACAGTTTCTTTAAAAGAAAAACATGTAAATACTATATGATGCAGCAATTACACTCTTTGGTATTTATCCCAGAGAAATAAAAACGTATGTTCACACAAAAACCTACATATAAAGTTCATAGCAGCTTTATTTTATAATAGCTAAAAACTGTAAAAAACAAAAAATATCCTTTAATGATTAAATGGTTTAATAAACTGTGGTGTACCCGTACCATAGAATATTACTCAGTCATAAAAAGCAATGAACTATTGATACATGCAACAACTTGGATCACTATCCAGAAAATTATGCTGTGGTAGCAGTCCTGTCAAAATAGGATAAACTCTCATCCAAAGGTTGTTTCAGATGTTGATAATGATGACACCACAGACATAAAGAGGGTATGTTTATTACTCACATAATGTAGAATTCAGGGGACAGCTAGGCAGGCTCCCTAAGCAGGCCCAACAATGGCTTGAGAGCCTGGCCTGGGGTTTTTATTGTGGTTAGGGTGTTGGGCTAGGATGAGGGTTCCTGCACATGGCAAGGTCTCACATAGTCTGAGTCTCTCACCCCTGCCAAAGGAAAGAGTACTTGGGCTTCCTCATTAGCTTGCCCAGATGTGAGACAGAACAGAAAGAGGAAAAAGTGAGGCTGAAAAGCTGTCAGCACACGTCAAAATATGGAGTTTGACTCTTTATTACATGTGGTGAACAAAAAAAAAGAAAAACCAATCTCAAAAGGGTGTGTACGATATGATTCCATTTATATAACATTTTTGAAATCACACAATTTTAGAAATGGGGGACACGTTTGTTAGTGATTGCCCAAAGCAGGGATGGAAGTAGGGGTGAGAAAGGCAGGGTGGTTATTAATGGGCGACACGTGGGATCCTTGTAATCTTAGAACTGTCAGTATCCTATCTGGTGGCGAATACACGAACCTACACAGATGATAAAACTGTATAGAACTTAATACACTCACACACGGATACAAATACAACTGGGGGAATCTGAGGAATGTAGATAGATTGCATCAATGTCAATATTTTGGTTGTGATATACTTTAGTTTTGCAAAATGTTACTACTAAGCGAAAGTGAGTAGTGGGTATATAGGATCTCTCTATATTAATTCTTAAAACTGCATGTGAAATCAAAATATCTCAGTAAATACTTTAATTTAAAAGGATAAAATCAGAGGTGAGGATTATAGCACACTTCAGGGTGAGAGAAAGAGCAAGAACAAGTGAATGCATCTGAATCGAGCCGACAGAGCCATTGCCACCACTGGGTCCTCTCAAAGTCACCTTCGACAGTGTAATGGCAAAGTATGGGTCGGGCATCATAATTATCTTTAGGAAAGAAAATTCCATAAAAGCAGGGATCACATTTGTCTTTTCTACCCTTGCATCTTCAGCCCCTAGAATAATATCTGGCACATAATGGACACTCATAAGCTTTTGTTAAATTAATGAATAAAACAGGTCCTCAGTAATTGTTAGTGTTCTTTCTCCTTTTAGATCCTGGGCTCCTTGAACAGATTGCAAGCTCCATGAGGGCAGGGCTAGGTCTCATTCATCTGTGTAACCCCAGCACTAAGCACATAGTAGGCACTCAATAAATTCTCATTGAGTTGAAGTAATCCCCATTCTTTTCTTGTAGTTTGGTTTTCTTGGCAGAAGTCTATAGAGTTGACCTGATGGCTATGAGTTAGTAAAAATGGAGGATTTTTCTCAGGTTTTTCAATGAACAAAGAAAAATGCCCAATGAGGCCCACAGGACAGTTGCCTTCTAGGCATCTCTGACTCTCTTTTTTTTTTCTTATCCTTTTCCCTTTGGTTTCTAGATTCTAGCATTTGCCAGAACCAGGACTGAAGGAAGAACAAACAGCTGAAAAATCTTTTAAATTAGATCATCTTCCTCTGGGAATTGAGGCATGCTGGTTAGGTTTGACTAAAAAAAAAAAAAAAAGTAGGATTTGAATCTTAGGTTCAGATAAAATACAAATTCTGATATCCCAAGACTTCTTAAAATTTCAAGTAGTATTCTTTGGATAAAAAACATAAGTGATTTTCAAATAGCTCTGAATCTGGTAATTCTGATTTTTCATGCCATTTGCAAGTAAATCATATATTTTACCACTCTGTTGTATATAATAAATTATACATACAAGTACATATTGCATTTTATGTGTAATAATGGGTTGCTAAGTGGAAATGGCAAAACCCAAGAAAATCCATGGATTTTCTCCCCAAATCCTGCCAGCCTCCTTTACTATTAGAAACCTATTTATTTCAGCCAGCAGTGTTTGAGACAAAGAAAAAAATGAGAAAAATATCCTAGAATCTCAACATTAGCAGGGTCCAAAAGCCTGCCAGACTATGACCATTTTTCCAGAGATCTCACTCATCCTCCTGCCTATCTGTTGCCTTTTGTACTGGAGCCACCTGCCATTAACCAGGTCCTGCCTCCAGAATCTGCTGCCAGCATGATTCCCAGACAGGCAGCCTCAGGTCTTTGACTTTTAATGGTGGAGTCTCAATTGCCCCTCCAATTCTAAACTTCCCTACATTTAAAAATCTCCTAAGGCTTTATCACTGCCAGGACTCTGCCCTGGGTGATGGCCATTCTAGAGGGGCCACGATTCTTGGAGAGACTTTGCTTAATTGCAGAGCAGTATATGATTCTCGGGTGGGAAGAGGGTGTGTGAGGTTATTGTCTATCAAAAGAAAATAGTGGTTTCAGAAAACTGGCAAACAGTGCAACTGAGAAAATAAAGAGTTGTGTAAAACTCTAGACACGCCTGAAAAACAAACCCCAAATCTGTCTCCAAATCATTAGTTTCCAGTGTGCGCTTTTTTCTTTAAAAGATAATTTGCAATTTTTTTCCCAATCATGTCATTTTCATTACCTCATCGACTAGAGCAGACAGATGAGAAATGAGGGAAGAGGAAAGGACCATGTTGCAACTGACAGATCAGTGAGGAAGCACTGAGCAGAGTGAGGGCAAGGTCGAGAGGAGCAGAAGGCAGAGTTGGGAACCAGGTAGGAGGATGACTCAGGTGAAACTTCATCCATCATCTCTCCCCTCTGTCAAGCCTAAATGCCTCTCCCCTTTCTGGTGCTGCTGCAGGCTACTCACTTTCCTGCAGCAAAGGCTATCTAACATGAACAAGACAGAAGGGTGGTCAGAGCTCTGCTGTCAGGCCAGGCTGCTCCCTATCCCTAGGTGTCATGTAGGTTCTGGTCTATTGATCAGGGCAGAAATACCTTTCAGGATGTCCCAAAGAAAGGGGTAAAACAAATACTATCCTCATGTTCTCCCATTGCCAGAGTCCAGTGAACACTCAGGACCACAGAAGAGGTGCAAAGGGCCTCAGCCTGGCACATCCTTGGTACTCAATTCATATGTGTCAATGAATGGATCGACAGACAGACAGACAAGACAGACAGACAGACAGATAATGGATAGAGAACAAAAAGTTTCCATAGTTCATCATCTGAATCTAAACTAAGGCCTTTTCTGGTCACTGGTCCCAGCTACTCACTCATGCCCAAGTACACACTGCCCAAGGAGCCACTGTAGGAATGAGAGGAGAAGGGGCATAGCCATTTCCTACTGCAAGCTCCACACTATGATGGCTGCAGTCTCACAAAAATCTGTGAATGTTATTTAGCCCATTGACAGATAAGAAAACTGAGACATAGGAAGTAGACTGTGACTTGGTAAGGCCACAGACCAGGAAGTTGGTGGCTCTGGAAGATCTGAGAACCCAGGTTATCTGCCCCCTGAGCTGGAATACTCTCCCACAGCTGGCTTTCACTGCAATGGGATCAGAACTAGCAACGAATATAAACTTCACTTCTTATTAATCTTCCAGGCTCCGCTGTCTCTTATTGATGAGTTGGAAAAGAGCTCTTTCCTGCTTGTTGTCCTAAAGGGAGCAAACAACATCCAAATTAGACAAACAGGCCAGCCCTGAACAAAGTCCTCACATAAGTGAGGGTTTTTTTGTTTGTTTGTTTGTTTGTTTTTTGTTTTTTGCTTTCAGCCTGTCCCAGGTCTCTTTTCTTATATTAGAAATGCTCTCTTTTTCCTGAGGAGTTTTTTTGGTAGAGATAGTGGGGGAGAAAGGAACTAAAGCACTGAGAACCTCATTCATGTTACACAATTCCTTTTTAAAGTAGGACTGCATCACAATAGAAATCTTATACGATGTAAATGATTTCATCCTCTTTTTCACAGGCATTTGCATTTTTAAAGGGGAAGACCAAGATTCTGGAATGGCCCAGTAGAATTGCTGTTGGCATTACCAGGAGAGAGAAGGGACTTTAGAGGTCAGAGATCTTTCCAGCTGGTGGTTGTCACCGACTCTGACCATATGACCAGTCTAGTAGCCAAGAAAAGATTCAAGAGGGAGGAAAGGGAAGAAGGCCTCCACTGCAGAATCATCACACCAGGGATGGTCACCTTCTCAACTTAATCTCACTGACATGGATCCTAGATGGGGAAGGAGATATGTGGAGAGGAGCAAATACACTTCAAGAGAACTCACAGGATCTATCTTGCTTTCTGAAATCAATACCAAAATTGACAACATTCAGTTAAGAGAGAGAGAAAAAAAAAAGAAAGAACATGGCCATGAATAACTGATTCCTTCTGGATGGATGCTGAGTCATAGATTCTCCCTTAGTCCTCCTTTCCTCCAGCTTTCTGGAGACTGTATGCTTGCGTCTTTTCTCTTCTTGCCATGTCCAGAGACTGTGATTGCTTTTCACAATTCTTGGCTCCTGACCAAATTGGGTGGAATGTATACTGCTTAGAAAAGTCCTCTCCTGGAGCTGAGGACAATTCCTGCTAGACAGCTGCCTGCTCCAGGGGTGGGTTCTTCTTTTTCCAGCCACTATTCACCCTCAGCTTGAGCTGACAGTGCCAGCATCTCATACCAGTGGCTAGCCTGCCAATCCCTTGCTGCCTGCTCCAAGGGCCACTTTTCTTTGCTCTTTCTTCAAACCGCCTCACCAGATTTGTTGTTACATTTTCCATGATCTTAGTACCACTTGCTGCCAACAAATATGAGACAGAAATAAATATTTCACTGGCATAAAGTTGGCCGACAGCTCAGTCTATGTCACTGAATTAGTTAGTTTAAGCTCTAACTAAAGCCATTTAATTTGTCAAGTTGAAGAACTGACCCACTGACTTTCAGAAGTTAAGAATCCCAGTGGTCGTGCTCCAGCTACGCAAAGGCCTGATTGAAACTTTGAAATCACAGCTTTTTTACCTGGGATCAGATCAATTTTTTGGTACGACATCCTCCTCTCTTAGCTCCATAAGCACACTGGGGGTAATATATGGATTTATTATTCCCCTTGATCCAGAGAGCGTAAACCCCAACGGTTAGGGGGAGTTCGACTTAAAAGCTATAACACCAGGAATTCAGAAATAGCTTCTCTCTTGCTGAGGACCCAGTGTAGGTTTGACCGTGGCTGTGAAAGATTCCATCCTGGATGGCTCAGGCTATAGTGGATCAGTCTTTGGCAGCTGCATGGGCCACAGCTGATGTCATGTGGGAAGCCAGAACACCAGCAAGCTGAGAATATCCAGGACTGACTTGAGACAAAGTAGACACTTTTGGGTTGCCAGGCTGGACAGTGGAAGTAGGTCCATAGGGAGGGAATAAAATTGCGAACTTTATTATGAACATGTCCTAATCTGGCCATGTTAAGTCCTCAAGTGGCCTATTCTGAGGCAGTGGGTAGAATTACATAACTTATATATACAACAGGCAAAATAGGACATACGGTTCTACATAACTTATTTTATTCCTCAAAAAAAAAAAAATGCTAGGAAGTGGTACTATTTTTATTCCCAATTTATACACTTTAGTAATCTGTCCAATGCCACACAGCTAACAAGCGGGAAAAATCAGATCTGAGCCCAGGTTTGCTGACTGTTATTAACCAGTATGTCCCACTGCCACTGTGGGTGTCAACAGTGAGTGACTGACTGACTTCATCATAACACGTCTCTGCATTTCTAGCCCTGGACCATACTGAGCTTGAGCTCGTCCTACAATAAAGGGAAGACCTAGAGCTAGATCTGACTCCTAAAATGAGCCCCCTGAGATGCTCAACGTTTTCATTCAATAAGTACTGATCAAACACCTACATTGTTCTCAGGAGTACGCTCGGCATTTAAGAGATAACAAGAAGCCTGACGGGATCTGTGCTTTCTAAAATATCTTGCCATCTGGTTGGGGAAACAAGAACAGCACATATAACATGAGTGATACAAGGCAGTTTACAATGAAGAACCAAATTGTATGGCACTGACTTTAATTTTTATAGCAATTCAGAGAAGAGTTGAATATGGGCTGTTTTGACTCAGGGAAGTCTTTATAAAGAAGAGACTTGAACCAAACTTTCAAAGATGAGTGGAATTAAGATAGAGAGAGACTTAGACACCCTTATCAACCCTCTCCCCAAGGCCAAGTACCACGGTTGGTTTATTTCTTTTAAAGTCAGGGATAGTAAGTTATATATTTAGCTTTTCTTGTTTTCAAACTCCAAACAGATTCTACATTTAGAACAAAATAATATAAACACAAAATTGAAAAAACATGTTACCACTGAAAGTATCTAACTTTGTGTCAAACTTTTCTAGTCAATGCTCATGGGATGTCTTGAGATTTCCTAAGAGTGACTGTTCTGACCCAGTGACAAATAATTTCAGTTTAAGATACAGGCATCTGCTGACATTTGAGAGATTTTTAGAAATATAAAAAGAACATGGGGCCAAGATGTATAGCTCCAGAGGCCTGTTTTCTTCCCCAATTTTTACCAAGATAACCAGAAGCCTTTAAAAGAAAGCAGAAGCCTTTAAAAGAAACCCATGAACAGAGTTTTACTCCAAAGCTTTCTACTTTCCATTTCTAGGGAGGCCCTGTTCCCAGGCCGTGGCAGGCACAGGGATGAATTCACACATGCAACCTGAACATGTTGTCTTCTTTGGCTCTCAGATCCCTGAACGTGATGCTCTGCAAAGGGCTGGAAGTGCCTCCACCTTGGCTATAGCTCTGAGCTCAGTCTGGTGAGTAAAGGCCAGCTGGGGAGAGTGCAGTGATTGCAGTGGTGTCTCTGGGTTTGTCCCCTAACACAGTGTGCTTTGTATCTTTAGATTTGAACAATGATAATTGGATGTTTTGCTACATGGCAACAGTAATTGAACAGAAATTGAGTTCAGTAAAACATCATGCCCATGTAGTGGCCTTTGATAAAAAGAATGATTCCATGAGGCTCCATCTGGACAAGAGATCCTCAAAATGGTCAACTACCAACGTCTTGCTAGCCTTTACCAGATTTGAGATTTCTATTGTTGTTGTTGTTGTTGATCGTTGATTGATGGTAAGCAGGAAGCTCCTGGGAGCAGGAGAGCGGGGAAACCCACAGGGCAGAGGAGAGCCCAGGAAGAAGCCAGATGAGACATTTGCTCTCATTCACGCTCTAATGAACCTGGTTTGGTCATATTCTTTAAATCTCCCTTTCAGCACCGTGCTGTTCTGGAGTCTGTAACCCCAGTGCGAAACAGTAAGCCCACCTAATTCTTCCAACACTCACCCCTTTCCCAGACAACTGCTCCGAACCGGTCCCCGTCTCCCACTTCTAATGTATTCCTCTTCTGATCTTTCCCACACAGTGGAACCAGATTAGTCTTTCCAAATATAACTTGGCACACGACTTTATGCAGGGTTTATTCATGTTATTCCCGACACAGAGAGGATATAAAAGTGAGGTGGATTCTAGGCCATGGAATTCAAAAGTTCACCGTAACCTAGCGGAACGGACCGCTCTAATCTCATCTCCCTCTTTAAAGGAAGTTCTGCTTCCTTGGGGCTAGAGGTCAGCTTTTTGATAGGCCTTACTTTACCCCTTCTCTCCTGTTCTAACTCCAACACTTCCTCAGCATCCTTTTCGAGTCCTATATCCTCCATCAAGTCCCTCCCCCCATATGGCCCTTTCCTGGGGCTCTAGCTTCACACCACCTAGAACAGTTAGTGCTCACTTTTGAGCAGATTCCTCCAAAGCAGAGGTCAAAAGTCCTAAGCTATCTCCAACTGTGTCATAGGAAACTTGTTTTTGAATTTCCCCAAGAAACATACCATGCTTCTACCCTCTAAATGCCTTTGCTTGTAAGTTCCTTGTAATCAGAGATTGTGCCTCATTCTTCCCAACCACTGTCTTAGACAGATTGGTACTTAGGATGTGATCAATTAATATTTTTGGAAAAAATTGAAAAGTGGTCATTTTTTTTTCTCTTTCTGCACTTGTAATCTGTAGACAAATCTATACTTGTAAGGAGCCTTGGAGATAATACATAAACTTGCTGGCAATCTCAGCACACTTTAAAAAATCTATTCCCAGTCTTTAGCCCAATTACAAGGTTTGTGTATTACCTAGCTATTGAATGGATAAAATAATTAATGGCTAGAACTGCTTGGCTCTTAAATCAAGAATATGAATCTTAAATCATAAAAATAAGCTCCTAATACAAAGTAAGAGAATAAAAGAGAGAGTGTAGTCTAATCAAAAAGCCAAATTAGCCCATCTCTTTCTTAATCCATAAATTCCAGATTTTTTTAAGTACCATCAAAATGAACCTTTCAAGACCTGCTGTGTGGCAATTCTTCAAAAGCATATATAAAATACAGATCTAAATTCAAGCTCAACAAGAGGAAATGACAGAGGCTAATATTTACTAAGGCTGGACTTTGAAGAGCTATTCTATAAATGTCTTTTATTTTATTGACCAGTTTTATAATTCCCCATCAGACAAATGCCTACCTGCAAATTGTGTGTGTGTGTGTGCGTGTTCCAGCCAATGTAACCTGAGCCAGATTGTATGAACTCGTTAAATGATTAAATAAGTCAACACATGGGCAAACAACTATATTACTTACAGATGACTTTAAGGTCCATATGGAAAATGCAAAAACATACCTTGTTCTTAAGGAAAATATATTTCTTTTGTTCAACTCCTATATTTAAAAACTACTGTTTTTTTTTTAAGTTCCCTGAAAGGGAGGAAGATTCACTTTTCAGTATTCCTAAGGCCAGCCACACTCTCTCCAGGACCTTGGCATGCAAGCCCTCTTGGGAAAATACTCAGATTCTTCTTCATCTTTAATTTCCCTTTCCAACTGACAGTCCTTCTACTCACTAAGTGTTGCTGATTTTACTCCTAAGAGTCTTGTAGTATACTTTCCTCTGCATTCCTACTTTTTAGACTCTTATATCACCTTACACATGAGTGGTTTCAAGAAGCTTGAACTGTTCTAGTTTCTCCCAATCTCTCCAACTTTAAGCCACTAGCCAGATGGATTTAAGTGAACCAGTGATTGATGAATGAATGAAAGAGGATGAATGAAATTTGCACTTATTAAAGTGAATAACTAGATGGGCTCCTGATTCTGTATTCACTTTCTTTGCTGTTGAATTAAAAAAAAAAAATTGTTTATTACCTAAAATATGTCTGATGCTGTCCCTGGCACTGCTGAGGAATGCAAAACATAGATACGACATGATTTTTGATATCAGGATATTTCCTGATAGAGGAGAAAGATTAACAAACTTTGAATAGTTAGCAAATAATTAACTGCTTAAATGACATGGTTAGTGAAATAGAACAGCAGATAAGTATGAATTTAAGTATGAAAAAACAAAAGACATGGGAGGATATTTTGAAAAGATCAAGTAGCCACCTTATGTTAATCATTCTTGACTCTCCTCATATCACCTGGCATTGCACACAGTAGGTATCTTAATAAAGAAGAGTGTAAGAGATAGAAACTCCTCAAGCTCAGAAATGAAGAGGAATTTATTCTCAGCGTCCAGGGACATCTTGCAGGACCACAGGAAGAAGTAAGCAGGCCTCATGCAGACAACAGGAAAGTATCTGAAACCAGGTCACCCATCCTCTCCATTACCATCTCTCTCCCTTAGGCAGTGAGGACTCTCTCTGCTACTATACATCTGACTCATTCTGGGCTCTCCAGAGATCAGGTCCAAAATGGCACTCCACAAGAGCAGCTTTGGTTCCTCGGTCTACATGGCAACTGATTGTGGCTTCTTCTTTCCAAGTACACAGCTGGAAAATTGGATAGGCTCAGCAAGGGCTGACCAGCTGCTGCATTTAGAGGTGAGGTGGCTAGGACTCTGGGGCCTCTGCTCTGGGATCTGGGGGTAGGGAGGAAATGTTTCGCATCTCCAGCACAGAAGCCAGTGAACACACACTCAGATCCTATCTCCGGTCTCTGGTCATACAAAGAGAGAGTGCCTTTGTTTAGAGAAAGGCTAAATTCTCCTTTCTTCTCTGGGTAACTCCCCTGGTATTTGGGAAGTAGATGTTTGTGATGTATCACATTGCAATTGACATATTTGTTTCAACAGTAATTAAGTCATCAGACTTGATTAATGGGCTTGAGTTGAACTGGAATAGTCATGGGGCTCACCTGACAGCCAGAAGTAGCCCATTGATTCACCCAGAATCCTCTACGGCTAGGAGCCCCTCCTGAAGAGTTATAATTACAGATAGGAAGGAGGTGGGACCTTGACAGCCTGGGAGCAAACAGGGCACTTTTGTGTAATAATGAGCAACCTAACTTGGATATCTGTGGCATTCTTCTTGCTTTGTGTCAGGTTTGGATCTGACCTAGTTTACTTCACACAGTGGGCTCTGGCAATTCTTGGGAGTTCCAACAACTACATGTGGTGTCGTAGCCACTTCCTTGGTTCCTGAACACACAACCAGAACTGGATGGAAGGAAACGAGTGTGTGCGACTCCTCCACCCTTACTCCTGGCCTTCCCAGAGCTTCGGCCACCCTTTCTCCATTTTTCATATGTCTTCGGGAAGGCCACGCTCCCAGCTCTTATTAGATCCCACTCCATCTCTACATCTCCTTTATTCTCCTGCATCCTCCTTTGTTCAGCTTGATGTAGCTGAAAGAACCACAGAGACTTAAATACTAATCCTAGCTCTGCCATCAACTAGCTATGTGACTGTGGGTAAGTTGCTTAATCTCTCTGGGCTCCAACTTTTTCTCAGTAAAAATGTTGCCCACCAAGAGCAAAAGCCCTCACCCTAGAATTCTGTGCTATCTCCTCGAACTGGCTTCAATAGGCACATTCCAGAATTCATCCCCCCTGGTATTTTCTCCTGCCAGTTGCTTAGAACATTTGGGGGTGGGGGAGGGGTGAAGGTGACATTTTCATATGCATTCATGTGTATTAATCCTACAACAAAGGTTTTCTCATTCCCTTTTTGATAGATGGGAAATGCTTTCTGAGAGGATAAATGACCTCCTGAGGCGTCATGGCTGGGAACTGATGGAGTCAAAGGACTGAGGTTTAAGCTCAAGCTCAGAATCTAAGCCTCATCTAAATCACAGCTACTTACTCCATACCAAACAAACACCAGGTCCCCAGGCTGCTGGGACCCCATTAGGAAAATGGGGAATGATCCTTGCCTCCTTCAGCTGTGATCTGAAATTCACATTACTATTTGAATGAATTGGATGGGGAGGGAAGGATCTGGAAGGAAGAAGGAGCTAAACTTCAACCTGAAGATTCAGAAGCAAACCGTTCTGTCCTTGGTCCCCACCAGTACCATTAGGACAGTCTATTAATTCCAATGGGCTGAGGTCTATTGTGATTAAAACCAACCATATGGTTCATATTGGAATTCAGAGGCTGTGAAACTCCCAAGGATTTCATTTCCACTGACCACTCCACTGAGAGGGCGTCCAAACCACTGCATCTGAAGGACTCCAAGCCTCAGTGATACCTGTAACCCAGAGTCACCTCATGTTCCTTGCCGTTCTAATCACTATGACCCCAAAACCTAGTGACACAGATTATTATGCTCATGAATTCCATGGGTCAGGCATGGGGAGATAGGTAGATTGTCTCTAATGCACCTTGTTCAGAGACTTAACTGGCACTCAAAGGTTGGGAGCTGGAATCATCTAATGATTCATCCATTCAGATTTTGGAGCACCAGGACTGGGAAAATTCAAATAGCTGGGCTCCTTGGGTATCGCTCCTTTCCCCTCCAACATGGTGGCTTAAGTGTGGCTGGACTTCTCACAGGATAGCTCTGGACTCTACAGGCACATGTCCCATTAGAGCTAGACTCAGGTGGCAGCCAGAGCATCTCTTATGACCCAGCTCCAGAAGTGACACAGTCACTTATACCACATTCTGTTCATCAAGCCATCACAAGGTTGGAAAGGGAGTAACAAGGTCCTGGAGGAACAGATAGAACTGAAAGTAATGTTTGACCAGTTTTTTTTTTTGTGGTATAATTTTTTATTTTTTAATTACAGTTGACATAAAATATTATATTAGTTTCAGGTGTACAATAGTGATTATATATTTACATAACTTATGAAGTGATCACCTTGATAAATCCAGTACCCATCTGACACCATAGTTATTACAATATTATTGACTGTATTCCCTATGTCATGCTTTACATCCCCACGACTATTTTGTAACTACTAATTTGTACTTCTTAATCTTTTCCACTCTTTCATCCATCCTCCCAAATCCCCTCCCATCTGGCAACCATCAAAGTGTTCTCTGTATCTATGAGTTTGTTTTGTTTTGTTTGTTTGTTAATTTTGTTTTATAGATTCCACATGTAAGTGAAATCATATGGTATTTGTCTTTCTCTGTCTAACTTATTTTACTCAGCATAATACCCTCTAGGTCTCTCCACATTGTTGCAGATGGCAAGATTTCGTTCTTTTTTATGGTTGAGTAATATTCCATTGCATATATACCACCTCTTCTTTATCCATTCATCTATTGATGGAAACAGGTTGCGTCCATATCTTGGCTATTGTAAATAATGCTGCAAGGAACATATGGATGTATATGTCTTTTCAAATTAGTGTTTTGGGTTTCTTTGGATAAATACCCAGAAGTAGAATTACTGGATCTATTGTGATCAGATTTTAAAACTATAATCTGTTATATTTAAGGTCAAGATTCTTTTGAGCCTGTCCCTGATCTCTGTAATAATAAGCCCTGGTCATATGGGTTTTTACCAAAGTCTAAGAAATTCAGTTGGTACGAGATTGGGCTTGGAAATGGTGTAAATACAACTTTGGAACTAGCTGGAAGTCTCTAGACAGTCTCTGTGATTCTAGTCTTCTGTGCTTGTGCGCGCACATGCGCGTGCGCACACACATACACACACACACACACACACACACACACACCACTGAGTTCAAATCATCTCAAATCTTGATTTTCATTCCCTAATATCTCTCACACCTGCCTTTCCTTTCCATTCATATACCTACCACCCTAATCCCAGTCCTCAAGTCACTTGTGATTTTCTGACAGTGGCAAAAACTGCTGAGTGTCCCAAATATACATTTTCTGTTTTTTCCTTAGCAATAAATCTCTCATTTTTAGCTGGACATAGAACCCCAAACAAAGATTACATTTCCCAGCCTCCCTTGCCAGTAGAGTGGTTCTGAGATGAGGCTGACTAATAAATGACATCTATGATGGTTTTATTTTTATTTTTATTTTTTTATTATTTATTATTATTTATGCCTACAGCACCTGGTATTCCTAGGTGGTCTCCCATCCACATACTAACCAGGCCTGATCCTGCTTAGCTTCTGAGATCAGACATTGAGCTTGTTCAGGGAGGCATGGCCATGGGCTGTAGACCATGGACCGTAGCTCTACAGGGGCGCAAACCCAGAATCTTCTGTGTGTAAAGCAGACGTGCTAACTGCTACACTATGGAACCACATCCTATGGTGGTTTTAAATCATGACCCCAGAATTCTTTGATGGTCCTCTCTTTCAGAGGTGGGGGTCTACCACCTGAAAAATTACTTGGCTAAAAAGGACACTGTGCCTGTTTCTGGATCGAAGTCTTGAGAAATGGGCAGCTTCTGTTTCCTCTCTTGAGACATTGCCCTCAGAACCCAGCCACCATGCTGTGAGGAAGCGAGGAGTCCTCATGAAGCAGTCACAGGTCGATGTTTCCAACCACAGCCTTGCGAAGTCCCAAACGACAGCCAGCATTCACCGTCAGGTGTGTTAGTGACCAAGACTGTCGACGATTCCAGACCCCAACTGTAGAGTTCCCCACAGCCTTTGGGCCTTCCAAGCTGATGCTATGGGGAGCAGAGATGACCTGTCTCATGGCATCCTGCCTACACTACAGATTCATCAGGAAAATAAATAATTGCTATTGCATTAAGCCACTCAGTTTGGTGGTTTGCTATGCAGTCGTTGATAATTGGAATAGCGTTAAGTGCATATGTGCTATTCTTTATAAAATTTGAGAAGCATGCATTTATCACTTAGAAATGCATTCAGCTATGTGGTGAGTAACAGAGTTAGGAGCAACTTACACAACAAGAAGTGAGGAGTTAGTTAACTGCCATTGATTCCAGGGGTCAACCACATTGGAGCCGATCACTGTGCGATACCTTCAGCCCCTCCTTCATGCTCGTCCACAGATCATTCCCTCAGCCTTTCTTTCCTGCTGTCACAAAATAGATGCTTTAGCTCTATACATCAAGTCATGTTCAAAGCAGTTAAAAACAGAACAAGATAATGTGTTGCTAGCTTCATACTCCATTTTTATTAGGCAAAGCAAAGGGCTTCTATACGCTTCTAGGAGATCTCTACTTAATTCTCATTGGCCAGAACAGTTACATGGTCACCTCTAGCTAAAAAGGAAGCTATACATGAGTAATCTGTCACTTAGGGCTGCAAAGTTTGTTTTCTATTCACAAAGAGGAAGAGGGACTAGATCTCAGGAAGGCACTTAGTGACTGCAACAGTCCTTTTCCCTCCAGCCAGGTTGGTTTTCTGGTTGATCTTAGAGCCTGACACATAATAGAGACCCAACAAACAACCCACTATCATCTGTGGGGAGCAGAAATAGCAAGTGTGCAGAGTCTCCTCTTCTTCAAACACACACAGTCTCACATGGAGGGACAGCCAGCCTGCTGGGACTCTGCACAATCCTGAGGCAAAGAGAAGCCCATCTAGACATGGAGCTCAGCCACTGAGGCAACAAAAATAACTCTCCATCCAAGTAGCAGACACATTTTCATTTGCCCCAAGAGAAATGGGTCTGTATGAGGGCACTTATCGAGGACATCACCTCCCAAATATTCAGAGAATGTAAAGATTTCAACCCAATCCATTTAGTCCTCAATAAGCACCTACTCATGCAGCAGTTTTCTTTGTATTTCTGTACTGAAATGAGAACTAAGGCCTCAGAGCAGTTTTCGCTGTGCTCTAAACAGTTGTCTAGACCGTTGTTCAGAGTAGCCAAAAAAACCTTTGAAAATGGCAAAAGCCCTGCCAAGCATCTTAGAATTGAAACAGCCTTTGTTGTTTTTTCTTTTTTTCCTATGAGCTTTTTGAGAAGACTCATGGTCTATAAAAGAAAAGAAATGATGAGCTGGAAGAGCCTGTAGACTCATAACTCAAAGCTAACCATGTCTCCTGTTGCTCTAACTTGGCACCAGGAGAGAAAGGGAGGGCCACGTGGTTCCTTTCCAGGTTGCTCCATGCCTACCCTTCTGTGTAGAGGAAGTCACAAATGGGGCCCAAGTAATAAAAAGAGAATTGAACTTGAGAAGGAAAGCACAGGGGACTTCATCCAACCCGGAAGTCATAAAGGAACAGCATAAAATGTCTGTTATGCATGGGGTATGTTTCCATAGTCGTCGGCCAGGATTTCATTTCTAAATCATTTCTTAACACTTGGCAAAGAAGATTGGGTGTTTAAAACTCCTTTTGTGGCTGGGGTACTGGAAATATCACATCTGTAAAGAACAATGAGTTTTAACCTTTTTATACTATACACTTTCACTTTAAAATTTGGTGTTTTACAGGAATGCTGTTAGGTTGAAGTTTTTACTTGTTCCTCAAGTCACCTAACCAAGCAGGTTTTGGGAAGTGACAGGATTTTCTTTAAATCCTTAATATCCTTGATATTTGAAATTCCTTAATACAATGCTTACAGGTGATCAGACTTTATATTTTCTGATACCCTCTTATTGGTAATGACACGTTAATCTATGTTTACCAAATGCTAACTCTGTGCTGTGTTAAGGCCCGTGGAGGAAACAAAAGAAGTCCACGAGAGAGATCATGAGTCATCCACTTAGTTGCATAGAATATACTCTCATGCTAATTATTGGCTTACATTTCTTAGACTTATTTAAGACTGATTAAATAAACATTGATTAAGCACCTGACAGTTACTGTACAACTATGAAATGATGCTGCAGATCTATATAGATATATGCACGATGTTTGTTTCCTAGGACTGCTATAATAAAGACCTGTCATAAACTTTGGTGACTTAAAACAACATTTATTCTCTTATAGTTATAGAGGCCAGAAGTCTAAAATCAAGGTGTCAGCAGGGTCATGTTCTCTCTGAAGGCTCTTTGGAACATCCTTACTTGGCTCTTCCCAGCTTCTGGTGGGTGCTAACGACCGTTGATATTTCTTGGCTTACAAGGACATCACTCCAGTTTTTCCCTCCCTCATCACATGGCATTTCTTCCTGAGTGTCTGTGAGCCTGTGTCCAAATTTTCCTCTTCTTATAAGGACACCAGTCATTAATTCAGGCCCGCTCTAATCGAATATGACTTCATCTTACTTAACTTGATTACATCTACAAAGACCCTATTTTCAAATAAGGTCACCTTCACAGGTATTGAGAGTTAGGACTAGAACATACCTTTTTGAGGGACATCATTCAAATTAGCACACTGTCCATGTTATTTAAAAAATTATAAAAGATTGTCAGAGTGTTAAAACACAACTGCAAGTTCTTCATAGAGAGTGGGGTCTTTGTCTCCTCCCCTTGAATCAGGGTGGGCTGGCTTGTGACTGCTTTGACCAATACAGCATGGCAGAAGTGACATTATACGAGTTCCAAGGCTAGATAATAAAAGGCCACACAATTCCTACCTTGTTCACTCTTAGAGCCTTGAGTCTCCTGAGGCCACCACGTTATAAAGAAGCCCAAGCCACATGGAAAAGCCACATACAGGCACTCTAGTCAACAATCCCAACTGAGCTCAGAATTCCAATGAACCCAAACCAGGTGCTACCTCTGTGAGTGAAGAAAGAAGCCTCCAGATATTTCCAGACATTCTAGTTATTCCTAACCATTTAAGTTTTCCCAGCCATGGCCCCAGACTTCATGGAGCACAGGCAAGCCATCCCTGCTGTGTCCTGCCCAAACTCTTCAATCAGAGAATACATGAGCTTTAATAAAACGGTTGCTATCTTATACTTCTAAGTTTTCAGTTGGTTTTGTGTGGCAATAAATCATATGGTTTACAAAACATCCTGTATAGTCAAGTCACATTATTTTACAAAGTATGAATATATGTGCATGTACAGGAAAAGCCTAGAAGGTTAACAGAGATTATTTGGGATAGAGTGGGGTTTACCCTCTTTTTTACACCTTTCTATGTTTCTGAATTATTTACAATGAGTTCATATTACTTAAATAATCAGGAAAAAAAAAAGAAATCAAACAATTTTCATGTACAAAAAAGGTGCTACTGAAATATGGCGGCTACATTTCCAGCCACAATTACTGAAAGACTCCTAATGATAGCTGAGGCCTCTCCTTCCTGTAACCATAATCAAGACACAAATCATTCTGCAACCAAAGTTCATTTTAACTAATTCCCCCAGGACTCTCCAGGCTGAGTCTAGTCTCTGCAAGGCTAGGTCACATGGAAGTAGCAGTGACTGAAAAGGAGGTTCAGGCACTGTCCTCCCTCAGGTGGCCAGGTCCAGAGCTCAGACAACCAACCCGTCCTTTGAGAACAGGAGAGGGCAGTGGTTGTGCATCAGCCCGGGGATTGGAGAAGGTGGGGAGGACAATGAGAGAAGTGGGAGTGCCCATTGCGGGCCTAGAAGGTGGAGGCCAGGTGCCTCGGTTTCCTTCCCCGGCTGTGCTTCTCCCCGGCTAAGCATCTCCTCAGCTTAGCACGGGGCACCCACACACACCACGGAGCTGGGCCTCTGTACTGCTGATGTTATTTCTACCATTACTAACTAAGTTCCTGACATAAAGTGTATCAGTGGAGCACATCCATTTCCTTCAGAGCCAGAGTTTTCAAAGGTTAACAACACGTCCTGCCAAGAACACAAAGAACGAATCTCGGCACAACAAAGGAGGCCTTCGCCCCCCTGAATGGTCACACGTTAGAAATCCAGGGAAAGCGAGGAGAATCAAAAGGCCACAACTGAAAAGAATAGTCCTTGTGACTTCCACAAAAAATATGTGTTAGAATGGAGCCAAGGGTGGGTTGAGTATTATATGCATAGTTTCTAAGGAAATTGTAAAAGCAAGTAGTACATTAGGGAGGAAAGTATTCTTTAATCAAAGAAGTTCTCAAACCCATGGACCAACGTTCCCTTCCAGCAGCAACTTCCCACTTCCACAGAATATTCCACACTACAATCTCAGGCACAATCGGCAAGCAGCAGCCTCCACAGAGGTGGAGGGGGTCCCAAGAGACCAGGCAAGAGGTAGATGATAAGGTGCTCTCAGCTCTGCTGGGGCACCGTGAGACACTTTCTGAGTGTCCCCAGGGTGCCATCGCTATTTACAGCCAATCACCACTTTTGCTAAATTTGTGACCTTGTCTGTTCCCATTTGCCCATCAGCAGATACTCTGGTGGTTTACAGTTAACTGCTTGTGTGGTTCTGGTCTCCATAAGGAGAGTAGAAATCAAGGCAAATCCTCTCAGCTCCTTCATTTTGTTTCTCTCATCGCATAACCCAATGTTTTTGTAAGGACAAAATACAACATTTTCAGTTTCCAGGCAAGGCAGTTTGGGTCTGGGGAAGCCCCCAAACCTAACTACTTTAAAAGTTATATGACACCCTCTGCCTGTTCTAGGTCCCCCTCTGATTGGCCCTTGCTGCATAGACAGCTCCAACTGGATCTCTCATACTCTGCCCCTCACCAACATTTCTGGGGTCAGAAAAATCTCACTTCAACTCACTTCCCAGTGACCTTTGTCCTCACACACAATTCCTGAAGACCACAACACACCATCCCTCCACTCACCCACCCCCTGGCAAACTCAAATCCATGCCTCTGCTTAAAGAATACCATTGTTCTCCAGCCAGCAAAATTTGATTGTAATAATACAAGTTTGACAAATCTAAAGAAAGAGTATGGGGTAGGGCAGACTGTGTTGTCAAATCCTAGGAAAAAAGAGAATTAGAGAAGCGAATTTTGGCCAAGCCCATGCAAGTCCTGACAGAGAAGATGAGACTTAGCCAAAGAACTTCAATGGTTTCTTGCCCTAAGGCTCAGTGGCAAGACCTTCCCTGAAGTGGAGACAAGGAGTAGCTAATGAACTTAAAATGCTTCTAGCCCTGTTGGCAATGCAGTTGTTGGGGAGATGGCCAGTCTGCCCACCAACACAGGTTCTTCTTCTCTTCCTCTACTGTAATGAATCCCTAGCCAGGGGGTGGGGGGTGGGGGCGGTCTGGAATGACACCACTGTTTCTAGGCCCCCCTGCAGCGAGGTGTGGCTATATGCCAAGTCTTCAATGGAAGAGAAGAAGTAACCCACTTCCAGCCTAGCCTTTAAAACACTGCAAAATACTCCTCCACAATTTCCCCTTCCAATGGACCTGGGCCCCTCTTCAACCTCCAAATAAAGTCAATGCCCCATGACAGAAGGAGTCTTGGATTGCCGAGTGACCACATGGAGTAGAGAAACTACCAACCTGCCCTGGACCACTACATGAAGAAGGAATAAATTTCCATATTCTTTGTGTCCCTGTATTATGAGCACTCTTTGTTAGGGTGAAAAACCAAACTTCTAGAATAAGGCTCCAAAATTTACTGCATCCAGCCTGCTGCATCCACTCAGTCCACGTAAGTCGAAGCCAAAACAAAAAGAATCAAGATGATCTCTATTAGCTATCTTAGGTTCATCACCTCATTTACTCCACACAGCATCTTACGAGATAATTTCAGTATCCTACCTTTACTGGTGAGAAAATGGAGACTCAGAAAGGTTCAACAACTTGTCCAGTCTATATCATACTGACAGAGTCGGGATTTGAACTCAGGCAGGTATTTGAATTCTTAAAGTCTGTGCTCTTATCCTCCACTTTTTGAAGATTTGCCTCCTGACAAAAAATTTGAGAATGGAGCAACCCATTCTAGCCCATGTGACCGTCATTTCTCCTTTTTCTGATCGAATCCGTTAATAAGGCTTGAGTTTGGTTAATAAGACTGTGTTTGGGCTCTCCAAGGGCTGACCAATACCAGAGTTCTGACTCACAAGGCTAGAAGTCAGGCCATGGATGTAGTGAATTCACCTGAGTGAAGAAGGCCACATGATTGAGAGACAATCTGCCAGACTTTTCCGAGGCAGCATGTATGCTTCCCTATCTCTGGGTGTGGCTGAGAGATAATCAGTGGGCTTTTTCTGTGAAATGAGAACATGTTCATTGTTTAGTTTTTATAATAAAAATATGGCTCATCTGATGAATATAATCTGAAAGAGAATTGAATTGTATAAAGATAAAAGTAGAAATCCACTCCTTACCCTACCTGACCCGCAACTTTCCCATTCCATTGCTGGCAAGCTCATGTCTCTACTGTTATCACTTTGGAACATGACCTTCCAGCCCCCTTATAAAAAGATATATAAAGTGTTACATGCACAGCATGATACAGTTTTCAAAAAGTAGGTTGTAAAATAATATTATAGACATATATGTTTATAAACATAAAAATAGTTACTTTGCCTTTTTTTAAATAATTGTTTTCTAGTATTCCAATCTTTGTATATACAATCATTTTGCTCATTAAATGCTTTAAAATGAAAAACAATGTTAAAATAAACATTACTTATAAATCTTTTTCTAGGAATTACATTTTTGTAAGTTAACCTACAGAAATACATGAGCAAATTTGTAAGTGGGTATGTAAATTTAAATATATATTAATATTTAGAAATTATCCCCCCAAAATATGCTATCAATTTATATTCCCATGAACAAGGTATTATTTTGTTTATATCTTTACACCATCACCAACACTGATTACTATCTTTTTTAATATTGACAAATCTGATGGGTAAAAAATTTATTATTTTAGTAGATATTTCTTTAATTTTCATTGAAAATAAGCAGCTTTTATCATATTTACTTATCTTTCATATTTCTTCTTCTGTAGGGTTGTCATATATATTTACCCAATTTTCCTTCTGAGTTGTCATTTTCTTATTAAAGTGTAGGAGTTATTTATTAATAAAAAAGAAATGGTTATTTTCAATACTATATTGCAAAAACCTTTTCTTCCAAATATGCCATATGTTTATGAAATTTATACTGGTCTTGCCATACATACAATTTTAATTTTTAGACATTCCAAATATTCAAATTTTTCCTTTGTGAGATCTTTTATCATTTTGTGCTTAGAAAGGCCTGTATTTCTTTCTGTAATATTAAAAAATGTTTCAGCAAATTTTCTTCTCAAATGTTTGTGGTTTTATGTTTTTCAAATAAAGCTGATATATAAGAATTTATAGTTTCGTTGTGCATAGTATATCACCATTTATTTAAAAAGGAGCAAATTGGCCCCAATTTATGTATGGATAATCATGTCTTTTCTGCAATGATCTGAAGCCCTTCTTTTGCTATGTTCCTATATAAATTAAAATCCATTTTTAGACTTAATATTCTATTTCATTGATCTCCCTCAGTATCATACTATTTTAATTATTCTAACTTTATAATATGGCTTAATATCTGGAAGACAAAAGTTAAATTCCTTTTGTACTCTAGAATAGCCCACAAATTACTAGATAGAGTTTAGCATCATTTTAATAATTTCCTTCAAAAATTTACTGGAGTTTTAAATGTGTTTGTATTAAATGTAGAGATAAGAGGAAAGTTGTATCTTTTTTTTTTTAGGCGAAGCAACCCTTGGTTGACCTCACAGATCTCAAGGACCTTGTCAGCTTACAATCCCTTGTTTATTATTTTTTACACCTACAGCACCTGGTCTTCCTAGGTGGTCTCCCATCCAAGTACTAACCAGGCCCGACCCTGCTTAGTTTCTAAGATCAGATGGGATCAGGCTTGTTCAGGGTGGCATGGCCGTAGACAAATTTGTATCATTTTTAATAGTCTACTTTTTAAGAAAATTATATCTCTTCCTTTATTCACTTTCTTTAATATTCTCAATGAAGTTTCATAGCTTATTTTATGTGTTTAATGTTAATTCCTATGTGTTCAATTTCTGCTACTATTGTGAATGATATATTTTTTTCTCTCTGTATTTTATAACTGATTATTATTTGAATATAAGGAGGCCGGGTTGAATTTCTTTGATAACAGATTTATTTATTTATTTTTTTTTGCCATCACAACTATTATTTTCCAGAACACATTTGGGGAATACAACAGAGTTTCAGAAAGTGGTTTTTAGATGTGGTGACAGTCTAATTCTTTATGAAAATATGAATTTACAGTAGTGTAATTGGCTTTAGCATAGTTTGCATTTTGATATATTACACTATAAGTTTCTCTCAGCTAGAAACAGCTACACTTTCCTTATTACAAACATAGCATCCATTTTCATAGTGTAAATACAATGTTAAGATCTAGTGATAGAGTTGCATATGTCTCTTGTGAGATTGAACTTGTTTCAATATGCCTTTGCACACTGAAACTTTGCATCTATAAAAAGTAGAATCCTAATGTACTCATGCCTTTAAGTAAAAGATGAAAAGGTCTCTATGTGACCCATTACTTACTAAGATAAAATAAACATAATTCATTGTGGATATTTTATAACATATAGAACTTCTAGATCAGAGATAGAATATCTATTTCCCCATACCCACCCATTTTTAAAAATCTATGAGATCAGAAGAATGTACATAGTATACCACCATTTTTGTTTAAAAAGGAGGGACAGTCTATGGCCATGCCATCCTGAACAAGCTTGATCCCATCTGATCTCGGAAGCTAAGCAGGGGCGGGCCTGGTTAATACTTGGATGGGAGACCATCTAGGAAGACCAGGTGCTGTAGACGTAAAAAAATTTTAAAAATTAAAAAAATAAGGGATTATAAACTGACAAGGTCCTTGCGATCTGTGAGGTCAACCAAGGATTGCCTAGCCTAAAAAATCATAATAATAATAAATGAAATAAAATAAAAAGGAGGGACATATCCATATGTGTGCTTACATATGTGCAATGATATATTAAAAAATGGCATCACTGGTAGCTTCTGGGGAGGCTGGAGGATACAGGTGATCAGATTTACTTTCCAGTGTGTATACTTTTTATACTCTGAATTTTCCATCACATGCAGATATTGTTTTTATTAATATGCTTCTATGTCAGAAAGATATTGAAAAACAGTAATACTCCATATTAGCAATGATGTGGTGAGAATAAGATGGGAATTTTTTAAATTTACAAATGGGGTGTAAATCGGTACGATTATGTTTGACATGTCAGAAGCATTTAAAATTCCTTTACCTGCATCTCTGATTCTTCACATAGGATTTACTTTTAGAATCAGAATTATTGTGTGTGGTAAGCAGAATAACGGTTCCCCAAATGGTCCCCCACGTCCTAATCCCTGCATCTGTGAATATGTTATATGGCAGGAGGGAATTAGATTGTAGATGGAACTGAGGTTGCTAACTGGGTGACTTTAAGATGGACAAATTATCTTGGATTATCTGGGTGGACCCGATGCAATCATTAGGATCCTTATAAATTAAAGAAGGGGCAAGAGAGTCAATGTCAGAGTAATGCAGTGACAGAAGGATTCAACCAGCCATTGCTGGCTTTGAAAATGGAAGGGGCCATGAGCCAAGGAATGTGGGCAGCCTCATGAAGCTGGAAGTCAAGGAAATCTTGGATCTTCCTCTATAGCCTCCAGAATGAATGCAGGCCTGCCAACAACTTAGCCCAGTGAGACTTATATTGGACTTCTGGCTTCCAAAACTGCAAGATAATAAGTTAGTGTTCTTTTAAGCCACTAAGCCTGTAGTAATCTGTTACGGCAGCAATAGAAAACCAATACACTGTGTCAAAGATGCACCCAATATAAGAGTAAAAATCTGGGCAGAATATAAATGTCCATTAATAAAGGAATAGAAAACGAATGATGGTACCTTTATAGGAAAGTATATTATACAACTAGTATACACTTAATTTTGAAATTTGTTAAATGTTTATGAGACAATAAAGGAAATTTATAAACCTGTATTTGATTCTAATTATAAAAATTATATATATATATATAATATGTATGTCACATCAGTAAGGGTCAAGCTGCAGGAAAAAGGAATTTCTCAAGCTATTTCAAACAGAAAGGGATATAAAGAATCAGATCCATACAATATCATGGGGAAACTGTAGGAGTAAGTTCTCAAAGGGTTTCATGAAAAGTCAAACTAGCTTCCAGGGTTATAGCTACCTCGACTTCGATCACAAAGGGGGATGTCAGTTGGAGTCTGCGGTCACACATCCAAAAGGCAGTGAAGAGATGGCCCCTTTTCTTACAGGTCCCTTTATTATCCCCACTACATTATATTCATGTAAAGAATATTTCAGTCTAACATCACATTTTTCTGCCTCCACATTTATAATATTTTAGAAGACAAACCAGAAACAAATATCAAGGAATCTAGTGGTAAGAACCCAGGCACTGGAGTTAGATGACCTGGATTTAGCTCCATCTATTCCTTTTGTGGCTCTCTGGCCAGATACTACACTCTTGTGCCTGAGCACCTTTGTCAGTAAAGGGAATAATATTAGTGCCTGCCCCATAGGGCTGTCTGAAGATCGAGTGGGATTGTGGGGGCCAAGCATTTAGCAGGGAGTTCTATAAAATAAAATTGCTCAGTAAATGGTAGCAATCATTCTCTCCTATACTTATCAGGTATTACTTATCATGTCTTACTTTTATCATCAGAAAAACAAAAATCTCATTTTAGAAAACTCTAAGCTGGACGTTAATCTTCCCAAAACAATCATGGTCTGATGGAAAAATATGAATTTTAAAAGTTGTTGCCCTGCCTCAGTTCTGTCTGTCGTATATCTGCTTCCTGTTGATAAAGGGAATAATAAAGACATACAAGCTCTATTTAAAAGTTGAGAATCAAAAGACCTTGAGTATTTTCATTCTCAAGGCCATTAATTCTATACGACAAAAGTTGCCCTCAATCTATTGTGTAAAAAGCACCCTATTTCAGCATTTGACAGTGAATGAATACATTTTGGGAGAGAAATGGAAAAGTTTATGATAATAAAAAGGGGTAAAGGAGACAATCGGTTTTCAGTAAAGCCTGATTTACTAGTTGGACTATTGACCATAGGGTCATCTAAATATGGACATTTATAACTGTCTAAATGTAAACTTCTCAGAGGTCACTCTTTTGGTAGTGGTTACTCAATTACCCGCCTGATCCTCTCATGAGGAACACAGATTTGGGCACCATATTTCTCCTTATGGGACAGGACCCTGAAGGAATATGCCTGATGGTTTACACTTTTACATACGTGACTTGTCACTTGGTGCCACAGCCTTCTTTCAGGATGGGCAGTTCCAGATTCTCTTGCCAAAATGAGAATATAAGTCCAATGTTCTTTTCTTTGCCCCATGCTGCACAGGAGATCCTCAAAGAACCACAGGGAGTGATTTAGTTTATAATAGCCATCCTTTTAAATTAATTTTAAAACCTCCAAGCTAGTATGAGTTAGGTTTTACTTCTTCGAAACCTTCAGCAAATCTGTGGGTTGGAAATACATTCACCAGAACATGAGCAGTAGGTAAACCATGATTCTCACTGAATTTCAGTAGGGCATATTTTATGGCTTGTTCTTTTTGTATATCAAAGAACTTCATGGTCCCCAGAGATTAAAAAAAGCATCCAAGTACATGAACTTTAAAGGACCTAAGTATAAACCCCAACAGGAAGTGATTTTACTTTTATTCCCAAATTCCATTACATACAACTAAAGGAAGTAAGGCTATCAATTTAGTCAGCCTTAGAGATAAGGACCAAGCAGGAAATGACTTTTCATGTGATGTCATCAAGAGCCTATGTCAGAGGAGGAAGGGGCAGGGCATGTCCTTTGTCCTTTACAGATTTTTCCCAGCCATCTCTGAATGAAAGGGGCAGGGGCAAATTTAATTATAAGTTACCCCAGTATGGGTTGCATGGCTCTGTGGGACCACGATGCGGACATTATTGAAAGAAAGCACGAGAAAGGAGGGAGGGAGGAAATGAATGAGTTAAACCCTAATCATTTAGCTAAATAAACCTTAGCTGTTAGAAGCCAGTGAATGCTACCGGTTTATAGTCTGGTTAACTAACTGTGACCTTGTGTCATTTTTAATATGGACATTTCTACGTTAGAGAACATTTGGGATGGTGTTCACAGTATAAATCATTTTCATTTCACTCATGCACCTTTAATCAGGCATGGGGACATGGGAGAAAGATAAACGGGGCTCAAATACCACTTTGTGTGACTCTAGGCTTAGTCTTTCACCTGCAAAACAGGTCGATTAAGACCTATCACATGGGGTTGTTGGGAAGATTAAACAAGATGGTGCATGGAAGTGCCCAATGTAGCTGGCACTCAATAAATGTTTGCAGTAACTTTATCCATGACCTCTTAGTAGGTAATCAATTATTTTTTAGATTTTTTTTTTAAATTGTGGTAAAATATACATAACAAAATTTTCCACGTCATTCATTTTTAAGTGTAGTATTAAGTACATTCTCATTGTTTTGCGATAGCCCTCCAGAACTTTTCTTCTTGCCAAACTGAAACTCTACGCCCATTAAACAACTCTCATTCTCCGCCTCCCAGCCTCTGGCAACCACCGTTCTATTTTCTGTCTCTATGAATTTGACTATTCTAAATGCCTCGTATAAGAATTTGTCATTCTGTGACTATCTTATTTCAGATAATCAATTTTTTAGGTTACTTTTTGAGACTTGACAAATTTTGACACTCGGACAAAAGTTTTGGCAACTGCATGTTATATTGCTATATTGCATGATTATCCAACTATTTAGGTAAAAACATGAAGTTTTCCAATAAAAGGTGATCAATAAAAGGTGAGTTAGATCATCTAAGTTGCAATGGATGGATTTTACACAGTAGTCAATTCTCAGATTGCCTGCCATGTATTGGCACCTATGTCTTATCTCATTTACAGCTTTGTAAATTCCTGGATGTCAAGTAGTACCTGGCATGCATTAAGAGTGTACAATAAATACTAATGGACTAATATATAAACAAATCAATGAATTCTGATTCTATTTTATGAATCGTTGGCAAGAAAATGTTCATCATAGGGTATTTCCCATTAAAATATTCAGAACTGGGCAGAATGAGAGAAATAGGGCTCACATACAGTGTCGATGGAAATCTAAACATTTAAGAGGGCAATGAAAATTTTCATGCATTCTTTCCCCTCCCCCCACCAATGCTGCAAATTCATGTCTAGTTAATTTATTCTACAAAAATAATTATACAAATATTCAAAGATATATGACTGTGGTAAGCTGATAATAGTCCCTTAAAGATATCTACATCTTATTCCCAGAAGCTGAGAACCTGTGAATATGTCATGTTCATGGCAGGGGGTAATAAAGGTGCCAGATAGAATTAAGGTTGTTAATCAGCTGACCTGAATAGAAAGTGCTTCTGGATTATACCAGGTAGAACTAGTATAATCCCAAGGGTCACTTAAATGTGGATGAGGAAGGCAGAAGAGTCAGTGTAGGAGTGACTCAGTGTTGGTATGGGAAACACTCAACCAACATCGACTGGCTATAATGATGAAAGAGAGCTAGGAGCCAAGGAATGCAGCAGTCTTTAGAAGCTGGAAAGCAAGAAAAGGATTCTTCTGCCTTAGAGTCTCTAAAGAATGCAGCCCTGCCAACACCTTGATGAAATCTATTTCGAACTTCTAACTCCCAGAACTATAAGGTAATAAACCTGTGTTGTTTTAAGCCAAGTTCATGATTATTTGTTACAGCAACAATAGAAAACAAATACAATGGCTAAAGATGCTCACTGCGGCATCATTTGTGACGAAAAAAATAAAAAGTAAGCAACATAAACATTCATCAATAAAAGCCTGTGTCATTATCATGAATGTCGAAGATTGTAGGTTTTCATCGAAGGGAGAATGCTGGAGGTAACCTTTCTTTCTGCTTTTGGCAAGAGCTCACCAATTAATTTAAAATGTAAGAGAGGGGAAATATAGCCAAGAAATCCCAGTTAATAAATTGCCCTGACTGTACACACACAGTCAATATAACGCAGCAGTGAGACGGTAGTACTTTAGAGTCACCCAGTCTTACTTCATTCTTACAATAAAGCTGTAAAGACGCCAAGCACTATGGTACACACTGGAAAATATAGAGAATAGAAGCTGACTAGAGAAGGAAGAGAAGCAGGCAAGAGAATTATACTAAGCACAAGAAATGCCGAGGCCGGGAAAGTATGGGTACCTCAGGAGCACAGAGAGGGACACCTAACCAAGTCAGGGTGGGAGGGTGGGACAGGGACAGCTGCCAGGCGAGGAAATGCCTAAACCAAGTCCCAAAGGAGGAGAGGGATTCAGCCAGACAAAGAAGACGTGGAAGGACGTACCAGGGGGGAAGAAAGAGCTTACACAAGGTTAGCTGACATGATGTCCAGTAAGGGTATGTGGGTAGGGTGGCATGAGAAGACCGGTAAGCTCTAAAACACTGCTCAAGGACTTTTACATAATTAGTTTCTTTACGTTCTCTGAACCTCAGTTTCCCCACTTTCCTAATAGAATCATAAAATCTTCCTCGCAAAAGAAGATTAAGTGATATATGCCCAGAGTTTCGGGGCCAGAAAAGGAAAAGGAAGATCCAGCTCCTGGGAGTCCCTGCCCTGCACTCCCTCTGCCGGCCGTGGCTGCTCCCCAGAGAAGCCCCTCTGCCCCAGGCAGGCTGGAGCCATTCTAGTTCTTTAAAGCCCCAATGCATTAAAGAATGAAAAACATTTCATGGCATATTTTAATCATTTATATTTAATAGATCACTGCTTTTAACGCATACAAAATACAATAAAATAAAATTGTGCTATTCAAAATGATTACAAACTAAAACTATATTAATTCATAGTTCATTCCAGGCCATGTGTTCTGGTAATGAAATAGAGATTTAAATTTATATAATGAACATTTTTTTTTTCTTTCAATTGCTTCACTGATTCTGACTCTCTATAAGACCTCATTTAGAGAAAGAGAATCTTTGAGCGCCTTGGTGAGTGAGAAGCCCATACAGCCTGCCAGTACCAGGCCCTCTTTATATTGACCTGAAGAAAGAAAGCAAACTTGTACATCAGAATCATCTGGGGAGTTTTCAAAATATTCTGAAGGCTGAGCTCCACTCTCTAGACTCTGATTCAATTGGTCTGGAGTGGGGTCCAGGCATCTTAATAGTTTTTAATATTTCCCAGGTGATGCCTATATAAAGCCAGGATTGAAAAATACCATAACTATAAGCAGGAGAGACTAAGAAAGGAATCTTTTAAAGTTTTATCAACTTATTTGCAAATATTTGTTAAAAGACAAACAATGGTAAAAAAAAAAAAAAATAGATCAAATGGGAGCAAAAGGAAGGCTTCAATAAAAAGGCTTACCTAGGAAAGACAGAAGTACAGCAGAGGGCATCCTAGCCAGCAGGCAGAGCACAGAGCACAATGGAGGCCCAACCATGAAGAGCAATGGATCAAATGTTTGCACATTAGGGAGTGGAAAGGAGCCTGAAAAGAATTGAGAACAGTCTGTTAAAGTTTGCCAATTCAGTTTGCCAATGTCACGTGGCTGCATTCTGACCAGGCAGTTATGAGGTTCACAGGGTGGATGGAGGGCCAACTGCTGGCCCCTATGTTGAAGATACCAGCACTGGTCAGAGGCAGTCAATATGGTGACCAGGCAGACATAACTGCACTGAGAGAAAGACAAGATTCTCAGGCCATAACCAGGTTGGCCAATCTACTGCTGAAAAGCGGGTGTGTGCACCCAGAACCCTGAAAATCAATTTCCTGTGTCTGATCTTTAGTCAGGCTATTATACTGGAGAAAGAGATGAGGTAGTCCCTAAAACCTGAAAGTAAGGGCATTCTCTGAAAGCTGAGTTACAAAACCAATACTTAATAGAGCAGAAGAGTTATGCTAAGAATGAACGGCTCTTGAAGCAGAGCAAGACAGATTGATAAACAAGACAGAAGTTAGCAATCAAAAAGGGTGGTCATCAGCTATGGAGGCATAGAAAAAGGACAGCGCCATTGCTGTGCTTGCTAAGCTCCACACTGGGGGCACGGTACCCTGGACAAAGGACTCAACCCTGCTGTCCTCAGCCTCCACTGCTTCCCTCTCAGTGTGGGCCCCCATCATGTCTGGATTATCACAAAGCCTCCTAACAGATCTCCCTGCTTCTGTCTTTTCTGCCCCCATACAGCAGCCAAAGTGACCCTGTTACATGACACAGATCACATACTTTTCTGCTCAAATCCTCCAGGAGCTCCCCATCTCACTCAGAATAAAAGCCCAAGTCACCACGACAGCCCACTTATGGCCTTCTATGACCTGGATCCCCCTCCACCAGGCTTTCTCTCCTCCTCCTCAGCCTTGCACCACCACTACCCTATCACACAAGCCCCACCTCCATCCTACACTACCTCCCTGCTGAGTGTCAAACATGCCAGGTGTGCTACTGCCTCAGGGCCTTTGCACTTGCTATTGATGCTCTGGAATGTTTTTCCCCTGTGTATCCACAGGGCTCACTCAAGTCCTTCAGGGCTTTACTTCAGGTTGATGGACCTGTCCAGACCACTTTATTGAAAGTCTCTCACCTCTCACTGCTCATATTCCGTCCCCTGTACCCACTTTATTTTTCTCCATATCACCATTGCCATCTAAATATCAAAATTTTCACTAACATTTGATTATTACATCTCCCTCCAACTACACTGTAAATTCATGAGGGCAGGGATTTGGGTTGGTTTTGTTCACTGCTGTATTTCTTATGCCTAGAACAATGAAATGCCTGGAAAACAGGCATTCAATAAATATTTGTTGGATGAATGAATGACTCAATTAATCCAAGTGTCCAGGATATCTCACTGTGCCAATGGCTCCATGAAGCTTTTGAAACTAAATGGCTCAAGTGTGTGTTGATATTGGGGTAACTACATTTTTCACAACAACCTTATGATGATGGTTTGGTTTCCCACAGGGTAAAGTAGGAAAGAATATGCTGGTCAGAAGATATGTAGCCTGCTCCCTTTCAAAGTTTTTGTATAAAAGGAGTAAAAAAATTAACACGGCAATTTATAACTTTTTCATCATATTTAGGGCTTCAGTCTCCAACCAGCTTTCACAATATTGAGTTCCCAGTACTGACCTATGAGACCCCTTGGCCACTCACTCGAGGGCCAGTCTTATGATTCCTGGAGCTCAGCTTTCACCTCTTTCAAACTCTGCCAGTGGTGTTTAGGGTAAACAAACAGCAGCAACCTGGCATGTGTGGGTTTATGTTCACGAGTGGCTGGGTAGGGTGTGATGTGCGGTCATGTGTCACGTTGCTCAGGCACAGATTTGAATCCAGCAGGCTGGGGCACAGAAGCAGGCCTGCAGCTCAACAAAGCCAGCACTGTGGCCCGACGCGGCCTGTTCTCTCCCCGGCGGCCGACTCCTCCGTTCTCCTGGAACTGTAACAGAGGTCTGTCTTTGTGGACAGCCACCCTCCTGAGAAGGTCGACTGCCTGTGCTGGTGGTGCGAATACAGACAGCTAGGTTTTCAACATTTCATTGCTTTCATAAAATGCAATTTAGTGTTATTCGTAAACCTGGTGAGTCACAAAGGTCTACTGTCCTCCAAACCACAGTTCTCCTATATGTGCTGCCCGGGCCTCACACGCCGCCGGGATCCCAGGAGGTACGAGACAGGGACAGGTTTGGTTCTCAAGGAAACCACTGCACCAGCTCCCTGCTGGCTAAAGCGTTTGTGCCATGTATTCTCAAGTAGGTTATAAAGTGATTACAACACAAGCTGTAGAGTCAGGTGACCCTGGAGTCAGATGACCTTGGTTCAAATCTCAGTTCTACCTCTTTCTGGCTGTGGGACCATTACTGAATGTCCCAATTTCCTTGTTTGTAAAATGGTTTTATAAGGGAGCTCAGTAGATAAAATAATGCATGTAATGGCAGGGAATAGTACCATTCCTCAAGCATAATAAACACTTGATACATAAGTGGAAGGAAAAAAGAAATAGATCTCAGTCCAGGATCTATGAGGTATTTAGCTGCTAAAAAGTCATCACAAAAAATGATAGAATTGCAGAGAAGGGACAAGACATTTTGGAAAGCTCTCCAGGACACAGAGGAAGACCAGGGTTTTGGATTTAGAAACAAAGAATAACTTGTACCACAGGAAACCACAGACTATGGTTTCATTGTATCTCTCTTTACAATACACTTTACCTAGTCTCTCAACAGTACACTTCCTGATGCTGCTGAATTTCAACAAGGAATAACACAATGAGGATTGATTTGGTCATTATTGTGAGTCCACTGCCCACATATGATTGTTCCTTCTATGCTTGCACAATTTGCTTCCAGGTCTCAGAGGGGTTGGCACAGAGCTGGAACTCTACTCTTCTTTTTAAATGCTAGGTTGGTTTTTCTTTTTGCTGGTCTCCCTGTGAATTTTAAAATTTATCTTTATTTTTATTTTTAAAATAGAAAATACATTCAATCGCCAAATTACAAAGATAAAAAGGTGCACAATGTAAACAGTCTAAGTGTCTTTTGATGGATGATTGGATAAAAAAGACGTGGTACATACATACATACAATGGAATACTACTCAGCTATAAGAAAGGATGAAGCACTGCCATTTGCAACAACATGGATGGATCTTGAGAGTATCATAAAGCGAAATAAGTCAGACAGAAAAAGACAAGAACCATATGATTTCACTCATATGTGAGATATAAAACAGAAAGCAACAAATGAACAAACAAAACAAATGAACTCATAGACACAGGCAACAGAATGGTGGTTATCAGAAGGGAAGTGGGGGGTGGGGATAGGACAAAGAAGAGAAAGTAGGTCAAATATATGATAATGGAGGGAGACTAAACTTTGGGTGGTGAGCACACAATGCAATATACAGATGGTGTATTATAGAACTGTACATTTGAAACATATGTTATTGACCAAAGTCACACCAATAAATTTAAGATTTTAAAAAAGTTACACAATAAAAATCTCCCACCCCTCAGCCATCCAGTTGCCAGCCCCCAAAGCAGTGTTACCTTGTTACCAAGTGTTTGCATATACTTCTGGAAATACTCTATGCATATATAAATAAACATATTTACTTCCTTATCTTTTACTACATACAAAATATTATTGTTCTGCCTTTTTCTTTTTCTCATGTAACTTTTCTTGGGAAAATTTATTTTGGTATATAAAGGTCTTCCTTAATTTGTTCTTTTTAAAAAATGACTGACACCTGTAGTTTTTAGCCCTTCAGATAACTGTGTACCTAAAAGGTCAAAATTTCTTTCCATGGATTCTAGAATAGGAGCCATTAAAAGGCACCATTTGTCAAAAAAGCCCCTTTTTCTCCAGGACTTCACTTTCTCTGTAAGTATTCTGGTTCAGATAAAGAACACAGGCTCATGGACCTGGTCCCACAGGGTTGCAGCCTTGTACTGAATATGCAGCTGGCACCTAGACACCCCAGTTGGCTCACAGAGGAGTTCACAGAAGCCAGGCAATAAAAAAACTGATCAAAACTACAGGCCCCAAACAGATTTGCTAAAACACTGTCAGTTTTAAGCTGAACTTAATTTGCTAAACCCTATACTGTACTCCAATTTATTTTGAAAGATTTTTCTCCCCAAGGGAACCATTTTGAATTTAAAACGTGGTATTTTCTAAAACTCTTAGGATGAAGAAAAGCAGAACCATCAAGTTATGTAACCAAATTTGCTCTATACCAGTATTTTGATTCAGGGCATGGTTGTTCCAAAAGCCAACCAGAGGCATTCAAGTTCAATTTTGCAGAGAGAACGTACTGACAGCCATTTAGAAATGCCTGTGTGGCACGATGTCAAGGCTGTGATACCAACACTGAGTGTGCTGTCCCTCCTCGTCCTAGGCCTCAAGTACACATTTTGAAGGTGTAAAAGCAGCAGACATCAATAAAATCATTAACTTGGCGAATAAAAACAGAATTCTGAGCTATCTTCCTCAGGTATTTCTGGTAAGAGCTGTAAGACAACTTCCTAAACATACTGGTATTAGTTTTTCAAGACCATGTGAGGAGCCCTTACTGAAAAGGGGTCATCTCTGGAGAGCGGAGCCCCTTCCCACCCTGGCAGGAGGGATGAATGAGAAGTGTGGAGAAATAGGCTCTAGGCAAAATATGCTCGGGTTCTAGGAGCAGGATCCTGCACAGGGGTTTGGACCTGAAGCCAAGCTGGGTCAGGGAGAGCTGACCAAGGCAGGTGGAAGGTGAAAGAGCTGCGGCTGAAAGCAGAAACTGCGGCCTGACTGGGACCCAAGTGTGGATTCCTTAATTTTCCATAGCACACTTACTTAATATAAAGTTCTTACTATGTAAATCCTTCATCTCGTCTCTTCTCACATAAGGATCACAGAGGATCTTTCTTATTCTAACTCTTGTCGTGCACTGGGCTCTGGGCTTTGTCATTCAATTCTCACAATATTTCTGTGAAGGGGATATCCATTACAGATAGAAATCTGGCTCAGAGATTGACTAAGTCAAGGCCACACAAATTTTGGAAACATTGCTATCATTTATTAAGTACCTATTTCTGGAATTTTTCTCACTTCCACTTTTGTTATTTGGGAAGGGAGTACTATAAAATGGTTAAGGACTTTACATATTGGTTAATCTAATGCTATCAATAATTCAGTAAAATCTAAGTAGGCCCATCATACAATTGAGGGAACAGGATCAGAGACAGATTGGTGAGTTGCCTGAGGTCACTAAGGGAGTGTAGAAGCTGAGATAGGACCCCTGGCCCCAATGTATTGCCTTCTTCACTAATCTGCTAGGTCAGCTTCCCAGCTTGCAGAGAAGTCCAACAACTCAGCAGTTATTAAATCCTGCAATTTCCTGGAGTGACTGAAAATTTAAACCGCTAGAAAAATATGGTCTGATGCATCTGACCACCTCAAATTTAGAAGTCATTTCCAGATAAGCTGATGAGCCCCACAGGGATGAATAACACATATCTTACGTGTTTCTAAGTCCCTTTAAAGGTAGCTTCACAGGGACAATTGGCAGACTTCTGATATAAGCTCACCCAAAGAAGTTGAACTGTCCTTCAAAACAGGCAGTCCACTATGGCAGTTTTGGAAGTTCCATCTCTGCCACAAGAATGACGGGACTGGGACATCCTGGGATCAGGGCCCAGTCAGAGGAACTCGTGATCCCTAGGAAGGCTATAGCCATGACCCAAACTCAGATGAACTGCCCCCCCAGCTCAGTGGCCTGGGATAGTTGCAGATACTCAGCTGTGTCTCTCCAGGTCCCTGCCCCCAGAGCCAGAGGCCAAGCGTCCCTTTAGACTCTGCCTACAAGTCTCCACCACCTCTCAGACTCACCAGAGCTTACCACACAGGGAATTCTCTGCTGCTTCGACCTATGACCAAGTAGAACGTGTCATGGCTATCTCTGACCATGACCGACTGGAATTAAACGCTTGACTTGACATTAGTCCTTGTGGTTCTACCAAGGTTGTTCTTATGGCAACTGAAACCTCTTTATATTTGCATGAATGTGAGGATTAGAGAAAAGGAGAAAGCGCTAGGTTTGGGTTCTTTTCCTTCTCTCCCTTCATTATCACTATTGAAACATCATACCTTACCTGCTTCTCCATTGAGACAGAGCAATACAAGTCATAAACGGCCAGGAATGTGATGACACAGATTCCCCTTTCCAAAGAGAAATAAATGCAAAGAGCACATTTTCAGAGATTCTCTTTGTACTTCCATGCCCAGTGCCCAAAGAATGACTGAATCCCTATCAATCCAGCAGTGGGATCTGGGGAAGGTGTTAGGGGTTTCTGCAAAGCAGGGAAGTGGAACCCAACGTAATCTAGTTAAAAAAAAGCACAAGCTTGAGCCAGATCTCAGTTTGAACCTTGGCTCCATCATTTAGCTCAAGTAATCTTGGGCAAAAGATACCAGACCTCTCTGATCCTTTTAACTCATCTATAAACAAGAGATGGAATCTCCAGGTTTGCTGTGAGGACTACCAGATAAAGTCCATATTATGAGGTACCAACCATTTTCTTTCTTTTCTCACATACTCTAAAGAGAAACTTTCCTTTCCATACCCTCCCCCTAACCCCATCCCATAGCTGATTTGTCCAGCTTGGGTCAGGTGTCCACCACTGGGCCAAGAACACCAGTGAACCAAAAAAGGGTCTGGCCATTTTAGACATATTGGAAGATGCTAAGAAAGCCAAGCCACTAATAAATAATTAGACCCATGAAGAAAAGAAGTTGACAAATCACAAAGGCCCACATAGAGGGCAAGGCTGGTTCCAGATGGGACCTTGGCCCCATATGGGATTCACTAGGTCCCTGTACCCATCTGTGACCCTTTATAGTTTGAATTAGGCTGGTTTGAGCTCGCCTGTCAGGTGCCGGACACACAGTAACTATTATTTCAAAACATCTTACTAACAATTTACTGCTATATGCTTAACAGTCACTGAAGTTACTAATGTAAGATATTCAGTGGGACTACCTGAATGGCTTATGATTTTAAATTAATCAAACTAGCTATAGAATTTCATGAACAATTCATATGGCAACTACAGATAGAAGCTTAAGACATGGAACACACTCAATTTTTCTGTATAAGTCTTTCACATTAAATAAATGGAGAAAAATAATTATAATATTCCACTGAAGCTGAGAAATAAAGCAACCTTTGTTTATTAAAAAAAATAAACATGGCTGATCTGCACTAATCATAACATTTTGAAGGAAATAAAACAATATTCAACATTTTTAGTCTATAAATAAATAATACCCTGTTTTACTTATTCTGTTAGCCAAAGATAAGGTTGGAAATGAGAAAATTGAATAATGCTTATGGATTTAAAGGTATCAGACACAGACGGTATTAGATTCGGAAGAAATGCAGACATAAATGGAAAAAATGGCCATAGCAATGAACTGGGTTAAAAATGACATTTAAAGGTTTATACATACACTTTACATGCTTGACTTGACAGACTAAAATATTATTCAAGTCCTCAATTATGAGAACAGCAGCAAAATTTAAGACAATTAAAAACCTGCATTTCAGAATCTAATGTATTGTTATGAATAAATGTAAGACAACTATCAATGAAGCCCAAGAAAATCCCAACTACTATACTACTCTGTTCAAGCCAATGTGCACTGACTTTATCTTTCACTTTCAAATGTGTTCCCTTATTCTGGCTTTAAACTGCACCTTCAGATACAACAGCCTAGAAGAGATGAGCTGTCTCTTCTAATGGGGTTACAACGCGGGGCTGTAGAACCAGTCTCACTGCATTATAGTTACAGCACATAAACAACTCCATCTGTAATTAAAATAGCAAAATCAGGCTCAAGTGGATGCCCTCATGTTATAAATACATCATCAGAATTATAAATTATAGAAATAAAGACAAATAATGGCATGAAGGGCATGATAGTTTATTTAAAAAAATTGTACCACACTGATCATAACGACCAGCACACAGATTATGATGGCTTTTCTCTTGGGTGCTAACATTGCAGTATTTCTGTATACTGAAATGTTTCAATAGGACCAAGAACGTTAGAGAAATAAAAATCTTAGTTGAAAATGAACACTGATAATGCTGGTGTCTTATCCCACAGAATTTAAACCCCTTATGAATCAGTGGCATTATGATGTTATATAGTTAAGAAGAACAAGAGTTCTCTTTTTAAATAGGCAGCATGAACTTATACTTCTTTGTACTTCATCTTTAGTTTTTATAATTTAAGCTATGTCCACCCTGGCTAAAGCACAATCATACAAGACACCTCAGATAATTTCCATGCTACCATTGTACAAGTTTAGTGATTTTACTTAGGAAAAAAAAAAATCAAACCACCATCAAAATAAAGAGGCAAATAAAACTGATTTTCAAATCATTTGAAAAGCATAGTGCTTATGTGTCCAATACACTCAAACTTAAATTAAATGCTATAATTATAATCTCCAAACTTCTGCAATGAAATTAACATTTATATATGTTTTGTTTATCAAATTGTATTTTGCAATCAATAAGAGAAAGTTACTTTTTAGAGAACAATATATTTGGTTACAGTTCCACATATCTGCAGTAGAGACAAAGCCACATGATGTTAAATCTGGCTCTAAGTTACCTAAGGTATAAAATTATGAACAAAATTATAATATTCTGATCTTAAAAATTCAACCCATATGAGATTACGTTTTAGAGTAAATGTGCTGTTGAGTAATTATGGCAATAATTACTCTTTCCTTTAATCAGTGTGACTCACCTGTATTTCAAACTGACCTCTTTACTTCCGTGTTACCGTTTCAATACCCAGGGATTTCTGAGGCAGCTTAAGTTTGACTTATAAAAACAGTAGATACTTTAACCTTTCAGTGACAATTTTTACATCTGTAAACGCAAGAATCACATTATTTAGCTCAGCAACTAGAAAAAAAACATGGAGATTTTGGCATTTCAAGCCAGAATCTCTTTGTGCTTTTTAAATGAAGCTGCTTTTGAATCTTTTTGGTATTTACCAGCCATTTGTACTTCCCTTATAATAATACAAGAATATATTTAAGATAATTTTTAAGGTTAAATGTCCTAGGGGCTTATCAATACTTAAAAAAAAATTACTCTTTATTTTCAGCATTTGGAATAGTAGAAATTATTTCTGGTCCCTCCTTAGATCAACACTACTTTTCATCACGTATAACACTGAATTTTATAGACATCCCTGAAAAGTATCTGATTAAGTAAACGAGTGAATCACAGTGGAGTGTCAATCAGTTAACAGTGTAGATCCATTAAAAAAATCGCACTGAATAATAAATCTTCAAGCTAAAAAAACAAAAGAAAACCTTCCTAAGAAGTAAAACTGAGTCTGTGTCCTCACTGATTCTGTGCTTGTGTCCCCGACTGATTAAACTCCTTTTCCTCCATGTTATAAGACATGTTCCTTTAAATCTCCACACCAAGTTTCCAGGACACTTGCGTGAAGAGGCTATGCTACTGTATCATCTAAAGGGAATAGAGTGGCACCATTTTCTTCCCTAATAAACTTCATATTTCAAGATGACAATTGAATCTCCCTCTGCTGCACTCACCAGCATGTGTAAGGAGACAAAATTTGCTGTGCAAACCGATGACAGCGGATCCTTCCACCCGCCCCCAGTGCCAATGTGAAGTTACCAGCAGTTTGTCATTGTATGCACTGGCCTTTCACTCTTTCAATCAGAAAAGTTGTGGTTACTTAAAAAAGGGGGAGAGGGTGGAGAAATGAAAAACCAAGAGTCTAAAGGCACAAAGTCGCATAGCTGCTCTAGTTGGAGTTTGTAAACAGAGAACAGGTTGAATTTAGGTAATCCCAATCTATGAGAGTAAAAAGGCATCCACAGCAGGCTTTTATCCAGCCAGCTTCTTTGAGACCCTTCATGGGTTTTGAGGTCTACACTAAAATACCCATACTTCAAAAAGCAATAAGGCAAATAGTATAATCATTATTCCAAAAGTTACAATGGTAGTGTAGGCATACATAGTATAATTTAGTTACAATGTGTGGTACTGTTTCTATTATGTAACCATATTAACTGTTTCTTTCCTACATAATTATATATTCAGCCGAGTTTCAGTTAACACAAAACCATCCTTGTACCACCACTGATAGTTGGCAATAGCTCTTTGATAGCAGTTTTTATTCTGCTGTAGAAATTATCCTTGAACTGAAAAAAGTCCACAATCCAATGTCCAGTCATTAAACACTATCATATTTGTGAAGAGCTTCTTCCAACTTCTGCGTCACTTTTTGGAAAAATAGTATTTGTTGTTGTAAGAAATGCTGCATCTGTGATTTAAAGTCTCTTACTCGAATTTGATGGAAGTGGTGAATTTCAGCCAAGGTGGCAAAAGAAATAGTGTTACAGCGATCCTGGATGCCGTCAGCCTTTTGGACCTCCATCTTCCCTTCTTCCACGTGTCTCCTACTCTCCTTTACTTTGGTAAGAGCTCCTGTAGTTAAAAAAAAAAAAAAAAATTAATTAAAAAAAAGATATACATATATCCTAATGGCAGAGCTACACAGTAAACAGAATCATGGGCACTATAAATACTTGCCTAATCTATTTTAAAGTCCTTTGGAATTTAAAGGGATGACTGCAATTACTTATTTAAAAAAGAAAGAATCTGGTAAAGTTACTGGAAACACCTCCATTGCTGCAATTTCACTTATTAAAACTAGCATTTGCCACTGACCAAGTATAGTATGTTTTATCTCTTTCAGTAGAGATAATATACTAACAATAAATTGCAAGGAACTATCCCTAAAAAGACAAACTGAGAAACTCTGCAGTTTTCACATTCTTAAGAAAAAATGTGTGACACTGTTACATATGCATATATTAAGAGTTATCTAGAAAAACAAAACAATGCCCCACAGAGGATGCAAATTCACTTCCTTGGAAAGTCTTACTATAGAATTATTCTATAAGACTACAGAACTAGACTTTGAAACATGTTAGCACCAACTCAGGTTGTGTTTTAGAAATCATGACATGCCGTGAAGGGAGCCTGGCAATGTTGGCAGCCTATGACTAGAGGCTGACTTCGCTGGGGCTGCCAAGCCTGAGTCCAGCTGGCAATGAAGGAATAAATAATGCATGTATGTCTGGTTCTGACTCCATATTCTATCAGGAGACCCATATCTGGAGCATAAGGGCCCCATGAAATAAGAATTTGCCATCTTTTCTTTAGGGGCTGTAAGGATTTGAGTCTGTCCTAATGAAGACCTGGGAATGAAGTCTAAGGTGCCATAGCCTCTTGTCAAGAAGGTCACCAAAGGGTATATACAAGGGAGAGGAAGGGGATGGTCACCCTGGCAGGGGCCACATGAGGGTAGACCTTCCACTAGAAGCACAGTTATGTGAAGACACAAAAGGCTGAGGATGTTTAGAGGTAGGAAATAAAGGATATCCATGGGTTCCTGGAAATGAGTGATGATAAAGTTCAAATTACTTGAACACAGCCAGCTCAAGAATTCAGATTTCCTGACTCCACCTAGCACTCATTCTGCTAAACCACAGCGAAAGAGAGAAACATTTAGGAGTCCTGGCCTGGCAGTCTGAGAACATGATACTAAGGCGGGGAAAAAGGCGGCTGTTTAGGAGGAAGTGAGGAAGCTGAGGAACTTTAAAAGGCTGTAATTTCAGAAATGTTTAGTTTTAGCCAGTGGTAAAATATGCAGGAGAAAAAGCCCCATTTCTGAATTTCTTCATATCTCCTACAAAATAATATAGAGTAAATGTAGTATTAAATAAAGCCCTTAGAAATTAGACAGTATGTGTTTCGGTTTGTTTTTGTTTTTGGTTTTTTTTTTTGGCATAGCTAGAAGACCTGAAAAATTAAAATCTACCTACAACAAACGTGATACATTCATATGTATGTATATATGTATATTTTCATTTATTTTTTCTACATGAGACCTTTAAGTGAAAAGCAGCACAGCCCTGGAACAGAGAACGCCTCACTTCCACTTCAACCCACAGCAGAGAAGTGGGTTCTGCTCCAGAGAGGTCAGCGTTACATTGACACACTTCAAGAAGACCCCTGATTCCACTCAGAAGCATGTTACTCTGCAAGTTTGGCACTTTTAACATTTCTACTATAGCTGACAGAACCAGTGAAGCAACAAAATCTCCCTGCTTGTAGTTTATAGTAAAAACAAAAAAAACTTTTCCCTTAAAAAGAGAAAAAAAAATTCTTGTAGCACTTTATCTCTGTTATATTTGTACAAGTTTCACAATTTATATACAAGAATTGAAGTTGAAAAGACCAGGGAAGCATATGAGACAGAACTAAATGAAAAATTTTTCAAAAAGATGACTAAGAATAGGAAATTTCATAATTTCTGATTCTTTGTTTACAATGGTAAGAAAAATAGAAGGGGGGAGGGAAAGAGAGGGGCAGGCAGGGAACAGGAAGAGAGAAAAGTCTCAAGTGATTTAACTATTTTTTCATCTGATTCGATCATAGGTGCCCTAGCCCACCGTATAAACACTGAAGACAAGCACACGGTGTCCTTCCCTGCTCAGATTCTGATGTATCTGTGTAGCGGCTGTTGCCTGTGTTGGTAATATTCTGCCAGTATTACCTATTCTAGTTATCAGCGCCTGGCTTTTCGAGATGGAGAGTTGGGGTCCCAAAGAGGAGCTCTGATACCTGGCCCAGAGCTGTGTGAATGCCAACTAAGTTACAGCTGTCAAACTCCAATGAGATCACTGTATTCTTGGAAACAACCTTCTATTATATAAAACTGCAGATGTGCATCTATAAAAACTAATTTTAAAATGAACAAGTATGATGTTTCCACAACTTACCACATCAGCATACATTTTCAAAACTCTTGGGCACTAGCAGCAAGTATTAAATCTCTCTGAGGTCTAAGGACCTTTAGGCATTTAACATCTTTAAGCTTTTTAAGTGGACATACCAAAGAAGTCAAGGAGAATTTAAAACTTGTTTTTCTCCTAAGAATGAATTTTTTTAGTAAATAATACAAATATTGCTCTCTTCAAAGCCCCCACGAGGTTGGGCTCTGGGGCAAGAACTTTAATTTGTTTAATATACATTTATGGAGGGCCTAACATGTACAGATCACATTGCTAGAACAGGAGAATTCAAACATTTAAACAGCCAAGTCCCCACCCCTGTAAGTTCTTGAGGAAGCCACCTCAAAAAGCACACTGAAGACAGGCATACCACCATAACATTAAGTGAAATAAGACCACAAAGTACATAATTCTGCACAACAGTTGAATATGGCTTTCTCCAAGATAATATGTGAAATGTGTCACAAGGGAAAATGCTCAGAGAACATGCTACCTGCCAGGCAGTATGCTGAGAACAAGGAAGGAGGCAGTTAGAGGTGGGGGGATGTTAGAAGTGGCAGGGAAGGGGGCAGGGACAGGCATATCTAAACAGTGAATGGTAGCTCTCAAAACTAGTAATAATGTATGCTAGACATTTACCATACACTATCTCTAACCCTACTGAGACTTTACAACAGACATTACTCCTATTTTTGCAACAAGGAAACTAAGAAAGCTACTCAACCTCTTTGAGCTCAAAGTCACCACGTAATCAAGTAAGAGGTGGAGATAGGATCTGAATGCATAACTAACTTCAAAGCACACACTACAAATATTTAGAACAGAAACTGGAGCATGATTCAGCATGAAAAAGCAAGGTAGGCCTAGGTGAGCAGATGAGAATCAGCTATTCCCTCTCCTCCTCTTGGCCTCTCCACCCCCACCCCCACCCTCACCCCCACACCTGTGCTGGGGTTCCTGTACCACCTTTCTGATGTCTCGCCTTCCTTACAAGGTCCCTGGCTTTTATTCTGGCATGCAATGCAGAAGATCTTGTGAGTATGTAAAAGAAACTACAGTTTTGAAATTTTCCCTCTAGAATCTTAGTAACCTCATTCAGTTCATTAACTGTGCCTATAAAGTCCTTTAATATTTATAAGATATCTGATTTTATTATCTTTGTAGTAACATAATTAGGGTACCACAAAGCAGTGAAAAAAGCAGCACATGTTTCACTATTTTCAGAATCTAAGCCCAAACTTACATGGAAAGAGAAGGTGTATCTGCCCCCCACCACCACTAGAAGATGATATAAATTAAGAACTACCACCAAAAATAGTAATATACAATCCCTTTAGGAATACATGGGCTTTGCTTTGGTGCAATTGGACATCTAGGCAAAAAAATTATTGTGCAAACTATAAAGGACAGAACAAACCACTGAGGAGTGTAAGTGCCCAAAAGCCAATTCCACTTGGAATTTCAGTTTTACTCACTTAATGCAATTCAAATCCATGGCAACATAATGTATTAGGAGTGTAGGAGGAGGGCAGATAGGAAGGAGATAACATGTAAGAGACATGGTTCTTGTTTTAGAGGCGCAAGTTATTTTTTGAGGTGGCAAGACTTACATGCCTGAAACAATGAAGTACCTACACAGTTGATTTGATGATTCTTAAATTGGGAAATATCTGTACGTTTATACACTTCATATATTTTCATATTTAAAATTTTAAATGTCGCAAGAAAGGCAGAGATAGCCAAATTTTCAATCAGGTCTAGCCTTTAAGGAGTGAAAGGTTGGACAAAGAAAATTATTGGGGCAAAGACAGATCACTACAGACTTCTAGGATACCTTTAAAAATTAGTCTGTAGCTGCTTAAGCAGCGACTGCAGAGGTACAAAGTAACAAAGCATTACAGTATCTTTTAAGCATTCTCTCAGCCATACTGCATTTTTTGTTTAATAAACCCAAGAGGAATGTAAATAAAAGCTAAAAACATTGCCTAGAATCCAAAGAACAAAGGGAACACATTTTCATCATGGAATCAATACAAAAATAGGCTAAGGTTTTCAAAACCTCTACTTTTTAAGCAGCTAATTTAAGGGGAATCTGCCCCCTGCCAGCCCCCTCCTCTCAAAAACAAGGCTACATTGTTTTTAAAACAGAAAAGGGAAATGAAAGAATAAGGGAGAGAAATTACACAATAAAGTCTAAGGTGAAAATTGGTCACTGTTGGATTAAACGAAAGACCCCATAATACTCATGGATAGAGCAAGTTTTAAAAGAAAACTCAAAACAGGACTGATCACAGGGAAAAACATTTTAGAATGGGAATGTAAGCACATTACCATGAAACTGTTTTATTTCTTGGGCTAACAGAAAGATATTAGGTGGTTGCATCTAGAATAATATAAGGGTATAGTAAGATTTTATTATGAAAACAAAATGTAGGCAAGTATTAAATTCTAAGATTAAATAAGAGGCTAACAATACACAGCAGTGTGAGTATATTCTCCATTAAAAAAAAAAAAGTAACATTTCTAGTTCAGAAGAAAATACAACTTAACAAGAAGGTAAATGAAACAGTACAGCCTCCCCAAATTTCACAGCTGAAAATAAATCCTTAAAATTTGTTTAAAGTACAGGAAAAAGTTGTATTGAAAGTGAGGCGATATATTTCAACCACACCCCATTTCACTGCTCCCAAAGAAGCAAAAGTAGCTCAGCTGCCCTCCAGGACACCAGGCTAACAGACTTCATTCAGTCCTTCCTTCCACACAGATCTCTGTGGAAGGAGGCAGGAAGAACAGAGAGGCCCTTCCTAAAAAGGCTTACAGGTTGACAAGGAGCTTACAGTTGAGGACTCAATTTAATTACTAAATTACTTGAGAGAATTATTAGAATTTTCCCACAGGATAGAAAGTTCACTCAGAAACTAATAACGCTAAGACTTTATTCCAAGAGGCAGAGCAGAAACCCTGAGGACTTCCTTCTCGTGGGTGCCGAGATACCCACTGGAAAAGTGAGTAGGGCTGATTTGGAGCAGCTGGTTTCCAGATATTTTTAAAAGGAGCTGAAAGGGCCTTAGAAGAGAGGCTAAGTGACTTGTCCAAAGTCTCATAGCTAATTCACGGCAAAGAACTCACCAGCATTCCATGTGGGGCTTCTGCTACACTCTGTTGAAAAGGGTCTTCCCTTTCCACATCTGGAGCCATAAGATGAAATCAGTAATTTGATTTTGCTTTAGGAATGTTATTAACAAAATATCCTGGACTCTCTGTGTATTTTTAGCTGAGTCTATCCATGTAAAATTCCTAATAGGGTTCATTTTTATACTTATTCCAATTGCCCAGGCTCAAAGAAAAAGCTCTTTGCCACTCTTTATCAGACCCAGCTACACAGAACTCCCATCCCTCTCCTAATATTTTCTTTACATCTTACCAATGGAAGCCATCTTGCCTGGTTTCAGAGCATGAAATAACGACGACCTGGTTCATAATCCTTACGTACTCCGTTTTATAGGGATTACATTACATAAGTGTAATAAACACAAAATAATTAGAGCTAAAGAATTTAATCCTATGACAAGTTTCATTAATATTATCACCTTAAATGGCTCAAACTCAAACTCACTTTATAGATTAATTATGGTCTAGGAAATCAGCAACATTTTCAAAAGCATTACATTATTTACAGAGCAAGCCACTAAATTATTTCCATCAGTAAAAACTGTTTAGGGAGCATATCAATGTCATTTTTGGTTTTTCGAAAATGAAGAGTAGTAAAGCTCTGGTGTCATCTAGTCAATTAGCACCTGAGAACCCACTACAAGCCAAACTAAGCATGCTAGCAAATGCCGTTCGCACTACACTAAATTGAAATATATCATTTCCAATTTGTTGAGAGAAATCACTTTCCTGGGAACTTCTGACCCAGCAAAATGAAACGGTGGGAATAAAAAAAACTCTCCAACACTGTACTGCCTCAGGCATTTTAAACTCAGTTGAAGAAGCTGTCTGGCCTCCTTTCAATTTTCCCTCTTTATGGGCCTGTCTTCCACCTCCCCAGGCCGCCCCCCGCCTCCCACTCCCCCAGGCTCGCTGGATGCTCCAGACACTCCCAGTGCAACTGGGTCATTTCTGTACCTGAACTTTGCCTTCCTTTCCTCAACCAAATCTCTTATTCTCAGTATGTTTTGTCCCTCCCTAGATCAATTATACAAAAGGCCCAGTCACCAAGCAACAGGGATCCAAAGGCTACATTTTTTTTCTTTTTTTTTTAAAAAGGCAAGCACTTTAATTTTGAAATCGTAAATGTGCCAAAAACATGAACTAGATTTTGTCTTCCCAGGGCCTTGCCCCAGAAAACCAAAGCCACAGCGTGATTGAGGGGGACATGAGAAAGGCTGAAGGGTATCAGAGACAACTGAGATGATGCCCAAGACTGGGCTAGGCCCGTTTGTTTTTCTTCATTCGCTGGGACATGCAAAATGTTGAAAGAAAATGCTAATCTGGTCAAGTGGCCTATTTTGCTCTTATTCTCACATCACTGGTACCCACACCCTCCTGGTCCCTGCTAACTTCCCATTAACTTCTTCCCCTCCCCTTTCCTTCCTCCCTTTCGGTCTCCACCCACACTCTTGTTATTACTCTTTCCCCATTCTGCTCCAATATTTACTTTTCTTTTTTTTTATTTATTTATTTATTTATTTATTTATTTATTTATTTATTTATTTATTTATTTATTTTTGAGAAAAAGTCTCAAAAAACACAAAGGCCAACATCCACCTAACAGAGAGGCAAAATGGCCATCCATCCTGGCAAAACAGTCACATGTGAGCACCTGCTCCACACACGCCTGTGCTCTGCACTTGCATGTCTCATTTTATTCTCTTTAACCCCCAAAGAAAAGGAATTATTGCTCCCATTTTCAGAGGTGGAAAGTAAAGCTTAGAGGAACATAAATAACTTTACTAAAAGTGTCCAGCTGCATGTGAACCTGCATCTGCCCAGCTTTGCAATTCGGGTAGTTCCCTGTACCTGGTCCAACTGGAACCGCCACATCCATGGAGATCTCAAAGCTTCATGGATCAGCCCCAGTGCATAGCTCAAGCACAGTGCCAGGGCTCTTCAGAAACCTCAGCTCAGGGATAAGCTTCCCACAAACAGCCTCTAGGCCGTCAAAATTATATTCCCGGATGTCATACTGAGGGGACTCCAGGTGTGGAGCATTTAATAAACTCTGGAGGGTGCAAATAGTAATTGTGAACTGAAATCAGTGAGCAAATTTTTGAAGGGACTAATGATCTCTACGACCAAGAACTACCAAAATTCAAGGATAAAATTAATTTAAAATTCACTTTCAATTCACAAATATAATAAATGAGAAAGAGAACTTCTGAGAAGGGGAAAGGTTGGAATAAAGAAGATAAATTAAAAAACAAAACAAAAAACTGGTTGATGAAAAAAAAATTAATCATTTAAAGAATCCAGGCCTCTAAATTTGGTTTGGTCTTGAAGATACAATAAGAAGTAGTTTGTTCTAGGTAAAAGCCTTATTATATCCTAATTAAGCAGCCCTTACAGCTTCATTCAGTAATCACCAAATATGTACAGGCATAATGAAATTTAGTATGGATGTCAGCATTCACTTGAGAGTATCACATCTTAAAACATCTGATTACTTTTACTATACACACAGATTCACACAGCTCACTTTATTCTACAAATGAAGAGTAAAGTCTCATGGTTATTATATTTCTGGTGACTTATTTGGTAAATAGGCTGTTCATTGCCAGGACATTATATATAGAGAGCAAGCTTCTTGTGTTTCAGCTTATATTGAATATTAAATATGTGACACAGTTACTAGGATGATAAATTAAGACAATTCTGTAAACACATTTTTATTTCAGAAGAGTCTGGATACGATGGTGAAAATGTTGATATGACTTTGGCCAAGCAAATATTAATAAAGACTTTAAAATTTGAAAGTAGGAAAAACACATATCGATAATTTTCTTAAAAGATTTTATACCCATAATCTTAATACAAAGAGTAGAAAGAATATTCTTGACAATCATGAACATACAATAAAACAAAAAAAAACCAACTAATTTTATAAAATAAAATCTACATAATGCTATAAATCCAGAAAATACAATTGATGCCTGAGGTCTGTAGTTCATAATTTCCTACTTCTTTTGTTACCTGATATATATGTACAGATACCTGTACAAATAAAGCAGCTATGTCTGTTAAAGTAGATATGTTTGCAAGCTGCCAGTATTTGGAGTTTAGATGATTTTTTGATATACAACAAACATTTGTACCAAAGAAAAGAATGAACTTTGGAAACTACTCTTAATCAAAGGTAAAACCTTAGTTTCTTTTTTTCTAGGAAGATAAAGGGAGATCCAAGCTAAAATAAATCTAACAGAAGCTACTAAACAGACAGGCACCTCCATAAGAGGCAGAAGAGAGTGAAGTGACACCAGCTCCTTAGAAGCCAGGGAGATGTGAATGATACACCCACCCAAAGCCAAGATCCTGGACCATATGAGTACTTCTGAGAGTGCTATTATAGTTAGAATATTTGCAAAGAACATTATTTCTTGCTTTCAAGTATTTTTCCTAAATGATGTCTAGTTTTTAACTTCTGAATTGTGATTGTAAGCTGTGGTACTAACTAGCGAGCAGCACAGCTGTAATCATTTCCTTAGTGCCGCCCACTGTGGCCATTATGACTGGCATATTACTTCACATTATGATCACTAAGCTTTGGGGACAATTCCTAAATCAGCTGTTTTAAACTTAAGAATACCCTTGACCCTGGAGTTTTCCTGCTTCTTCAAGCTGGCAGGTTTCCAGTGGCTATGAATCTTTACTCTGGCCACATCTGGACTTCCGTGAACTAGATCATAAATAACCGACTGAAGACAAAACAAAGAACCTAGAAATACATCGTTTTAAAACAGACATAAAATACAGGCCATAAAACATGAAAACTTACAGATTATCCATGTTACCATCTATTAGAATTTAGTTAAGGATGTCTTGCTGCAAACAATAGGTGGCTTTTATGAAAATCACAAATGTCAATACAACTAAATATAATAAAAGTCTTGGAAATAGGATTTCTAAGACTCCATTCCTTGGCTTTCAGCCCCTTTCCTTGTCTTTTCCTCCAATCCTGCTCCTCTTCTTAACCTGCCTATTTCCATTCCCAGCATCGCCACTTTCTGCCACACAAACTTAAAACCTCAAAGGTAACTCTAGACTCCTCAAGACAGCCTCCTCCTCGAGTCCTGCCACAATACCTGACAGGTGTCTCAAGTTTATCTGCCCTTTCCAAAGCCACCCTCGGGCCTACACTACTCTAACAGCCCCTTTGTGTCTGTGCTCAGCCAACAGGAAGACGCTCCCTGAAGCCCTCCTGCCCAGCGGCCAGGCTGCACATTGACTGGTGAGAGATGCCTCCAAGGGCTCACAGTTAAATTTCTGTGGTTTACCTCCTGTCCGCGAACTGGGGACAATGAGAGTATTTACCTCAAAATCTTCTATGATGTTTAAATGAATATACTGAATATAAAACGTACAGCATCATGCCTCACACAAAGTAAGCCCTCAAAATATGTTAGCTCTTCTAATCATTATTCAGGTGTCATGCTTCAGTTTCAAACCTTTAAGTGGCTGTTGGCTACCTACAGAATACAAATATTCTATCACTCAAACTATTTATTGTAGGGTCTCAGGTCAAGGCAAAAAATGAACTCAAATGCTGGCTCTCCTTATTAGCTATGTGATCCCGGAAATTCAGGCCTCAGTTTTCACAGGTACCAAATGGGGATACTACCTCTCTGGGGGAGTTAATAGCTATACTGGATTGAATAGTATCCCCCCAAATTCATGTCCATCTGGAACCTGTGACTGTGACCTTACTGTCATATGCTGTATAACAACATTTCAGTCAACAATGGACCACATATACAATTGTGGTCCCATAAGATTATAATGGAGTTGAAAACTCCTATCCCATTGTGACATCGTGGCCACCATAACATCACAGTGCAACGCATTACTCACGTTTGTGGTGATGCTGGTGCAAACAGACCTACTGAGGCTGCCAGTCACATAAAAGTACAGGATATACAATTATGTACTGTACATAATACTTGATAATGACAATATATTACCATTGTTAATTTATGCATTTATTAACCATACTTTTTGTTGTTCTTTTAGAGTGTACTTTCTACTTATAAAGAAGTCTGCTATAAAACAGTATGCCATGTTACGTCGGCAGCAGCCTCAAACATCTGGTTTACCTCATCTGATTGCATCATTTAATCTAATCTCATATTGTTTTGTCCAGTACCATGCTATGCAGGTTTGTAGCTGAGGAGCAACAGGCTATATATACCATATAGCCTAGGTGTATAGTATGCTATACCGTCTGATTTGTAAAAGTGCATTATGATGTTTGCACAACGACAAAAATCACCTAATGACGGATTTCTCAGAACATATCCCTGTTGTTAAGCAGTGCATGAGTATTTGGAAATAAGGTCATTTAAAAATGTAAAAATCATTCTTAGTTCAAGTGCTGTGAATAAAAAGGAGCCTGGGTATATTTGGACCGCAGGCTGTAGTTTGCAGACCTGTTCCATCTCCAAGCATCTCCACTGGGGGCTCCATACTCTTACTCTGCAGGTCATTTTATACTCTTCCGTAGGCACACAGCCCCTCCTTCTGTAGGCACACAGCCCCTCCTTCTGTCTCCTCCTCCCCACCCTCATGGACAACTCTTTAATTTAGGATTTCAACATGTCTTGCCTGAATCATTACAAGAGCTTCTTGTCTCACCCCACCCCAAACCATCCTTTACTGCTGTCACCAGGGCCTGTCCATCTAAAGTCAATACACTGATCTTCCACGATGTTCGCTCCATCACCTCCAGCAGCAATTGTAAGCCCAGAAGCACGTCAAAATCATGTGTGGGACGTTTTTAAGAACACTAAAAGTCCAGGCTGCATGTCCCTGATATTTTCATTCAATAGAGCCAGGGTTACATTTGTAACCATTCCAAGGCTGAGCCCTGGGCATGAAGTGCATCAGCTATTATATGCTTATCAAATCTAGGATAAAGCATTTCTAAGATCAAGGATGCACTTTCCATCTATATTCCTCCAAAAGTCAAAATGACTACCTTTTAAAGGGGAAAACCAAATGCTACCCACCCAAGCCTCTTGACAATGACTCTCCATCCATGTCTGGACGTCCATGCACTCTTACTACAGGCATTAATTTAAATCTATTCCTATTTCAATGGTCTGCACACACATCCTCCCTCCCTATGGAACAGCACCTTCCATGAGGGCAGGTACCTACTGCTCAACACCTAAGCTTAGTGCTTTGTGTACCCAAGTCATTCAACCAGATGAATGCATTGTCTCTGGATCTTATGCTTTGAATTAAGTAAAAGGGACCCCAGTAAATGTTGTATAATGAAAGCTTAGCAAAGAGGAAAGAAGTGTATATATACAAGTTTAAACTTCAAGAATCAATATAAAGTAAAATTATGAAGTACAAAATATTAATTTTTCTGGCACATAAAGCATTTTCTATATTAAAATAAAACTTCCTCTCCTCTCCCCAATGAATTTTAGAATGTCATTTTATAGGTATATAAGTCCAAGACTTTTAAATCACTCACATGTTAATGGCCTCACCTATAAAATATATCCAGATCATCTTTTTATTTCCCATACACATTTAAACTCTGTTACCCAGCATCATATAAACAGAAAAACAAAAACATTCAATAAATCACAGAAGACATTTCAAAATCAACCAGGAAGTACTTACTGAGTGCCTACTTCATTAATTCAACAAGCATTCATTAAGCACTTACTATGCATATACAAAAGAGCTGAGCTATATACTAAAGGAACATAAAAACTTGACCTCCACCCACTACCCAATAATCGAACAGTGTATAATCTCTAGCACACCAGTTAGCATTCTATCAGTAATGATTATCTGGAAAAGAACCAGGCTCCAAGTGGGGTACTCTAAGGAAGGGAACTAGATCTGAGGCTTCACTATCTGTGCCTGTGTTGGGGTGAGGGAGATATGGAAGAGAATGCAGGAGCCTGTTAATCTAAAAGGATTAACCTCAAGTCCTGACTGCCCATCCCCACCTTTGTTCCACTCACGGCCTTCATCTCAGCTGATGGAAACTCCATTCTTGTTGGTCAAAAACCAGTCACTCTTGATGACTCCTCTTCCTCTCACATGCCACATCTGATTCCTTAGGAAATCCTATTTATTCTGCCTTTAAAATATATCCAGAATGGGACCCCTCCTTGCTGTCTCCATTGTCTCTACCCTGGTCCAGGCCTCCATTGTCTCTCACCTGGAATACTAGAGTAGTTTCCGACTGGGTCCCAGCTCCTGCCTTTGACACCCTACCTGCTCTCCATTCTATTCTCAACACAGCAACTGGAGTAAGTCTGTTTAAGGTCCAGTTGTACATCATTCCTTGGCTCAAAACCCTGCTATGGTTCCCACCTCAGGCTTTTATTCCAAGTCCTGACAATGACCCACAAAGCCCTACAAACAAGAGCTTCCGTGACTTCATCTCCTACTTGGAGCCTCTTAGGTCCAATCACCTGGCCTCTTCACTGTTCCTCAGCCTGCCTGGCACATGCCCACCGCAGTGCCTTTGCTCTAGCTATATCTTTTACCTGAAAAGCTCTCGCTCTAGACCTGTTTGGTGAACTCCCTCACCTTCTCCAGGCCTCCGCTTAAATCTCACCCTCTCAATGGAGGCCTACTTTGACTATTCTTTTTAATACTTCATTCTGCCTCTCCATGCCCACCTGCCCTGCTTCACTTACTTTTTTTCCCCTGACAATATACCACACTCCTACATTATTTATTATGATGTTTGTTTTTCACTATGTCTCCACCTAGCTAGAATATAAGCTCCACTAGGGTAGTTCTGTTTTGGCCACTGATGCAACCCTAGCATCCTTAACAGTGCCTAATCTATGATGGGGACTTAAATATTTGTCGAATAAAATCGGGTTTATTTTTCAGAGGATCCTATGAATAAATCTAATGATTTTAGCTCCCCTCCTTCACCACTATCTTCCTACCTGCTAAATAATACATAAAAAGTTCTTTATCCGAAGAGGAAAATCAAATCACAATGAGAGGTAAAAAGCTAAGAAAAGGAGTAGAAGTGACATGTGGACAAAAACTCATTCACACTAAGGTTTAATCAAGACACAGATACAAGATCGACAACACAAGCGTGTTCCTACTTTTGGAAAGAAGATAGTATTTAGAACTCAAAGTGAAGTATACCCTTTATAGGAGGGAAAACCCAATTTCTCATTTCAGTGGCTCTATTAATCACATCTCTCATTTGGGTCAGAGAGAACTTGTCTAGCCATCCACCACGCCTCAGCTTCAGAATACTTGGGTGCTCTTGCCAACAGGCAGATGGCCAGGTATTAATCATTTTCACATTTGCAGCACCTGGTGAGGTAATCCCTTGATGCATGTTTGCTGAACTAAATATGCACGAATGTTCTTTCACATAAACTGATAGATGATTTTCATGCTCCCAGATTAAAAAGTTACATAAGATAGAACACTATTGAGACTACCCTGAAACAATGTTTACATGTTCAGCATACACTCAGGAGTATTTTATTTTCAATGTAGGAATGATGCTATTTAAAAAAAAAAAAGTCAACAACAAAAAAGACCCAGGAAATCATGAAACTCATATCTATCGACGAGGGAACTGAAGCTCAGAAATGTCACAGTGATTTGTGGAAGGACAGAAGTAACCTGGAGGAGGGAGCAGCTGACAGGAGACAATTTACAAAAATTCTTTAATATGAACAACAAAATAGTGGCTCCAGGTAACGCAGACATTCAGGACAGCTGTATTTAAAATACAATATTGAACTGCTAAACCAATTATTCTTTAGGTTTTTTAACTTTTGCCTACAATTCTGGTGATAATAGGCTACCTGGAGAATAATAAGATTACTGGAATCGTCTTTTAAAGGACAGTGCCTCCCATGGTAAAAGCACCTTCTACTTTTCAAAATTAAGCATTTAGCGAGTAGCTACTAAGAACCATAACATTTAATCTTCATGATGACCTTATGAGGCGTTCCCACTTTGCCAGCAAGAAAACTGAGGCTTACAAGTTAAAATAACTTGGCCAAAGCTCCCCTCACACCTACACACTGGTCCCCTAGATTCCATGCTGGCCCACTGTGATGAGACTGCATATGTGGCTCTTGGCGTGGCACATCCCCCCTTCACTGGTAGGACTGACTCAGCTTCCTCATCAGACTCAGGTCAGCCCCATTTCTTCTGCGTAGCCCTGCGGGGCTCTCAGCAACCTGGCACATGGCTTCTATCACTAGTTAAAACCCAGTGAGGATCAAACAGAGTCCTGTCCGTCCCTGCTGCAGACATGCACGTAGTCTGTGCTCTACACACACGGTATGACATGTGGTACAGGTCTTCTGGGTACAGTCTCTCCAAACAGAGCTAAGCATTACCATGCCATTTTATTTGTGATAATCATTTAGTTCATGATATCACAGAGCTTCATAAATAAATGTCAAATTAAATCTAACCTGATATTAAACTTTGATTTTAAAATACTCTGAGACGATACAGAAGATTTTCAACTGGCCTGAAGAAAAGGAATGTAGGTTAAGGGAAGTGTGTTTGTAAGGGAACTGACACCTCCTTCTCCTCACAGAACTTTTTGGTTGTTTGAGCTCCACCATCATCTCTAGAAATCCTAAGATGACCAGGCAGGAACCTGTGCGGATGACATTTCTGAATAAAGAGGAAAATCCAAATGAATCCAAGAATTACCTGAAGAACACGAGTGCGAATGCAGGTCCCTAGCTCCTTCTGGTCCATGGTGATCAGCCTAACAGGCTTCCTGGTGTGATTCTGAGGAAGTCTGATAAACCAGGGACAGGATGGTGGTAGCAGTATCCCCACCTAGCTTCTTGGCCAAGCCTGTCCGTGACCAGTCACACTGATGTTTTAGCCAAGAAACTCAGTCATCCATTTCAGAAGACCCAAAGGTGATCTTATTTTCGCTAAGAAAATACAGACTGGGCCAAAGGTGAAGACTACAACTGAAGTCTTCTTTAAAAATAGCTGGGGGTAGAAGTAGGGAAGAGGAGAAGTAGGTTCAATTAAGATAGGCCTAAAAAAAAAAAAAAAAGTGAATGACCTCAGTTTCTAGACCAGAGGTTTCAAAATAAGGATGAGTTTGTAAACAGCCCGCTTATTAGACCTTTTCTCTGTATTCCTGGCACTACCCTCTCAGGGCTATTTTTAGCCACAGGAGAATGGGGAGCAGACAGGGAAGGGCTCGCTGTGGCCCAGCCTTACCTTGGGTGCCCTGCTGGGACTCCGGCTATCTCTAATTAATGTCAGAGAGAAATGAGAGTGACCCTACACGTGGTGAAAGGAAGTACAATGGTGAAATTCTACCCCGTAAGACTGATCGGCCCAGTGCTGGCCTACCATTCCTGAGGTCCCAGAGCAGTTTTTTGTTGAAAAGCAAGCTCCCTCTGGAACATTCAGAGGGCAATGAAATAGCCGCTGAATATTTAAGAGTACAGAAAACAGGACTGCCTGCCTGTTTCACACTCTCAGACTACATTTTACCAATAAATCACTTTTATATGATTTTATATCTTTTCTCTAGAATAAAGAAATTTCCCTTAAAGTGATTCCCTCTAGTCCATATTCATAAACAGAGAAGAAACCAACATTTCTCATCATCTAACATTTATGGTTTTTTCCTCCTGTAATATTTCTCAAGAGATAAGCCTAAAGCTTTTAAACCATGACTCGCTGTCATCCAGATTAAGCTTTACTACAAATTAGAGGTTACTCATACCTTTGGAAACAGAACTGAATAAGCTAAGAAACTGATAATGAAATATATTCTATGTACTACCCCAAACTCATCAACATCAGTATTATTAAGGCAGACTGCAGGCACGGTTGATAGAGAAAAGATAAAAGGCTACCATTTCAAGAAAAAACTGAGACCACAGGGTTATACAGCTATGATAGATATGGGCATACTGCCTAGTCAGGGGTCAATAAGCAAAGAATTTAAGGGATTCCTATTAAAGCAAATATGAATAAAATTCAAACAGTCTGAATTTCAATCTACCATACTACAGACTAGAGCAAGCTGCGTTCTTAGTACTCGACTCTATTAACTGAAATAGGTCTGTTTATCTAAGACTCCATTAGTTGATGAAATAATTTAAATTTCTAAAATGCTCTTTTAGCTAAAAGAACCATATAGCTGTCTTCACTTTTGCAGAAAGTACTTACACTAAAACCATTATTAATATTAAGCAATGTTTTCAGTACTAAGTATAGTCAGGAAAACGCCAGTCCACTGCATTTGAGTACTAGCTTTCTACCCTCATTCTGAAGCTGGTTCCTCACCAGTCCCAGATGTCCATCCTGAGACCAGTTGTTTTCTGAATGAGACATGAAGGCAGGCTGTAAAACAGATGGACATCTTCGCACTGCAGAACTATTACTCAGTTGCTAAGTGCCAGTTAAGTTCTATAAAGAAGGGTCCAGCAGAGCCTACCCTCCCCTCCCTTTTTTATTACTTAAGCGTATATGGAAAGGAAGGTGGTGTCATGAGATGACCAAGTGAAAAAAAAATTATCTGAAAAGTATGTAAAAAGAAAATTAATTTGCTGGAGAAAGTTATGACAGAATTGAAAGTTAAACTATAGTCAATTGTCCAGTACAGCACTGTCCAGTAGAATCTTCACTGGTGATGGAAATGTTCTACATCAGGGGTCCCCAAACCCCAGGCCAAGGACTGGCACCAATCTGTGGCCTGTTAGGAACCAGGCCACACTGCGGAGTGGTGGGGGAGCCAGTGAAGCTTCATCTGGATTCACAGCCACTCCCCAGCACTAGCATCACCGCCTCAGCTCCACCTCAGATCATCAAGCATTAGATTCTCATGGGAGAAAAGGTTGGGGAGCACTGTTCTACATCTGTTGTCCAATATGGTAGACATCAACTAGAAAGCATTGAAATATAGCTAGTGTTGACTGAGGAACTAAATTTTTAAATTTTTGTTTAATTTTAATTAAATTTAAATAGTCACATGTGGCTCACAGACCCAGCATTGAACAGTACACAGGTTGAGAACATGGAAAAGCAGGCTCCTAGATAAAAGAATAACTCAGAGGAACCAAATGTTCCTGTACTTTCTTCCAGGAATTAAGAGGGGGGGAAAAAAACTAATTAACTCCCCTTCTTAACTGCTATAGTAATTAAAAAGCACTTTCTAATCATTTTGTTTCATCTGCATGTGGACTTTCTAATATATGATTAGAAAGTCTAAAATGCAGAAGTAGTGAAACTGCCTTTCTTTTACTGTAAATGAGAATTTAAGAGTTGAAATAATCGTTTTGAATTTTCTAATTTCTCCCTAAGTTGAAATATAAATTTGGACCAAATGTTTACAACAAAAGATTGTTTAAATTGCTGAAAGGTTTTTATTCATCTTTTTTGTTATTGTTCTTTTCTCAGTAGTCACAGTAAGACCTTTGATGTGATTATGCTTTGAGACCTTGGAGGAAAAAACAACCTGTAAACAAAATCCCAAGTGCACAGACTCAAAAGATTCATTCCAACAGCAACAGTTTAATTAAGGTTGGGGATGGAGGGTGAGGTGAGCTGCTCTTTACAACAAGTTCTGAACATCTAAAACCTGTTCAAAAAACTTTAGGCTGGTTTATGATATTCATTTGTATTCCTAAAAATCACCAACGCTAGCATCCTTGATAATTACTGGTTGTAAGAAAATGCTTGTAGCCTTATGTACTGCACACTATAGCTTTAAATGGCAGTGCATTCTAAAGACATGTCATCTAGGGACACAGACTCCCTGTACGGTATACACCAAGGCTACAGCAAAAACAAACTACATTGACTAACGACTGATGTTCTTTCCAAAGTGCCTAAAGATTATGTTTAGTGCCCTTGAACCTGTTTAAACAACATAAAATGGTACTGATTTAAATGAAGAAAGTTTATCAAATCCCAAGCAATTGGAGACAATTTTAGTTTTAGGATTAAAAAAGTAGTAATAAACCACATGGTGTAATAGACTACATAGACGACTGCTATAAACTCAAAATGGATCTCAGAACAAACACCATACCTTTTCTAATAATTTCAACAGCAGGGCATTTGACAAGACTGTGTGGTCTGAATGTCAGTAAAACTAATGAATGAACTGATGCGACCAGCACTACCATGTCTCCGGAGTCAAGGCTGCAGGAATCTGTACTTGGCTCCGCCTTTCAACTATTTACCAACAATGTGCATAAGTTCACTTAAATATGTAAAAAGGCCACCAGCCTGGGTCCAAATTGATGTAAAACAATGGAATATTTAAATGTAAGGTCCTGCATTAAAGCTGAAACAGTCAATCCCAATCAGCACCAACCAAAAAGTCAAGGATTCTTAACAATTCATGCAAAAAAAAAAAAAAAGGCAGAGAATGTAGAAGCAGGTTCAACATAGGCTGACAATGACATGGTTGCTCAAATAGCTTATTCAATCTTAGACGGCCTTTACGAAAACGTAAATTGCCAAGAAAGTTACTATTTTCTGCTAAAATAGGTACTGCAGATGTTGCAAGATACTACTTACTGCATTTTAGCAGGGACAATGACACATTCAAGGTGTCTGAAGAACTCCCACTTGGTGAGTCAGAAGGAGTCACACACTTGGAAGGGAAGGACAGCAGCAGAGGGGAAGAAAGCGAGACTACTGTCTCCAAAGGCCTAAAGGGCTAACATGTTGATGAGGAATAGATTTATTCTGTGTGGTTCCAGGGAACAGAAACAGAATCAAGAGAGGCAAATTTTAGTTTATAAAAGGAATATGTCAAAATCAGGGATATGTCACAATCAGGGTTGTTCATAATTGGTCTGGCAGATCTGGAAAGGCAGTAAGCACCTCATTACTAAACACCAGACCTGATAACCCTAGAAGATGTCTACCGTCACAGTAAGTTAGATTAGGTGACTCCACTCTTTCCCCTACCCCCACCGAATAGATGACATTCACAGGCAAGACTACCTCCCTAACCCCAACACCTCCCATTCTCTCACTCAAGGCATTCTATCAATGCAAATTATTGAGGAATGTTAGGAAAGGCATCACAGCTCGGATTTATTTTATAAAATAATAATCTGTGATTTTTAGTGATTTAACAAAAGTCAGAATCACTAACAATTACCAATAAAACAAGCTCTGATAGCTGGACAGCTAAATCACTTAAATCACTGAGATTTCATAAATGCTGCTCTCATACATAATATTCAGATTCTATACATTCTATGTAGTTTCCCTATGTCATTTTCTAAATAATATTAATTTCAGTCTTAATAGACTCCAAACTCAAAATGACTGACCTCAAACAGATTTTATTAAAACTTCCTAAAATAAAATTGTACAAGGTTGCAAAACAAGAAGCCTGTGCAGGAAGTTCTTAAGCTGCCCAAGCTGGTACCTCAGAGAATTGACCCTAATTCCTCTACCCAAGCAGAGACTGAGAGGTGTGGAGAGTGAAAGCTGACTTACCTTTATTTGCAGATATCCGTTCTTCCCCATTATCGCCACGTTTCCTGAAACCCATCGGATAAGTAACCCTGTAGTGTTCAAATGGATGCCTAACGTGGTTTGGGTCCCCTTCTAATTCTACACTACACACAAGATTACAGATCCTAGAAACTCATTATCCAATATTCAAACTTCAAAATGATAGCACTGTCATAAAAAGTACTCTCAGAACCTTCTCTGAAGAGTACCCACTCCCTGTCTGGAAATATTTTGAGGAAGCTACCTGACCACCGTACACTCGGGGAAAAGGCCTAGCTGTCCACATTCCTGCTCGATTCCAGACCCGTAGGGGATTAGTCTGAAAGAGACTACAGTATTTCTGTCAAAGTCATCCCTTTCATCCTGAACAATACATCCCATACCATCTAAAAGGCCAGGCTTTACCTTTCTGAACGTGGATGATGTCGGGGAAGTTGGCCAGGTGCCCCTGATACAGCGCTAACAGGTCCATGACAGGGTCCAGGTCCTGCCTGGGCTGCTCCGCGAAGAGCTCGCCAATGGCGTCGTAGGCATCTCCGGTGAAAGCGATAGCCTGGTTCAGGCCAGCCGAGAAGGCCTGCTGGTCCAGCTCAAAGGCCTGGCTGAGGCCACGGAAGGACTGGCCAACCTTCTGATACTCCTTCTTGAAGCCCGTTACCTGCTTGCGTGCAAACTCGTTGGCCGTGTGGTTGAGCTGCAGCGCACTGTCGTCCATCTTCTTGGTGAAGGACTTGAAGCCATCGATCTTGCTCTCCACCTCTTGCAGGTCGAGGGCAGCGGCAGGGGGTGTGCTCAGGGTCAAGAAGAAGTTGGCACCCACCATCTCATCCTTCTCTGCCTTCCTCTTGCCCTGTTTCCAGGCCTTCTCATCGGTGCTGCTGGGACAAGTCAGAAAGTGCTGAAAGACATCGCACTGCGCCAGCACCGGGTGGCTGGCCATGTGGTTCATCCACCAGATCAGGCCCTTCCTGCGCTTGGAGATGAAGTCCTCCTCAAAGCGGCCAGTGGCCTGCTTCTCGGGCAGATGGGGCACCGAGATAACCGGGAACTTCTCTGCCAGGCGTGCATACAGCCAGTCGAAGTGCTTGTAGCGCCGGTGTACCGGCACCTGCGTGTGCGTGGGAACCAGTTTGTAGGAGATGTAGCTCTTCATGCCCTTGAACTTGGTCTGCTTGGTGGGGTCATCGATGGTGCACTGGAAGGGGTAAGGGTTTTCCTGCCATTCGGGGCCATAGGGCCCCAGCACCACGCACAGCTTGTCTCCGTCCTTCACGAAGCCTGATGCCTCGCCAAGCACGAAGGCCTCTCCGCCCGACTTGACAAAGGTGGAGAAGCGATTGAGGTTGCGGCTCACGGTGGCTGAGCTCTTGGCTCCCGATGGATGGTGCTGCGGGGGCGCCGAGCCACCGCGGGGGCCCAGTGACAAGTCGGAGCGCGTGGACAGGCGGTAGCGGCCGGCCGCGCCGCCACCCCCAGACGACGAGCCATCGAGGTCCGGGTACGCGCTACTGCCCAGCGCGCCTGGCTCATCCGCCACCGTGGAGCTGTCGTCCCACTCGTCGTCCCAGTCATCGTCGCTGCCCTGGCTGGCCTGGTAGCCGCCGCCGTAGAGCTGCTGAGGCGACGGCTGTAGGACGCCCCCGCCGTACGGGAAGCCCCCGCCCGGCGGCTGGAAAGTGCTCGGCGGCGGCGCCTGCTGCGCGTGCAGCAGCGGCTGGAAGGCGTCGGGCGGGGGCTTGAAGGAGGCGGGCGGCACCGCGGGCAGCGGCTCGAAGCCGCCGGGCGGCACGTTGGCGTAGCGGGCCGGGGCGCCCGGGCCGCCGTCGCCCGCCGGGCCAGGTTCTGGGGCGCGGATCACCTGCACGTAGGAGGCGGGGAAGAGGCCGCGGTCGCCGCGGCTGTTGACCCCCTCGAGCCAGCCCTCGATGTCCTGCTCGCTGCACAAGCTCAGCACCTCGTGCTCCCGCAGCGAGATCTCACCCGGGTTCTCCGACCTGAAGTCGTACAGCGCCCGGGCGCGCAGCGCCATGGTCTCGGCGCCGCGGCGGGCTGCCCCCGACTCCCGGGGCCCCGAGCCTGGGGCCCGCCCGAGGGGCCCACGCGGGTGCCCACGCCCTAGCGCGGCGAGAGGAGCCCCGGAGGCAGCGCGCACCCCTGTGCCCCCGAGCGCCAGTCGCGCCCTCCTAGCCGCTCCGCTCGCAGCGCCGACTGCCGAGCTGAGCTGAGCCGCCGCCGCCGCGGCCGGGGGCGGGGCCCGCGGCCTCCCACGTCCCCAGCTGCGCTAATCTACGGCCGAGAGCCGCGCACCAGGCGAGAGCAAACGATGGCCGAGCGGCCGTGCCCGCCGCGGGTTCGACTCCGCAGCCGCCATTGCCCCCTCGTGGATAGTGCTGTGCAGAGAGGCGCTGGAGTGGCAGCCGCTCGTGAAGGTTTCCATTCAGAAGTGACTTGTCTGAGAATTTTTTAGGCTTTTAAGTAAATTTTTTAGGCTATAAAGTAAATTAATATATTACTTGCATTCCTGCTAAACGTTCCCACTCTGAGCGCTCAGTGACTGTTCCTTGAATGACTTAATCCACACGTCTAATAAAGGATTTTCAATGAATATGAGCGATTTCACGAAGAAGAAAGGATGTCTGTGTCTGGGACTGTACGTGGACTGAGCAGCTCCCTTTCATCTTCTACCCACTGGAGCCTGCCAGCAAGAAGGGAAAGAGAATGAAAAGAGCAAAGTAAGGAAGATGCTGTGTTTGACAAATTAAGAGGCTAAGTTAAGGGTGGTGTACAAAGGGAGGCACTGGAGAGTTTACAACAAAATAAGTGTCCGCAGAAAGCTAGCATTTTGCATGTGTCTCTTCCCCTCCCTAAAATGTATGTAGTGCAGTTAATGAGAGTTCAGACTTCTGAACTAGGATGCTGAGTTTGAATCTACCTTCTGACAATGCCTAGCTGTATGGCCTTGAGCAAGTCACTTATTGTACGTACCTCCTAGGGTTGTTGTGGAGATGCGGTAAAATGTAATGTAATCTCTATTTTACAGACGAGGAAAATGAAACAGAGAGATTAATATATGGCCAACACTCTACATGACAATGTAAGTGTTTGCTGCCACTGTTGCTGCTGCTGATATTATTTTGGAAAGCAAAAACCCTGTCCTCCTTCATAAAAATATAGAGGTCCCAAAATCACAAACCCACGGTGTATGCACCAGGATGAGTTCCAGTGTTCAGACCCCTACTCCTTGTCCGAGAGCAGTGATCATTTCTCTCCATTTATCTGTTTCACTATATTTGTATCATTTTAAAGATAAATAGAATGATAATCACTTCCTGAAATATTAATCAGCTCCAATCTCATGTAGTTGCCTTGTGTCATGTCTTCTTTTCCTTCTGTGTATAATTTGCCCAAAGCTTTTTCCTCTCATGATTCCCTTAAGTCTGCCTAATTATTCCTTCGAAGACATCTCTAATTGGCATTCAGCATTCATTTATCATTAATTGCAACCTGTCCTCTGACCCTTTTCAAGGAAATCTGGGAAACAGATCAGAAGAGTATACAGTTATTGTAAGGCCCATGGTATTCAAGCTTCCTGCACAAAACCACCAACACAACATACCAGAATTACTCCCACAGTGTTTATTTCTAATGCAAAACCTTAATTCAATTCAGTAAGCAAATTCTGAATTATAAAATTTTTAGCTGAAAATTCTGTTAGGACTCTTATTACAGTAAGCAACAGAGGCCATTGAATTTCAATGTCAACAATTTATGTGGTCAGAAACATTAAGTCAACATTTACTGAAGATCTAGAATACAATTTATTTTACTTATTGACTCATGAGAAGCTAACCCAGGATACTTCAGATAAATACATTTAGTCACACTCTTACTATTCATCTGGTAGTTACTTTTCAGGTTAAAGAGTTAAAGTAACATGGAACTTGCAATGCTTCAGGCTTTGAAACAGGGAGACTAAAAATCTATTTCAGGTGTGAAAATTCCAGGAGTTTAAGGTGATGGCATTTACAGATGGGTTGGGCTGCTCCATAGAAACAATGATTGAGAAAGTATTGGGTGTCAGGTTGTTTGCAGCACCAGAGCACAAGCAAGTGTTCAGCTGGTAGGAATCTGGTGGAAAGCCAGGCATCAGGCTTCTTGAAGGACAAGGACAGGCTATTCATGGTGCCTGGCCCTATGGCACCCAAGTGGCTGGAAAGACCTTACCCGATATGGTCTTGGATAGCTATAAAAATGTGCTCAAGTATTAGAAACATAACTGTTCACTCAGGAAGTAGTATTATAGGTACAGTATTATATTTTTAAAAATTAGTAGGTACAGTATTATATTTTTAAAAAATTTCTCTAGAAAATGGCACATATAATTTATAATTTATAGTTTCACAGTTATCATTATAACTATTGGCTATTTCTATTTTTATGCTTTTGTAAGAACAAGTCATTAAGGGACACTTCATGGCTCCAAACAACTATCTTCACACTTCTTCCCTTGGCCTGACAGGCGTTTGGTGGCCTGGCCTCTGCCTCTTTCCATTACTTTCTTCTACTAGAGAGAAACCACAATGGTTTCTTTGCTATTTCTGGAACTAGCCAAGCATATTTGTGCCTTAGATGTCTTTTAATAGACTATTTTTTGGGAGAAATTTTAGGTTCATAGCAAAATTGAGCAGAAGGTACAAAGATTTCCCATATAAATCTGCCCCTACACATGTAAAGCTTCCCCTACTATCGACATCCCCTACCAGAGTGGGGGATATTTTTTAATAACTGACAAACCTACAGTAACACATCATTATTACCCAAAGTCAATAGTTTGTTAGGATTTATTCTTGGTGTTGTGCATTCTTTGGGTATGGACAAACATATAATGACATATATCTACCATTATAGTATATCGTAGAGAGTGGTTTCTCTGCCCTAAAACTTGGTACTCTGCCTATTTATCTCTCCCTTCCCCAACCCTTGGCAAACACTGGTCTTTTTACTGTCTCCATAGTTTTGCCTTTTCCAGAGTATCATATGGTTGGATTCACAAAGTATGGAGTCTTTTCTGACTGGCTTCTTTCACTTGGTAATATGCATTTAAGTTTCCTCCACGTATTTTCATAGCCTTTTAGCTCATTACTTTTTGGCACTGGATAATATACCATTTCCTGGATGTACCACAGTTTATTTATCCTCTTACCTACTAAAGGACATCTTGGTTGCCTCCAGGTTTTGGCAATTATTAATAAAGCTTCTGTAACATCCCTGTGCAGGTTTTTGTGTGGATGTGTTTTCAATTCGTTTAGTAAATGCCAAGGAGTGCAATTACTGGATTGTATAGTAAGAGTATGTTTAGTTTTGTAAGAAACTGTCAACTGTCTGCCAAAGTGGTTGTACTACTCTACATTCCCACCAGCAATGAATGAGAGTTTCTGTTGCTCCACATGCTCACCGGCATTTGGTGTTATCAGTGTTCTGGCTTTAGGCCATTCTAATAAGTGCATAGTGGTACCTCACTGCTGTTTTAATTTGCATTTCCCTGATGACATATGATGTAGAGCATCATTTCATGTGCTTATTTGCCCTCTATATATCTTGGTGAGATGTCTGTTAAGGTCTTTAGCCCATTTTAAAGTCAGGTTGTTTGGTTTCTTATTAAGTTTTAAGATTTTTTTTTTTTTGGTATATTTTGGACAACAGTCCTTCATCAGATGTCATTTGCAAATATTACTCCCAGTCTGTGGCTTGTATTCTCATTTTCTTGACATTATCTTTTACAGAGCAGAAGTTTTTAATTTTAATGAAGTCCAGCTCATTAATTAGTTCTTTCTTTTGAGCTATATAAAAAAAGTAATTGCTATACCCAAGGTCATTAGGTTTTCTCCCATGTCTTCTAGGAGTTAAATAGCTTTGCATTTTACATTTAGGTCTCATCCATTTTGAGTTAATTTTTGTGGGGACCTTTGTTGATGCTTCTGCATTTTCTACATAGATGATCATGTAGAAACAGTTTTATATTTTTTTCTTTCCAATCTATGTGCCTTTTATTTCCTGTTTTCTTTATTGCATTAGCTGACTGATTTTGCTATTAGGATAATGACGGCCTCACAGGATGAGTTAGGAATTATTTCTTTTGCTTCTATCTTCTGAATAAGATTGTAGGGAATTTATATGATTTTTTTTCTTAAATATTTGGTAGAATTCACCAGTGAACATACCTGAATCTAGTGCTTTTTGTTTTATAAGGTTATTCATTGTCAATATAATTTCTTTAATAGATGTAAGCCTATTCAGATTATCTATTTCTTCTTGTGTGAGTGTTGGCATATCATCTTTCAAGGAATAGGTCTGTTTCACCTGGGTTATCACATTTATAATCATAGAGTTGCTCATAGTAGTCCTTTATTATTCTTTTAATGTCCATGGGATCTGTAATTGTATTCCCTCTTTCATTTCTGCTATTAGCAATTTGTGTCCTCTCTCTTTTTCTTAGCCTGGCTAGAGATGTATGGATTTTATTGATCTTTTCAAAGAGCCAGCTTTTAATTTTATTGATTTTTCTTTATCAAATTTTCTGTTATCAATTTCATTGATTTCTGCTCTAATTTTTATTATTTCGTTTCTTCAGCTTACTTTGTATGTAATTTGCTCTTCTGTTTCTAGTTTCCCAAGGTAGAAGCTTAGACAGCTGAGTTAAAATCTTTCTTCTTTTTTAATATTTACATTCACTGCTATAAATTTTCCTTAACTGCCTTCACTTCATCCCACATCTCACATTTTTATAAGTTGTCTTTTTATTTTCATTTAGTCCAAAATATTTTTTTAATTTCTCTTGAGATTTCTTCTTTGACTTATGTGTTATTTGGAAGTGTGTTGTTTAATGTTCATATATTTGGGGATTTTTCTGGCTATTTTTCTATTATTGATTTCTAGTATAGTTCCATTGTGGTCTAAGAACAGACATTGTATTATTTTTTTTTCTTTTAAATGTTTTAAAGTGTGTTTTATGGTAGATTTTGGTGGATGTTACATGTGAGCTTCAGAAAAATGTGTAGTCTATGCACATCCATTATATACAGTAAACCGACAGTGTTGTTGAGTTTAACTATGTCCCTACGAATTTTCTTCCTGCTAGATCTGTCCATTTCTGAAAGAGAAGTGTTGAAGTCTCAACTATAATAGTGGATTCATCTATCTGTTTCTCCCTGCAGTTCTATTAGTTTTTGTGTCAAGTATTTTGACACAGTGGTTTTTAAGCATACATGTTATGGCTTCTTGGAGAATTATCCTTTTATCATTATGTAATGCCTTTCTTTATCCCCGATAACTTTCCTTACTCTGAAATCAGTTCTTTATGAAATTAATATAGTTATTTCTTTTGATTAGTGTTAGCATAGTACATCTTTCTCAATTCATTCACTTTTAATCTATATGTGTCTTCATATTTCAAATGGATTTCTTGTAGGCAACATGTAATCGGGTCTTATTTTTTTAATCCCTTTTGATGATTTCTTTTTTTAATTGGTGCATTTAGACCATTGACATTCAAAATAATTATTGATAGAGTTGGGTTGATGTCTACCATATTCATTACTGCTTTCGATTTCTTGCCCTTGTTCTTTATTTCCATTTTTGTCTTCCACTCTTTTTCTGCCTTTTTGAGTTTTAATTGAGCATTTTATGATTCCATTTTTTCTCCCTTCTTAGCACATCAGTTATATTTCTTTTTTGGTGGTTGCAATAGAGTTTGCAATATACATTTACAACTAATCTAAGTTTACTTTCAAATAACACTATATTGCTTCACAGGTAGTGTCATTACCTTATAACAAAATAATACTAATTCTTCCTGTTCCTTGTATCATTGCTGTCATCTATTTCACTTCTATATAAGCAAATATAAGCATATATATATGCATACATAAGCATAGATGTGTATGTGTATATATATATATATATATACACACACACACATACATACATAGCATATATAGTCAAATAAAGTATTACTATTATTATTTTGAACAAACTGATACATGTTAGATCAATAAGAAAACTGAAAGTTTTTATTTTATATTCTCCAATATCTTCTTTATCTAGATATGAGTTTCTGACCTATATCATTTTTTCTCTGTAAATAACTTCTTAACATTTCTTACAAGTCCTCTATTGTCAACAAATTCTCACAATTTTTACTTTTTAAGAGACTTTATTTCTCAGGGTACAGAATTCTAGATTGGTGTTTTTTCTTCCCAACACTTTAAATATTTCACTCCACTGTCTTCTTATTTATATGATTTCTGAGAAGTGAGATGTAATTCTTATTTTTGCTCCTCTATACATAAGATATATTTTTCCTCTGGCTTCTTTCAGGTTTTTTTCTTTATCTTTCATTTTCTGAAATTTAAAATGATATGCCTCAGCATAGTTTTTGTTTTTGTTTCTTTTTTTCTGGCATTTATCCTGTTTGATATTCTCTGAACTTCCTGGATCTTTGGTTTGGTATCCAACATTAATCTGAGAAATTTCTCGATCACTGTTTCAAATATTTCTTCTGTTCCTTTCTTTCCTCTCCTCTGGTATTCCCATTACGTTTATGTTATATTTTTTGTGGTTGTCCCACAGTTCTTTGTTATTCTGTTCCAGGTTTTTTGTTTATTTGTTTGTTTTCTGTTTGCTCAATCAGTTTTGGAGGTTTCTATTGAGATATCTTCAAGTTCAGAGATTCTTTCCTTGGTCATGTCCAGTCTACCATAAGCCCATAAAAGACATGTATTTTTTATCTATAACATTTTTTTTTTTCGTTCTTAAAATTTCCACACCTTTGCTTACATTTCCCATCTGTTCTTGACTGATGTCTGTTTATCCACTAGAGCCCTTGGCATATTAATTATAGTTGTTTTAAATTCCCAATCTGATAATTCCATACATGAATCTGGTCCTGATACTTGCTCTTTCTCCCTCTTCCAACTGTGTTTTTAGCCTTTAATGTGACTTGGAATATTTTCTTGAGATTGATAAAACTTTCACCATTGACTAATTTTTATTTGTATTTGCCTATTTGTATAATATTATAAATAACACTATATCTATGTTTTACTTAGAAGCTCTTTGTATAATGTATCAAGCATTACACAAATATATATACAGGATTTTATAAACACTTTCACCTTTTAAATCTTATTTCCAGCTGTATTTTCACAGCAGCTCTTCCATGGGCAGAGCAGATAAATATTGTTTCCACTGTCACAGAGCAGGAATTCCAGCTGCAGAGAGGGGGATCTCTGCTGAGGTCATGTGGCCCAGGGTTGGCCTAACAGCTGTCCTGAGAAATTTCTTATCTGAATCACAAGTCTGCCCCCTGCTGGCTCTTCAAAACTGTTACTGTTAAAGTGTACTGACCACTTGCTAGAAGCTTTGTAGCTGAGGATTGGTAGAAGGCCTGGATTCAAGGACAGTCCTGTGTTTGAAAAGAAGGCTACTTACTGTGTCTCTGTGTCTATTTGGTTTCAACAGGGCCATAAGCTCCATGAAAGCCAGGGTTTTTATCTGCTTCATTTGCTATGGTATGCCCAGAATATTAAATCAAATAAATTTATGTCAAATGAATGAATGAGAACATGAAACTTTCCAAACCTTAGTTTCTTACTCTGAAAAATAGGGATAAAAATAGGGATTCATGGGGTTGTAACAGGATTTAATTAAGTAACAAGTTCAAATGGTGTTTTACAATGCTCATAGTATAAAAATATTTTAATACAATTCAAAATATAATCCAATTCTTAATTAAAAGCAATTCCCCAAATTGTGCGATTCATTCTTGGAGTAGAGAGCTCGTTGACTTAGACACATTTTCACATTTGGATTCCATAGTGTTCACTTCTTCCACAGTGGTATTTATAGTGGAGAACGCACCACAAGTACCTAGAGAAATATCCACCGCTGTTGGACAAATCTCTCATTTTTTCAGTACTGGGACTCCTTCACACACAGCTCATTCCTACTCCAAAATCAGACCAAGGACCTTGATCAGTATTCATTATCTGACAGCTCCCTTTATAAATTTTCCTCTCTCCTCAAATGTTTCCTAAATTAACTCAGCTGTTGACTAATGAGTGTGTTCTTGTAGATACAATTCCCCTGTTTCCTATTTACTGTACCTTTTTGCATTGTAGCCTCTTTCTTCCCATTGTCGATATATATGCACAATCCCATAGTTTATAACTCAATATTCCTCAGCGTTTTGTACCAGAAGTCATAATTTTTCAAGCCAAGGCCCAAATCCGGCCTAATGTTTAGTTTGACCACCATTTAAGTTGTATGCAATTTCTCATTCATTCAAAAACATGGGTTTCTGACTTCTTTGGTAAAAAACTCAGAAGTTCTAGCTATACTGGGCCAGTATTTAGCTTGCTCCCTGGCATGTGTTTGCAAGTTCATCACAGTCCTCACTACTCTTTGTTGTCTTATACCCAAGACTTAAATCACCCCTCATCTCAGCCTCTGTAGACATAAGACAGTTTGTGCCTTAAAGATTTTCCAGGGCAAAAGCAATCACCCTAGTAAGGTCACCATGAATAATTCAAATCTCTCTCTGCCACAGCCCTCTTCTAAGCACCACACCCATTTCCAAATATGTTCTGAGTCTCTCCCACAGAATATCTGCCAGTCTGTCCTTTCTTTCTTCCTTCTTTGCTTGTTTCCTTCCTTTTTTTTTTTTTTCTTTTTTAAGACACAGAGACTAGGGAGCTGGAGGGTGAAATTGATTTGGAAATGTATGATATGTGCAATGGTTAGGGTGTAGACAGGAAATTATGGAACTTAGCAAACCAGGGAGGCGGTTAAGGTGGTAGTCAGGAAAGGTTTTTTGAAGCAAACAGTGCCTAATTAGTTTAATTAAAGCTAAAGTGAGATGAGGAAAGGGTAGAAGATGACTTTTATTTCAGGAGGATTGACAGAAGTCAGAAACCAAAGAACTCATTCTGCCTCCTTCATTTATTGTACCAATATTTGAGCGTCTGCTATGTTTGGGTCACTCGCTATGCTAGTGGTAGCCATGGAACTTAGAATCGTGGGTCCCCTAGGTAACCAAGTGGATAAAGGGATCATTTGCTGAGATAAGGAATACATGAAAGCAGGTTTGGGCTGGGAAGATGAATACAGTTTTGGATGTTGAGTTTGAGATGCTTGTAAGACACCCAGGTGGAAAAGTTCAGTAGGCAGTCGCACCAAGAGGTCTGAAACCCAGAGGAGATGAAGGATGCAGCATGAAGTTAGAAGTCAGTGTCCGTAGGTGGTAATAGAAGAGCTGTGAGATGGGAAATTACTAGAGAAAGAGAGTGTACATAAGAGATAGGAACCAATGACAGATGGCCTCCTCTCGTCACTCCATTTCCTCCACATGCCTGAGAAGGAGGGAATTTAGGAGAGTTATATCTTAGAAAATAAGGGGAAAATTTTCAAGGAATAGAGGGGAAATGTCACATCAGAAAAAGATAAAGAGCATCCATTTGGATTTAGCCAAAGAGATCGTCCAAACCCTGCTGGCTGACCCCAGGCCTACTGCCTCCTGAGTTTTTTCCTCTGATGACAGTGCCAGCATACAGAGAAGCTCCCAAGGTGGAAACTTCAGAGTTCCCCTTAACCACTGCTGCACCCCTCATCTCCTACCTGTATCCTGATGTTAGCTCCTCTTCTTGACCCCACCACCACCTGAGTTTAGGCTACATTTCTTACTATATTGGACAGTTGAGAATGGTAGTATTTATTTTCCACTTTAGTCATAGTAGCTTTCCCAGTGTTTCTTCAACAGACAATATGCTTTTCAAGACTTGGGACTTTTACATAGGCTCTTTCCTCTGCCTGGTGTACCTACCTCTTTTCACCTGCTCGGCAAAACTGTTAGTCATTCTTCCTTTGAAATCCCATTTCTCTTGCCCCAAGGTTTTCTTTCCCTGACAGGATAATTTATTCCTTCCTTTGTGTTCTCACAGCGTTCTGTTCATACCTGTTTTGTGATATCTATCCCATTGTGTAAGGATGCATTTCCAATCTATCCATCTGCACCCTCTATGGATTTCAGGGTGAAAATTCCAAGAGTTCGAGGTGATGGTTTTCAAAAACTGTCATTATGCTAGGTTCATACCTAATTCCCTCTGGCTGTGTCTCTCTGTCCCTCTGATGAATTCTAATGAGGCCTTTATCTCATTAACATATCAGAACTCCATTCATACACCTTTGCCTGGAAGTTAGAAATTACAGGAGAATTTGAATTCAAAGAAGTAATTGAACAAGAAAGCTTAAAAGAATAAACGATCAAACAAAACATGAAAATTTACTAAAGATTGATTTTCACAATATATTGACAAATTTCCTAAGACGCCTATCCAAACACTAACTAATGTCGCTAACATGAGAAAATGACTTGGAGGAGAAACGAGTATGTATATAATAGATGGGACATTTAACACATTAAGAACTTAATCAACATAGCATTCTAGGAGAGTGTTGCCATTTACAAATTAGATTTTGTCAAGGCTTAAAACTATGTGCTCACCTAGTAATCTAATTTACACAAGATGGGTACAGAGCAGACCTATTATTGAAATTTGAGAGATATATGCTTACATATGAGCTACAAATAACATTTTCAGTAAGAGGTCATCAATTCAAATTCCCTCTTGGAGCAGGCAGGTAACATAAATGGGCCTGGGGAATGGGCAGGGAGCACTCGGGAGTTGGGGGCCTGCGGTGAACTGAGGACAGCCCTTCCCATCTAAAAGACACACTGAGACTCATTCCTGCTCCTTGGTTGCATGCCAGAACAAGGGCCCTGTATTGCTTCTATGGCTTGACTTTTCTAAGAAACCAGAAATCATGATTTGTATGTAAAATGTCCTGCCTGATTTTTAAACCTTTGTGTGAGTTAAATAACACGTGTCTAAGGGCAGCATCCACTCTGTTGCCGTCCAGTTTGCAGCACCCATTTTGAAAGTCCAGGTTATTTCTCTCCTGCCTTAACACTAGCTTGAGAAAGAATGTCTGAGCCCTGCAGGGCAATGCTGTATACCACGGACTCTACTTCTCCCAGAAATGTTTAAAGATCTTCAAGGACAAGGCAGACAACTGGAGGAGGAGCTCCCATTTCCAATAAAGGTGGGGTAACGGATTTTCCCCAGAGCAGCTGTGGACCAGTTCCTCTTTTAGAGAAAATCTCTGCTCCCTTTAAGATGACAAATGTCATTTAAATGCCCCTGTCATAACAGGAAAAGGTGGGCTGCTTGTTATTAAACATTTTCCCCATCCTACTCTATGCATATTAGCCAAACTAAGAGAACATATTTATAAAAATCAGAGGACGACAGATGAGTGGCAGAATGGAGCACATGACTTTTCAGTGGCATAGATAGCACTGACATCAACAAATTCACATCGAGAGCTACAGAGCCATCAAGTACAATTGTCACAGTTTTGCAGACTGACTCAGAAATATACCTAAGGAAAAAATTACAAAACGAAAAAGCATACATTAGTACTTTATTTAATCCATGGTATTACACACGCACACACGCACACACACAATCAGAGACACTGCTGGTATATCAGATAAGTTTAAACACTTAAGATTCAGCCAAATAAAACACTTAAATGAACATGGACAGTTTTCTTGTTTTAGGAAATCTTGTGAATGAATTTTTAGTAAAGAATCCTTTTAACATATGGGACAGTTATGTAAAGAGTCTTTATAAATTTATATTTCTATATAAAGTAAATTCACGTTTCTATATAAAATAACACACCAGTACCTGGAAATGAGTCTAATGTCTAAATCAAGCATGTAGAAAAATTATAAACCTAAAATATTTTTAAAAGAATCATCTACAAGCTTCCAGTAATTAAATAAATAAGTTACAGGGATCTAATGTATAGTTAATAATAAAATAACTTTGTATGGTGACAGATAGTTACTACATTTATCGTGGTGATAACATCATAAAGTATATAAATGTCGAATTACTATGTTGTAGTACACCTCAAACAAATATAATATATGTCAACTATACTTTAATAAGTTAAAAGAGCAAAAAAAGCATCATTATCCCAGACAGCACATAAGAGTTCCAAGCTTCATGCTTTAACGCAAAGTGGCAAAGAGGGTCAGGAACCGCCAGAAGACCTAACAGTGCCATTTCAGTGTCCAGAAGGGAGGGGTGTTTGCATTGCTTGGCAATGATTTTCAAAGCCAAGCTCTCAAGAGCAAGAGATTTTGCCCTGGCAAGATAATCAGGCTTTACTCTACCCCAATGGGACACTCAATGAACCCAACTTTATGTTAAGCCAAACTACTGCTGGAAGGAGATGAGGTGAGACTTCCTGCCCAACTAAAGTGGGATTTTTCCTTTAAAACAGATCCTAAGAAACCTCTTAACATTGTCTATTTATGCTGCTTATCTAAATCTGGGCTCCCCAAAAATAAAAGGCACGTGTGAGCAACGAATTTGCATGCAGTCTAGATGTGAAGCTTCCTAAGTGCACATCCTTGGAGCAATTGCTTGCTGGGGAGGGAGGGCACTGAGAAGGTCACTTCGGGGCACTATTTATCCTTAATTCAACCTTCAACTCTATCTACTGAGAATCTATGATAGGAAAGGAAAAGACTCTCCACCGTTGCTCAGACTGGTCCATAAATACATTTCTGGTTTTCTCAGGGGTGAGGGATAAGGAAAGAAGGAACTTTCAATAATACCAACCTTACGAGCTGTTATAACCTAACCAAGATTTTCCAGGATATTCTTGGTGTTTTTTCCCGTCTGTTCAGAGTCTTAAGAACAAGCCATGCTTAGTTCATCAACCAGTTAACAAATATTTCTTGATCAACTATAATGTGTCATACTAGAGGTAAAAATATGAATAAATTAGGTGCTACTGTCTGACGATGGGGGTAGGAAGAAGAGAGACAGAGAAATATAGACACAAACAGATCATTTGATAATTTCGATGTAGTGTGTTAATCATATGCACACTTATGTAGATACACATACAAATATATGTTAATAATATATATGTCGTATGTGTGTATGTGTGTGTATTTATATACTATATGTATGTATACAATACCAATGCTAATTTTTTATAAAGCGCTATGTTAATTATATTACAAATATTATCACAGTTAATATTCACCTAAAAGTGTTGTTTTGAGGACCGTCACCCCCAAATGATGAAGGAGGAAATTGTGACTCAGGGAACTCATGACTTTTCTAAGCTCAAAAAAACTGGTAAGTGGAGGCATGGGACTGACCCCACATCTGCCTGATGCCAAGCCGTAGTCCCAGCCACCACTCTAGACTTCCTCTCATATGAGGGAGACACAAAGGAGCAGAGTTGTTATCTGAGGTTTTGTTTTTCTATTTTGTTTTTGTCGTAAGTCTTCTGAATAGGTATTAAACTCACGTAATTCAAAACTCAACAGCATAAGGTGTACAGTGGAAAGTCTTGCTCCCACACTGTCCACTCTGTACATCCAGCCCTCTCCACTATCTGCCCAAAGGTAAAAACTTTCGTACTTTCTTGCTATTCAGGAGTTCCCTTACACCAATATGCTCATTCCTCCCCCTCCATTACACGAAGGAGGCCACTGCACGCATTGTTCTGCAACTTCTTCTTTAAATTTATTGATGTATCTTAGCAATGTTTCCACTTCAGGATCTGGGGAGTATCCTCATTCTTTTTTATAGCATCGTAACATCACATTATATGGACGCATCGTACTTTTATTTAAATGTTCCATTCCCCATCTGATGGACATTTCTGGATACTATCTTGACCACGCCACCTTACTGAATTCTGTCATTGTTCGTAGTAATTTTTCTATTGATTATTTTGGGTTTTTCTGAATTACAATATCATTTCCAACTTTATACCTCTAATTTCCTTTTCATACATCATGTCCTTGGCCATTGCCAGACCTAAATATTTGAAGGAGTAGGGCTTAGTCAAAGAGAAGATTGGTATTCCAGGTAGGAAAATTACTAAGAACACAAAGATGTAAAATCCCATGGGGAGTGCTGAGAAATACAGGAAGTGAGCAATATTATGGTGTAAAATAATACAAGGTGAGGTGTAGAAAGAATTACGGAAAACATATGCCGTAAGGAGACTGGACTGTATGAAGGATGAGAGGCATTTGAAAGGAAGGAAATAAAAAAAATCAGGTAGTATTTAAACAGATCCTTTGAAAGGTGGGGAGCCTGACTCAAAAAGCTCTTTAGGGAACTACTGAATGATTCCAGGTGAAATATTTGATAAAGATAAACAACGTCATCAGGCAGAGTAAGAAAACGGTAAGAACAATACTTAGAAGGTAAGCTGGCAAGCTGTGACGATTCAGAGGCATGGGGATGGAGAATCCAGACGGAGAAGCCATGGTGTCCTTAAGTGAGATAAAGAATGCAGGTGGAGAAACAAGTTTTAAGAGGAAGAGGAGAAATTTGACTTTCAAAATGATAATCTTGAAGTATATTTGTCTAAATAAAGGGAAAGTACTCTGTTACCTCAAGTTTACTACCTGAGGTGCCTGATGGGCATGTTGGTCTCTTATTTGGCAAATGGAAGAGCTAGAACTTCAATATAGCTTTCTTAATGCCAAAATCAGCAATTATTCCATTGAGCATGCTGCTTTCAACGTAAGCAGAGCATGCAAAAGAACATAATTGAAAACAAACACAGATGGTTAAAATGAGGTGAACTTCAGGAGAGAAATAGCGAAGAAGTGTGCTAGCTGGACAGATTGTGATCACAAAAGGAGCAGAATCTTAACAATTGGGGCTTTGACCCAGGCCAGGTAACCAAAATTTAGAGACTGTAAATGGGAAATAATAATTTTTAAAGTTTATACACATTTAAGTCATCCCCCTTTACCAGCTCTGTTGGGAAAGTCACCACGAGCCCTGAATGTCCCTGCACATTCTTGCTGGTTATGCCAAGAAAGCAAGGCCCTGGCCACACTTCGCCCAGGCCATTTCCCTGGGTTGTGTTTTCAAAGAGCAACCTTGAGAAATGAGATAACGTCTCCCTCTGGGACAAAGGGAAGGGTGTTTATTGCTAGTTGTAAAACAGTAGGTTCCTCAAACTCAGTGTCTTCTCCTATAATCCAACTCACTGCATTTCTGACCCTTGAGAGATGTCCATCTGGGCCCTTCGTGTTACCCCCATGGGACTTGGGGGAGGGAGGTGGCAAGAGGAACCAATGGAAACGTGCTGGTGGTCATGCTGCTGCTTGCCGTACCGTGAGTACTAAAGTCCCATCCCTCTGAAAAACAAGCAGATGTCTTCTGCCAGCATCCACGAAACAGTAACAAGCTAGTTTATTAGCTTAAAAATAGGCTAAAATAAAATAAAAGCCCCGATACTGACCATCCCCACCCCTGCCAATTTGGTACTCAGGGAGCCCCCTTAGCAGCCAAGAGTATGGCAGGAAAAGCAAGACCATGGAGCCCACGGAACTTCTTTGTACCTGAACAGGGCCCCCTCAACCTCCTCTGTCCGCCCTCATTGTGTTCGTAATGCGAGAGGATGTCATAGCTTGCTGCACTCTCATTACTAATTTTGGCTCTTAAGCAAAGCGAGTGAGGCTAGATTGTCCTGAAAGCTCAGCATTGAGTTTCCACTCAGTCATTTTCGTATTTGTTGTTCTCTCCAGTTTACTGGTTGTACTCTCTACCCTGATCTTTCGCAATGCCACCTGCATCCATCAACAGCCCAGAATCACCATTACTTATGGCACAGACAGCAGTTCTGAGAGAGGAAATGCAGAACCAACCCTTTAAGACTACATAGCAATCATTAATTGCTTTCTCATTGTTTTTCTAACACTTCCCCCTGGTAAGTAATGCTTTGCTTTGGCCTGAGAGCCTGAAGTCATCCCCAACCACAGGAGAAAGTGTAAATCAGAAATAAACCAGCTCATCCAAGGCTTGGTTTATCATCATCTGGTGGTTCAGAAAACTTCAAGGCTTGAATTAAAATTAAACTGGTCCCAGATTGCCAGCACCTCATAAACAAACCAAAAAAAAAAAGTCTTTTTTTGAAGATGATTCCATAAGTAAGTCTAGGCTTCAAAATATTCCTATAACTTATTTTTCATACGCAACCCTAACTCTCAGTAATTGCCAAAAATATGAGGACACAGAGCATGAATAAGAACCAAGAGCAACAACAGACAGCAGGTCTGCAGGGAATCTAGTCATCGGAATCATCAGGTACAGACTGTACAACGTTCTCCACGTCCCCGCAGAAAGTGTCCTGCTCGGATGATGCAATCTTGAAAGCAGCATAAACTCTCTCACATAACCGGTGTCCTCTCCCCTCTAGCCCTTTCCATCTTCTTCTGAGATCTCCTTCCCTCATTTTACCTTTTCCAGAATCTTCTCTTTCTCCACAGACATCTTCTCTTCTGTTTTCTTAGGTGCCCCAATTTCCCGGTGATGGCTAAACACACACAGGCTCTGGAGACAGCCTGTCTGAATTGGAATTCAGCCTCCATGGTTTACCCAGGGCAGGTTACTTAACTGCTAAGCCTCAATTTCCACACCTATAATGTGCACCTACCTCATACAGTTGCTATTAGGGTTATATTAGTTAATATAAGCAAAGTGCTTAAAATAGCACATGGCTTTAGACAGTCCTCAATAACTATTAGCCATTAAAACCCCAAACTACTAAGCTTAGTGTTAGGGTTACATAGTTAGGGCATATATCCAGCTGCTTCCCTCAACCTGGAACGTCTGTTCTGGATTCATTTTCCCCTTGGGCTTCTGTCATGTCCATCCTCCTGCCACCACCGCCCCCAGAGATCCCCTGCCACTCCAAAGCTATGGCACAAGCTTAAACAAAAATCTATCCATCCATCCTGCCCATCTCCTTAACACCAGTGCGACATGTAGATTTAAAATGTTTTTTTGTTTTTTTGTTTTTTTAATTTACCAAAATACCGAAAGAAAACAAAAGAGAACATAAGTGAAAAATATAAGGCCTCTGGCTAACAGGTTAGAGGTCTGTACTCCTGCCACAGCTTCCAGCCTCCAGCACTGCCGCCTGCGGCCAGTCCGCTCCCCATCTCAGCGCAGAGCGGCTCCCTCACAGCTTCGAAGGGGGATGGGCTCTTCAACCGGACCCTTCGCTCCCTAGCTCTCAGCATCTCCCTTGACATAGAAGAACTGTATGGCCTACTATGAGAAGTACTGTTCAACACCTTGATTCTTCTATAACTGAGGCTGAAGGATGGGTCTAATTGGTTTCTGGTAAGAGAAATCAGGTGACAGGCCTGTAAGGACTTCACCTCAGATGGGTCTTAGCTGCTTCTCTCCACAAAGAAGAGACCATCCCCACAATGGGCCAAGTGCTACAAGAGCATCATGCAGATCCAGGATGTATTTGCTCTCAAGAGCCCCCATCGCCAATCCCCGGCTTTGCTCTGTGTCCTGAGGTCTGACCCCTTCTGGCTACATTTCCCAGGCTCCCCTGTCAGCTAATGTCCAGCTGTGCTTGGCTACTGGGAAGTGCTGGAGGGAGACTGTAAAGTGGGAGGAAGGGAGAAGCCATATTATCTCCCTACCCCTATTCTGGGGGTGCTCTAATAGCAGCTGCACCTCTTCATCACCTAGCTTTCCCCAATAGGCCCACCACTACTAGCATCTGCTGGGTGAAACTGCCCTCTTCTCCTTCGTCCTGTAAACTTGGATCAGAAGAAGCTTCCTGCTGTTGCTAATCTCTGGGTCTCCTCACTGTGTGCCCTGTTTGGCTTTTCATCTTTTTCAAGCACCTGTATAACACAGAATGTGTATTAAACCCCCTGTTTCAGGTAGCGATAATGGTTTCTACTTTAGTGGGAACTGGACTGATACAAATATCTTCCTAATGATGTGATCATGATATTTACATAGGAAGGATTGTACGCATATGGTGACATGGGCTGGGCATTCTGAAGTTCTGTCTTAAAAGATGTTTGAAAAATCTACCCTTTCCTGATTTCTGTTTATTGCTGATGATCTCAAAGGTGCGTGCTCACCACCACTAGCATCCTAGCCAATTTAAAAGAAGTCCTATGCCCGGGAGGGAGAACAGCAGGGACTATGACATGAAGCAGACATTCCTTTTTTATTTTTACTTTACGGCGTTGTAAGGGAAAAAGCCGAGTTCTATTTCCTCTCTCCAGTGCGTTTAAGCTCATTGTTAGATTTCCTGGCTTCGTAAATCAAAACCACAATGAGATACCACCTCACACAGCTAGAGTGGCTATTGTCAATAAGAAATAAGGGTTGGAGAGGATGTGAAGAAAAAGAAACTCTCATACATTGCTGGTGGGAATGTAAACTGGTGCAGCCTTTATGGAAAACAGTATGGAGGTTCCTCAAAAAATTAAGAATCAAGGTACCATAAGACCCAGCAATCCTTCCTTTGGGTACCTACCTGAAAAATCTGAAAACGCTTAATTCATAATGATATATGTACTCGTATGTTCGCTGCAGCATGATGCACGATAACCTAAATGTCCTTCAACGGATGATTGGATAAAGAAGATGTGGTACTTGTATATGATGGAACACTACTCAACCATAAAAAATGATAAAATCTCGCCATTTGTGACAACATGGACAGATCTTGAGAGTATCATGTTAAGTGAAGTAAGTCAGATGGAAAATGACAAGAACCACATTATTTCACTGAAATGTGGGATATAAAACAGAAAACAACAAATAAACAAACAAAGCAAACGAACAAACTCATCGACACAGACAACGGTTACCAGAGGGGAAGGGGACTGGGGGAAAGTATAAACAGGGTAAAGGGGGTCAAATATGTGGTGATGGAAAGAGACTAGACTTTGGGCAGTGAGCACACAATGTAATATATGGATGACGTATTATAGAATTATACACCTGAAACTTATATAATGTTATTAACCAATGTTACCCCAATAATTTTGCTTTAAAAAATTTCCTGGCTTTGTACCAGTTCTCCTGTCCTACCACCTTTTTGCAGTAGCTGACTCAGAACTTTTTAACTGTGCAGATTAATTAACTTCCACAGCACTAGGTTGTCCGTCAACCCTCTTCTGTTGGTATTTCTCTTCTGCCTCCTTTAGCATCTGTTTTTTTTTTTTTCATGGTTTCAGCTCTTAACTGTATATACTCAAATTCATACCTCCAGCCTTGCTTGTCTTCCAGGCAGGCATTTGGAAAGAAAGGATGAGAGCTCGTTTCCATAGGCCCTGCCCATCAGTGGCCTATTCAATGCACAGAGGATCAAGTTCTGTTTTTGTTCTGCCTTATCTCCATAGTTACGTATGTCCATTCTACCAAACTGAAACTCTTAAAGCAGCCTTTGGAATTAATAGATTGAGCAGGATAGAATTGCTCTTGAACAGGAGCATGATAAGATTAACTTTTCGTTTTATCTCCCCATCCAAACTCCTGTGCCTGGCTTTTCAAACCTCTCATTGACCTGCTCCACCTGCCTCCCAGCCTCATGTTGCTGCCTTCAAAGTTCAAACATTCAGTCTGGTCAGGCTGGTCTCTTCACTGATCCCCTTCACAAGGAAGGATCTCTCTCCTAGACTGATAAATCGCAAAGCAAAGTGATATGATGGAATGAAGTCAGGGTCAGACTGCCTGGGCTCAAACCCTGGTTCTCGCTCTTGCTGACACTGGACAAGCTACTACATTCTATGCTCTGGTATCCTTTGTTGTAAAATGAGGGAAATAATAATATCTATATCATAGGGTTGTTTGAAGGTCTAAGTGACTTAATATGCATGAAGTACTTAGAACATTCTTGGCAGTTGGGTTACATGTGATTGAAAAACCAGGCAGTGAGGAACTATGTTACCTGTTTCTCTGCAATAGTTTGGCTGTGTCACTGTGCAGCCATCAAACAGGAATATGACTTTCTAAGTTTAACCAATATTTTATGTCATATTCCACTTGCATAGAAGTACAGATTGCTATGTCTTAGAAAAACATTACTCTGCTTACAGAAGGACTCTTTTTTCCTCCCTCCCACCATCCGAATTCTATCTCATTCTTCAAGAGCCAATGTAAGTTCCACTCATGAAACTCTTTCCTGATGCTTCAATCTACACCAAACTCTCATTTCTGGACACGTTTGTATAGTAGGTTCACAGCATACAAGTTAGCACTGAATTGTTTTTGTGGATCAGTATGTTTTGTTGGGGTCTGCAGGGTCTCCTCAATAAATAGTTCTCTACTTCTCAGACTGAGTTCTGAACCAATGGAGAACTATACCAAGTGGTTGTTGGCAGGTGAAAACTAACTTCTCATCTTTATTATCAACCATGCTAAATTGTAGAATACACTATGGAGTGAGGATCAAATGAGATTCTAACTACGTCATCCTTGTGGGACTGTCCTCAGAGTCACTCCACTCCAAATGAGTCACCACTGCTCCTGGGGAAAACAAGCATAGGGACATGAGAAGCCAGGGCTGTGTTTAAGGAAAAATCTTCCTGCAAACCAAGAAGTGGGATGAAGACCCACTCCTCTAGCAAATCTTCCCACGTGGACTATAAACTCGTTGCAGTCAGAGACTGTATTTTAAGCTTCTGATGCATTCTCTGTAATACTGAGAAGGATGGGCACATAACACCTGCTCATGAATAATCACTCCAGGCTCTGTTCTAATCATCGTCCGTACGCAAGCCTAATCAATCCTTATAGCAACCCTATAAAGTAGCTGGTAGTAACACTGATGTTTTATAGATGAGCATAGAGTTGATATGGTTAATAAATGGTGAAGCTAGGATTTAAACCCAATGTGGCTTCAGAGTTCACTGTTTTAACCACTGTCTGCTACTACCCTGATTAAATTGAAGGGCAATGGTGTTGGTGGAAATGGAGATTTTGAGAGTTCAGGAGCTAAATGAGAACAGCCCTGTTAATGTCAAGTTAAGAGTTCTGCAAGTAACAACTAATACTTAGAGAAAATCATTGGAGAAGATTCTACAACACATTTCCTTTTTTTCTAAACTGTAAGAAATCCTGTCAAATAATCAATCATTCGCTACCATATGAATTTGGAAAGAGGTATGTTAATTCACCCCACTGAACTACTGAAATAATTTACTCATATAATACTTAGTCATGATACAAAAATGAATCAAAGCGGCTCACATTTGATTGAAAAAGAAAATAGTATCTGGCTGGCTTTTTTGTTGTTCATATGATTAAACTGCAATTTGTTCTATAATAGATAAGGAAGTTTTCCTTTGTTTTGCTGTTTTACAGGATGATGTGACACTTAAAATCCAGTCCAAATATTAATTATATTTGACACTATAGCTTTGCATTGTATATCTGTGATCAATTTCAGTCTGAATCCTAAGTAAAAAAATAGCCTTCAGTTGTTTTATCTATTTACCACTAGAGGGCACTGTCTAGTCTCTTATCTGTAAAAAACCAAGCCTTAAATGCTCTGCTTTGTTTGCTGTGTATTAGAAAAGGAGGCATGAAAGGCTGGCTGTTTCATTGTCTCAGGTTTATTATCATGAAGTCATCTAAAGTAAGAAATAAACTTTAAATCAAGCCCGCTGATGGTGAACACTATTAATTCTGGGCCATGTTCTGAGGTGCTTTAGATACATTACCTCTGAACCCCACATTACCATAATTTTACAGAAGAGGAGATTGAAGCTCAGGAAAGTCACATAACATCCCCAAGGTCACACCATTGCACAACAAGGACTTAATTCAGGCTATGAACCCAGATCAGGATTAGTGAATAAAAGAGGAAAATTTCCATGATGCCACTAGCTGATTTCCTGACCTGAGAAAAGCTGAGGGGAGTTTGTTCCACCTAGTAGAACATTTGGCAATTTGTGTCGATGATGGGAAGCTATAAGGTGTTACAAATAAATAATCAGAACAACTCTAAATGCAATTTACAGCTAAGCAGAGCCTGAAAACACAGCTATCTAGGTGTACTAGACCCTTTGTTTTCAATTCTCCTTAATCCAGTTCATCCCTGTATGCTTGAATGCAGTGTGCTCATTTAAGGGGCCAGATACAACAAGACAGCTTCTTTCATCAAGGAACTATGTTTCTGCCTCAGATCTGTGGGTGACCTTCATCAACTACTTTTTCTTGGGTGATCATGATGTAAATGTATATGCCTAGGAAAGGAGACATTTTTACATGTAATGTCTATGGATCTTGATGGTATAGTTTCTAAGTATGAAATCGTGCTGTAATAATTCCCTATCTTTCCACAAATATGGCTGCATTTGGCAGTAATGTGCATTAAATTTATCCCACATGCTAATTAACTCTTTTGAAATTGATGAGGCATGTATTTGATGCCATCAGTGTTAATAAATATCAGTTCCAGTATTATCCTGAGTCCGAACCTATTCATTAAGATCATAATGAGTTGAGGATTATTCATTATAATGCCCTTGCATTTTCTAGTCTAGGCGCTGTTAAATAAGCCGCTTATATTATTTTCATATGAGGAGATGGAAAATAAAATTTCAGTCCTGACTATACCAGTTATACATAGAAAAATGTATCTAGATTCATCCTGTATTAAACACGCCTTACCCCAAGATAAAACTACTTAACCTTTGATCTTCAAACATATGAATAAAGAGAACATGCTATCTATCAGTGAGAGTTATATTCTATACAGGACCAAGAATTATCATTTTTGTTCTGTAATCTTAGCCTACTAAGCCATTTCTTTATTAAGTCTGTGAAATATAAAGTCATAGAGCTAAAAAATCTGGAAAAAAAAGACACACAAACTTGGAAATTTTATATGTTCCACTCATATTCCAAACACTCATTTCAATTGAGTTAAACATCAGGCACTTTCATTGTAGAAATGTCTTAGACCGGGATCCGGTTTTTCATCCCCCTTCTCCTCTGAGATCTTGGAGCAGCTGTTGTTTCCCAAATGAACCTGTTAGTATAGATTTGGATTTTTAAATTACTACTTTATTCTAATGATAAATAAGCTAGTTAATTCCATTAACTAAAAGCCTCTGAAAGAGAGCAACAGCATCTAAGGAACTTTTAATCACTTTGTAAGAGCATCGCATGCTGTTCAGAGCAGTTCTATCACAATATTGGTGCAAGAGGTGGACCCAGGTGTGCACAGGAGACAGACCTCATTACGGTCTATTTTGGTTACTGGCTTTTCAAGACCTCAGGCCTGTCTCCTGGGCCTGAGATTTATTCTTCTTGACTCAAGGCAACAACAGCTGTGTTTGATAGAAGCAAGATCCAAATCATAGCAGATCAGGGGACTCAAAGTTTTCGTTCTAGTAAGATGAATACAAACTAGCACAGTGATCCCTGGGGAACTCTACATAGATTTTTATTTTTTATTTTTATTTATTTATTTTTTTAGGCAAGGCAACCCTTGGTTGACTCACAGACTGCAAGGACCTTGTCAGCTTACAATCCTGTATTTTTTATTTTTTACACCTACAGCACCTGGTCTTCCTAGGTGGTCTCCCTTCCAAGTACTAACCAGGCCTGACTCTGCTTAGCTTCCGAGATTAGATGGGATTGGGCTTGTTCAGGGTGGCATGGCCGTAGACTACATAGATTTTTAAAGCCTCAAAATCAATGGTCATAAGTGGAATAGTGGATTAAGAATAACCGAGTATAATTTTTAATTACATTTTTATCTTGAAATGATTGAAGATTCACTTGCAGTTGTAAGAAACAGAGATGATAACATCTTACAGAACATCTTACAGTACAGTGTCACCATATTGATACCCTGGACACATAAAACCTTACAGGTAAGGAATACTAGTTAAAAATATCTGAGAATCACCCCAGAGAGAATCAAAATATAAATAAGAGGACAAGCACTATGCGTGCCATGTTGATGAGCAGCGAGGGAGAAGGGAAAGAAGAATTAGATTTATTAAAACATGTTTTTCTATACATGGCATTTCTCTTCTTTCAGAATGTCTCCTCTGGAAGGAATAGTACACTTCTTCCCTGGTGTTTATATAAAATCTAGCACTGTGTAATGTTTGAAAAAGATAAGAACAGGAATAAATCAGTTAAAAGTAAATACCTGCCTGAAAGTAGTTTTCCTTTATCCCTCAAAAAGGGTGATGTTGCTATCTTCTGGAAAATTACCAGGTCAGCCCGTATTTAGTCTAGTTCCTTGGGACGGCTATAATTTTGTTAAGTCCTGTAGTTAATAAACATTAATGAAGCATCTAAATGATATATAGAGTTCCACTTAAAATTCTATGCAGCAGTCATTCTGTTTCCAGTGTTTTGTTTTTGTGTGTTATGTTGGCTTAAGCATTGTGGGGTGTTTAGCATCCCTGGTTCCTGGGCACTGAATGCTGGAGGTGCCCAAGATACTGACAATACCTGGTTGATAACCATTTTCAAATTTGCCCTGTCATAAGCATCACAGAGGACATCAACCAAAAACAGGTTCAAGGGCTTTCTACCCCTCACTTGAATTAGAATCTCAGTTGGAGGGATCCAGAAATTTACATCTAACAAGAACTCCAGGTGATTCTTAAAACCAGACAAATTTAGAAAACAATAACTGTGTCCTTCCTCCCTTTTCCATGGTCCGATTTGTCGATGTGATCTCAATGACTTTTTGTCACATCAAAAGTTTGCTACAGTCCGAAGTCACCTGATAAATCCCTTTTTCATCTCTGCAATGCTAGTGAATAAGTGATGCAGGACGGGGTGAATATCCCTGATTGGGGGCTCATGTTCCTCACCGAAAGAATCTTTGAGGATTCTTGACTGAGAGCAGGAAAGAATTCAAGTACATGCCAGCGTTAGAGACAAAAGCTTGTGAGAGAAAGAATAACCCTCCATAGACAGAGCATGAGAATGAGAGAAACCCTGAGAGTTCAAGGAGTTCAGTTGAGATCTATTTTCCTTTCCCGGGATAGGTGTGCAGTGTTAGGGCATGGAGGAAGTGGTCGTTGGTAATCTCAGCAGGAATCTTCCTGTAGGTTCCCTGCGGTCTAGCTCTATGCTGATCGACCAGGTTCCCGTGTCAGGCAGCACGTAGCACAATCTGAATACAACTTGATTTAATATTTAATTCTCATGCCTCTTCCCTATTCCATAAGGACAAGAGAAATTTATGTCACTTAATGGGATTGACAGGAGAGACAAAGAGGTATGCTCAGTCTGCCGTCTTAAAGTAGAAGTGATCCAGATGGGAATATAGTCTCCAAAACCTGATGTGCTTTAAATAATTTTTTTTCATTGTACTAAAAAGCTTATTCTACAATTTATTTTTTTTATCATGACACAGCTTTTTACCTTGCCACAGGTGTACTTTTTAAGAAATATGTACTTGCATACCACTTGACAGAGCAATGTAAAGTTTTTTAAAGACTCAGCTTTACTAAACAAAAAAAAATCAATTTGTAGAATTTTAGAAAAACCAAGTAGACTTTAGAAATGAACAATGATTCTGATCTACTAATGAAGCATTTTATTTTTTTAATAATATCTTTATAAAAGATATGGTTAGAATGTGTCTGATAAGCTTATGTAGAAGACATGTCTTTGGGAGTATTCTCAAAAGTATTTGTAATACACAAAATAGTGGCTATCATTTATTGATACCAGGCATTGTGTAAATACCTGATATTTATTGGGCGACAAACCATACATACTAGCCTGCCCAGAATGTCCCAATTTTAGCATGAATGTCTTATATCCCTAGAAACTCCTCAGGCCTTGGTGAACTGGGCCTGTCGGTCATCCTACATCTTGATCTCATTTAATCTTCAAAACACCCATATGTGATAGGTACTGTAATTATCCCCATTTTAGAGATAAGGAAACTGAGGCATTAGGGGGGTTAAGCAAACTGACCAAAATTACCAGGCTAGAAAGTCGCAAAGTTGGCACTCAAACCCCAGTCTGTCTACATTTGTTTGCTTTCAGATCCCACTTTCTTAATTATTCTGTTCTTCTCCATGAAGCTACAGTCCTTAAAGGTTCAGTTATTCCTTCCTTGTACTGAGGATAAAATCGATTTATGGACTTAGCACCAAAAAAAAGCCTATTTAGAATTTCCTGGAAAATTAAAAAGTCAGTTTCACAAGAAAATAATTGTATCCCATTCAATAGCAACAGTAAATTAAAGCCACATTGCGTTCTCTTAGGCTTTGAACGTTCCTTGGAGAATTTGAGGATACTGGGCTTGAGGAGCTAAAACAAGAGCAGAGGGAAATTCCACCCTTTTGAAGAGCAGTGTTTCAGGAGAATGGTATGTGCCTGACAGCTGCCGTGAGGAGCACAGCAACCCCGGGGTAATGTTTCATGCAAGGAAGTGATGGTGGCTGTCCCATCTAGTCAAATCCACTAGGGAGGGGTGGAAAGGTGATACGCTTTCCTGGCCTGCCGTTCAGCCAAGACAGCTCATTTGCTTTTTCCTCACTAATAAATGCTGAGCTTAAGCGAAGTTCTGGGATGCATCCATAGTTCAAGTTGGAAGATAATTTGCAATGCAATGAAAGCTAGATTTTAGGAAAAAATGCTATTTCTGCTTATTGCGTTTTTATAGAATCATAACCTCTTGAGATTATTGGTCTTGAACGTTTCGATTTCTTTGGAATAACCCAAACGGAGATAAGACATGCTCATCAAATGAATAAACCACCTGCTTTCTGCTGAAATTATAATATCCTAAGTAGATAAAACCAGGACTTTATTTCAAGACACTGTGATGATCATTTATGAAATGTTACATCTATAGAATATTTTAAGCTTACATTTACTTTTTTCCTGATTATAAAATAATTTGTTTTCTGTATACAATGAAATACAAAGTGAAGACCTTAAAATCCCAATAATTTAATCACTTTGGACATATATTTTTTTTTAATTCCTCTTTGATTCTTTTTCTCTGCAATGAAATAGATTATGGCATATCCATATTATAGAGTACAAGACTGCCATTAATATCATGTCCTAAACAAAGACTCATTGACATGGAAATATGCCCATTGAAATTAAAGGTGGGCATTTTATACACCTTTTGTAACTCACTTTCCCTCCTTAATTTTAGTGAGTATTTTTCTACTCCAATATTTTTCTAAAAGATGATTTTTACTGGCAGTATAGGATTTTATAATATGGATGGACTTTAGTTTGTTAAACAAATTATATTTTTAATACTTCACAATTTTTCGTGCAAGGTTTTTATTGTATCATTAGAATAAATTCTTTAATTGTTCTCCCACTTCTAAATTATATCAAGAGCCTTAACATACTAACTGGTAGAAAGACTATGCTAATTTATAGTACAAACCAGGTATTATTGTACCATACTCAGCAACGTTGAATATCATATGTTTTAGTCTAAAACATAGACTAAACAAATTCCAAAAAATTCTAAATTTCTTATTTCATAAAAATTTCCTCTTCTGTTTTTCTATTTTTTTTCTTTTTATTTGTTTTTTTTAACCGGCCATACCGATGTAATGAAGCGTTCATAAAATCCCAAGAGGACAAGGTTTGGAGCGTTTTCGAATTGGCAAACACTCGGAGGTGCAGGGAGAGTGTTGTTTCTGGAAAGGGCCTGGGCTCTCCGCATCCCTTCCCACTTGCTTTGCCCTGTGCACACCCTTCCATTTGGCTGTTCATGAGTCATATCCTCTTATAGTAAAGTGATAATCCAGTAAATAAAATGTTTCTCTGGGTTCTGTGAGCCGTTCTGGCAAATTAATTGAACCCAAGGAGAGGGTCGTTGGAACCTCCAATCTATCGCCAGTTCCTCAGAAGCACAGGTGACAACCTGGACTTGCGGCTGGTATCTGAAAGGGGAGGAGGGACAGTCTCATGTGACTGAGCCCTCAACTTGTGGGATCTGATGCTATCTCCAGGTAGATAGTGTCAGAATGGAGTTGAATTGTGGGACACCGACTTAGTGTCCCAGAATTCCTTGCTGGTGTGGGGAAAATCCCAACACATTAGAAATGGTGCAGAATTGTATTCAGATATCAGAAACAGTGGGAAGCCATTACCCCGCTGAGCCTGAAGGACCATGGGAAAGGAAATGGAACTGCTAGACGGATGGGGGCTGGAGCCAGAGGAGAGAGGCAGCCTGGTCAGAGACACAGTCGGAGGGAGGCAGCCCCTGCCAGAACCTAGACCTGTAGCAACAAGAGTCAGAGGAAAAAATATATCCCAGCCTCTCTTTCCTTCCACCTGTTGTTCTCCTGCTGTGTCTTCTATTGAGTGATTCCAACCTGAAACCAGAGAGCAGTCCCCTGGGACTCAGAACAGGACAGAGAAAAGTAAAGAGAATGGAGAATAACCAGTACAGTGGATATTTATGGCATTTTTTGTTTTTTGCATTTACTTTTAAAATTCACTTGTAATTTTTTTTGATATGTATTATGTAATAGGCTTTTAATTTTATTCTTCCAGATAACTATATAGTTATCTTAGGTACATATATTGAATCATTTTTTCCTATTTATTGTAACCGCTACTATTATCAAACTACATTCTTATAATGCAGTTCTGATCAGTTTCTTACTTTATCCATTGATTTATTTATTCTTGTACAATAACACATTATTTTAATTATTGAGGCATAATAACATTTTAATATTTATAGTTCTTAAGTTCTGATGAAAAAATTTTCAGAAAAGACTAGCTTTAAAAACTGAGGGGAATGTCAAATATAAAAAGCTTTTTTATTTAAATATATTTTGAAATGGATTCTATTCAGAGGTATATATACAAATTCTAATTTGTTTTCTAATACAAGAACTCACTGTTTATTACTAGATAATATAAGGAGGTTAGGTTTTTAAAAATACGTAAGCATAAGAATCACTAATAATTAAACTTTGCTCTATAAATAAGAAACTCTGGTTTTGACAAGATACCAAAGTAAATAGAATTAATTTTTCCTCTCGTTTTGATTATCTGCAAAATGTAGTGACTTAAAACTAGAGCAACCATTTATTTCCTTGCTATTCTGTGTATTGACTGGGCTCAACTAGGGAGTCCTTCTGCTCCATATGGTCTTGTTTGGAGGCTCAGCTGGGCTGGGATGTCAGAGAGAGAGAGATCATTTCATTTAGCTGGTAGCTAGTACTGGTTGTGGACTGGGAGCATAGCTGGGGCTGTCAACCACAGAGCTTTGGTTCTCCAAGGGGTTTCTCCAGGTGGCAGGGGTTCCAAAAGGGAATATTCAGAAGAGTATGACTATGGAAGCTTTAGATCTCTTCAGACCCAAAAGTTATATAGCGCCACTTCCTTCTCATTCTGTTGGTCAAAGCAGGTCATAAGGCAAGTTTATATTTAAGAAGAGGGCAGATTGCCAGTCCTCTTATCAAGAGGTAGAGTCTAAGATGTTTGGCCATCTTACATGGACTAGGCCTCTGTACTCATCTGGAAATAATAAGGAAAAGAGTTATATTAATATTTCCAAAAAACTTGTATCTTCTGCCTATTGATACTGAATGCAATTTGTATTTGCATTGTGAATCTGTCCTGCTTTATTCAAAAGTGAGTATAATTGCAAAAGAATGAAAGCAAAAATGAGCTATCATATTGTCCAGCAGATGTGCCTTCAGTAATGAGATAAGTTTGAAATGATTTCTGAAAAAAAAAAATAAAGTAAATCTTAAGCATCTTAAACTCAGCTGACTATTTAAAAAGAGGCAGTAAATGGGGAAGGGGGAAGAAAGAAGAACTAATTTTAGCAACAGCTACTATAGATGACAGGCACTGTACAGTTGGGGGGAATCAAAACTTGAACTTACTGTATTTCCTTACTAGAAATCTAATCTCTACTTTGTATCCCAGTACTTGATATATTATTTTCCATGAATAAAGTTAGAATCCAGTAGGATGCTATGCTGTTCTAACACTTGACAACGATAAATACGATAGAAAGAGCAAACCAAAAAGACATAGCCAGTCTCAAAAGCAAGAATAGTGGAAGCCAAGGGATTTGAAGGACAGGAACCAGGCTTACTGTGTGGGAGCTCTGGTGAGTGAAGACTCTCCTGCCCTAAAAGGAGGCTAAAACCTCTTCCAGGCTTTCCAAGAAGAAAGAAAAAGGCACCAAATCTCATGCTCTTTTGATGACTGAACCTGCAATATTCACGAGGTTACTTTGAGGCATAGATTTTCAAAACCCCTAAATTAAGAATTAAGGCAAAGGCAATAGCAAAACCTCTAGACGGGAAAGGCTAAGCATGGGGTGGAGGGGAGCCAACATTAACTATCCTCTCACACAAAACAACTCTGAGAACCAAAATTCCTAAACACTTGAAGTAACTTAATGCTAAGAAAATCAACAAAGTTTATACTTGGAACTTGAACTCTCCCCAGATGAAATTAACATATAGGACAATCTGTTAAAGACTGAAAATACGTATGTTTAGGATGCTCAAAGAATTATATAAAGGGATGCTGTCTACTATAGAAGAAAAAGAAATTATAGAACAAATGAAAGAGATAAGAATAGCTTATAAAAAAAAACTCAGTGAAAACCATAGCTACTGGGAAAAAATACACAATACATGGGATAAACCTAAGTAACATGATAAAACTGAGATTTGGTGTCTCTCTGTGCTTTTTAGGACACATCACCAGATTAGCAAAATTTTAAGTCTGACCATGCCACGTGTTGGTGAGGATTTAGGATACTTTAGAAACTCCATCTGCTGCTAAGTTGGTAAATAACTCTAGAAAACACTTAGGCATGATCAATTAGCGGAAGGTGTCCACACCCAATAACCCAGCAATTTTATTCTTAGGTATACTCTCTAAAGACTCCTGCACATGGACACCAATAGACACATATAAGAATATTCAGAACCATATTGTTCATATTGCCCCAAACTAATCCGAGATATCTATTATCAATCAAATAGACAAATAAATTGGTATATTTATACAATGAAATCTATACATCAATGAAAATGAGCAGAATACTATTCTTTGTGGGTGGCACTCAATCTTAAGTAAAAGTAGTAAGTCAGGAAAAAATACATACACTATGATTCCATTTAGATCAAGTTTAAACACAAGCAAAACTAAACTATATTGATTAGAGATGCGAACACATTTTTAAGAAAAGAAAAACTAATTATGCATAATACAGGATAGTGGTCACCTCTGGAAAAGGAGAGATGAGGGGAACAGCTTGTGGATACTGTCAATGACCTATTTCTTGTCCTAAGTGGTTTGCTACATAGATGGTCTTTTTATGTAAAACCTGAATACAGTAATAATTATACTTTTATGTACGTATGGTATATTTTGAAAGGAAAAAGAGAACTAAAGTACTGAAGAATTCATCCAGAAATACAGCATGAGAAGACAAGAGTTTTTGAGAGACTTCGATCTATACCTAATAGGAATGTTAATGAGAATAGGGGGTATGGAAAACATGAGAAGAAATAATAGCCATGAAATTTCCAAACCTTAAAAAAAAGATATTTTTTCAGATTGCACATTAAGCAGCATAAACGGGACATTGTAGGGAACAGGGCAGACAAATTTCCTCTCCTTTCTTCCCTGTAGATTGCTCTAAGATTTGATGTCTTCCTGAAGATCTGGAGAAGTTCCAGGTGCTGAGCCAACATCCCTGTCAAGAGGCTGCTGAGTCTCTTCACAGCTCATTGTGAAGCAGTGGCCGGCGTGGCAACACGTCACATGGCTTTGTTTCCCATTTTTTCTTGCGTCATTTTCCCTATTTCCTCATCTTTACCATCCTGGACTTGCAGTTCCCAGCTTTATCTCAGGCTATATTTTGTAGAAAAGGTCTTCTATGAGAGCAATAACAGCAGTTCTCATTTTACTAGAGTGCTGGGTATTTTCTCCTTGCCTCCAGGAGTCACTCACCACTTTTCCCCACTCTGTCCACTTCCTTGAGAGCCTGTTGAACTACATTAATAGGGCACCCACACCTTCTGGCTACCAGTCAGGTCCAGCCAATGTGATACCCTGCTAGGAAGTTAGAGGGAGAAAGTATTTATTCTCCTGGTCCCTGCGAGGTCACCTTGGGCTGATCGTGTTCCTCAAATAAAAGTCACAGCTAGTGGTTTTCTATATCTGAATTTCTCTTTGATTTCTGAGACTTACTTCCTCCTCCCATCCCTTTGGACCCAGGAGACACAATAACTTCACACTGCTACACTCAGGTTACATGCTATTCCTTACAGTTCCTCTCTACCCTGCCCTCTCTTTTGTAATTACTCTCTTTATAAATAAATTATTCCAACTTGAATTATTCCAATTTGAGAGTACCATCTGCTTCATTTGGGGAACAGTAGTGAAAAGGAAGGGTTAAATTATAATATGGTTTATCTCTGTTGGAATAGTGCATAGCCATCACACATCAGTTAGCATTTGGTAGCAAAAAGAAAATGATGTGCTATTTTTTTTTTCATCACTTAAGAAGTCAAGCAGTCAGGGTTCTGTCAGGAAACAGAATTCCATCACTTGAACGGGACTTTAATAATGGGATTATTTATGGGAGAGCAGGCAAAGTAATCAGTAGGGGATGGTGAAGCCCCGGGAACAAGAAAGGGCAGAAAACTTTACTATCCCAACCACTGAAGGGGCAAGAGGAAGAAACAGTCACAAGGCCGGAGCCAGTATGAGCGGGAGTCATGGAGGGAGGCAGGCCCTGCCGGAGCCTTGTCTGCAGCAGCTTGGCAGTGGGGAAAGAAACACCTGACCTTTCTCCTTCATACCCACCAATCTTCTCTTCCAGTCTCTGGTTTGCAGTCAGTGCGTCCATTTTCTGAATCCAATTGGTAACTGAATGACGTGGCCATAGGAGTCAGCCTGCTTGGGGGCGGGGTGAGGCTGAGACGGGCAAAGGATGGGTCTGGGTTGGCAGCAAGTGGGAAGGACAATGGATAACAACCAGTATGATCAGGATATCAAACTCCATGCAAATATAATCCTAATTTTGTGTAAAGTGATATCAATATTTATGTATAAGGGAAGACTGAACTAGAAATTTAAAGTAGCTCCCTCATGGTAGTAGTAGAATAATGAATGTTTTTTATTTCTATAATGTTTGGTATAGTTTCCAAATCAAAAAATAGCTATGTATTACTTTAAACTTTATCTTAGGAAAAATAAATGCTAATCGGATGATGCGTTTGTTTTAATTTTTAAAGGACATATTTCCTATCAGTGGCTCCTCATGATAAGAATTTCACTTCCTTAACTTTCTCAGAAGTAAGATCTCACCTACAGTAAGATCAAGGCCAAATGAGACGGTTTGTTTGTTTCTAAGCTTGAGTTTATTTTCACACTATTCTGCTAACCAGTGGGAAAGTATAATGTAGATATTTCAGTTCTAATATTAGTCGATATAATTTCTTTAAGCACGATTAATTTCATTATGGAGCAAAGCTGGTCTGTGATATTCACTCTGTCAAACATATCCTAGAGTTGGATGCACAAACCTTAGTGCATAGGCAATAACCTCATATAAAACACGTAGCTTCACAATCCTTTCAGTTTAATTAGACTGTAAACAAACATCTCTCTCAGACTACATTTGTTTTCGAAATGACTCTTAGAACTGTTTGATTTATTTTCCTATTGCTTCTTGCCTCTCATTTTTGCACTTGAACCACAAAGCACCGTAGACGAGCAGGGCGGTACGGTCAGCGGTCTCCAGGCCGTCCTGGCTGTTTCCACACCCCACCTTCCTCTTCTATTCATAGCGCTGTTCTCAGGCTCACACAGGGTGCAGGGTAAAAGCAGCTACTTCCTCCAAAGAAATATTCGCTATGTACAGAATGAGATAGCAGATCTTTGGAATGTCACAGACCAGCTGTTGAGAGCAACATTTCTAAAGCAAACTCTTAGCTTCCTCCAACGTCTCAGCCTCTCCCTCGGGCTGAAGCAGCATTTGGGGAAAAAGGAAGCAGTGCTGAGCCTACGCACTGTGCACACTCAGTGCCTGTGGAAGCTCAGCCTGGAGCTTCGTGGCCTGCCAGGCTATTTAAAGCTAAGGATTATGCAGAGAGAGCAGATGCATTACATTTTGCCATATTCTGACATCTAAAATTTTAAATAGCATCTAAAGAGCATATATTAAAATTCTTTGATTTCGGTACTCCTTAAAGTGTTTTCCTAAACTTAATATGAACTTATAAACATATGAATTAACACATATCTTATTTATATTTCATAAATATTCACAGAACATATGCTGTTTAAAAAAAAACACTGCAGATAAAATTCAGTTTAGCTTAAAAAAGGATGAGGTACATATTTGGAACATTTTAAAAATAAGATTTATGTCTGAAAATTCCAATATAAGTTTAAGGCAGCGAAAACTGCAGTGAATCATAGATATATTTCAGACCAAATTTCCAAGTGCTATATTTTAACCTTCAGACTGTGTATTTACAAATCTCCACTGTAATAAAATACACTGAAAAGGAAAGCTTATCAGGTGAAGGAGATCACAATTCTTTCTAGCATTATAAAAAGTTTTCATAAAATGGATAAACATTTCTTAAATTAGTATGGCTCTTTTGCCACCATTTCTTACAAATGCAACTTCTCTGGCATTGTTTGATTAATGAAGAAATAATTATCAGTTCTTTCTAGTATCAAACTAGTCTCAAAAAACTGTCAATGTTTCAGGTGTAAGAAGAGCATCACTCTCAACTGTAGGAACATATTTAACAATAATCCTTTCCGAGTAAGTGTAACAAAGACAATCTTGACATACCAGGAACTATGTTTATATTTTTAATCTTCGTAAAAATCAGTTCAAACGTGCATAAAACAAATATTCCTGTGGTACCATTTATTGACTGAACTGTAATATTCCTCATGTCGCATAAACAGGAACAAATAAGATTCACTTAGTCCCAACTGGATCCTTTACTTCCACCACCAGAATTCCATCATGACAGAGGATCGCGGACAAATCTTTGGTTTCAATGCCATCTGGCAGTTTATACTGTCGGGTGAAGCTTCTTGAGATAAAACCATGCTCGTCCATTCTGGTTCCATGTTGAGCCTTAATCAGCAGCCAGCCTTCAAAGGTCTGAATGATGATATCTTCGGGGAGGAACTGGACCACGTCCACCAAGATCTGGAAGCGTGATTTGCCTTCTTGGGGTGGCGTCTCTGCCGCTGAGTCTACTGGAGGAGCCTGGGCCACCCTGGCTTTTCCCAAGTCCACGGTGGTTGGCCCAGGCAGTGCATATAAAGCATGATCCAGCCTGCAGTCTTCCAAACCTCGAGCTTCAAACTCCTCCTGGTAACGTACTGGAGTCTCTATGAGGTGCCTCAGAATGATTTTTGCCATAGTGGAGGCAGAAACAGCAATCAACAGCTTCGCTTCAGTCTGCGTTCAGTTGGTGGCGAACCCTTGCCTTTGCCTTCTGACAAGATTATCAGCTGGAGCAGCTATTCGCTTATAACCCTGAGCAGATGCAACCACTTAATTAGGCCTGAATCATACCAGCACACACTCTTGTCTTTTCACACACACTGACAATGAACGGCTATTTATAGGGCATGTTTCGGAGTTGCATTTAGCACACAGCCTGCTCGAGCTGCGGAGTCAAGGATCGCCCTCACATTCTCGGTTATCTTTGGCAAATGTGTCTGCCTTACTTACCTCGAGAGAAAAAGAGAGAAAAATACAGAAATAGTATTTTAAAAATATCTGATTGCACTGTCCTTGGGAACTACAGTGATCTAAGGGACTATGACTTAGAACGGTTCAGACATACATGTGTACTCATAATAGAAGCTACGATTGCATTTACCCTCATCTCTTGAATCCAACTCAAATTGAGGAGGAGTTAAGATACACATATATTCAAATCTCAAACATTCAACAAACCTAAAGCCCTCTGTCCTCTATATTTTCTTTTATTTCATCTTTTAATCTTTTGTCCATAAGAAACATCTGAGCCACATCATCTGGGTTTATTACATTTGACGCATTAAAAATGAGATCAGATGACTAAGTTAGGGAAGTGTCAGACCTCGGAACGGGGTAGAGGGTCATAGAGGAGAATCTTAGTAATGAAAATAGAGCCACAGGAGAGAGAAAACAATTAAAGCTTTGAACTGTTTGGTATGAAAGCCCAGAAAACTAAGGATTGATCTAGCTGCACCTCTGCTATTGAACTGGCAAAGATAAGTTATAACTAATTTCTCAACTGTAACACCCTTTATATTAAAGTTCCATTGAAAAAGAAAGAGGCAACTCTTCATCCACGGCTGTAGAAGGATCTCCTAGATGTGTTAAATGAAAAGAAACGTCCAGAACAGCATATAATGTGCTACTATTTATACTTTTTTATAAGTAGGTATTTGCTCATATAAATGGAATCTCCCCGAAAGACGTTTTGCTGAGAACAGTGCTTGCCCCCTGAGAGGGTCACAGGGTGATGGGTGGAGGGGCAGGGCTGGAGGGACTCCTGGTCTTCACTATAAATACTTTTGTGCTTTTTATTTCTACAGCGTATGTGTAATGCAAATACACACAAGAAGATTTTAAATATAGAAAGCCTCTTCGTGGAGGTTAGTGTTTTCTAGACTGGGGAGACTTGGGAATACCATTCTTTTAGTATTATATCCATTTTCTTAGAATGAAAGAAAAATGCCAAAAAAAAAAATGTTTTAAATCAGAAAATGGAAGGGAACAATCTCCTTTAACTCCTTTTTGTTACTCTACTTTGTTACTCAACTTTTTGTTTCTCAACTTTTTGTTGGACATTTTGGTATTACTTAAGAGCATGCCCTAACAATGCTGTTCACACTCAGCTTTTGTGGCCTGCATTTTACAGATTGGTGGGCTTCATGGAAAAATATACACTTTAACCTACGTTAATGTTGTCTGGCACATAAATATTGAGAGGTGTTTTAATTGGTTCTGCTCGGAGTGGTAAGTCAAAAACAGAACTCACTGCCGGTAACAGGAAATAAATGGAATAGTAAGGATTTGACTTTAAAATGGTAGAAAAAAATCACAGCAAAATTGAGAGAAAGGTACAGATTTCTCATATAGCTCCTGTCCCCACACCTGCACACTCTCCCTGTCATCAACATCCCCTCCCGGAGTGGTACATTTGTTGCAACTGATGAACCTTCATAGGCACGTCATAGCTCACACTAGGTTCACTCTTGCTGTAGATTCTATGGGTTTGGACAATATGTAATGACACGTATCCATCATTGCAGTACCACACAGAGTGGTTTCAGTGTTCTGAAACTCTTCTGTGCTCCACGTATTCATTTCTACCTCTTCCCCACCCCTGCTCTAAAAAATAAAGTCTACTTAAATAACTAAAACTAAAAACTAAAACCTCTCTCTCTTTAAAAAAAAAAAAAAGATTAAAAAGACTGGAAAGACACTGTTAGGGCAGAGAAAAATGTATCTGGTGACTCCTGTAAATTCATGAGTCCAAGGATCTCTAAACTAGGCAAGGAGGACGAGACGTGAGTGACATTTCCACATGTGATTATGTGAGTTACTGAGATTAAAAACGAGCCTCCGCATTTCTGATACAACATCTGAAACTTCTACTTCTGCCGTTTTCCCAAAACTGCCCTTTGACACTAATCCTACACCTGAACTGCCCTCTTCCTTCTCATCAACCACCTTGACACTTTGTCCTTTTGGAAAATCTATCTGGCTTCCTAACTGGACGTCCTGTCTCTACCCTGCCTTACCATCCATCCTCCACGTTGTAACCAGAGCAGCCATTCTAGAACGTGGTAGAAATTATATCATTCCCTGGCTTTAAAATCCCAGCCAGAAGCCTCTTGTCATAACCAAAATAAAATCAAAAATCCTTATCATGTCCTTCAAAAACCTATTATCCTGCCTGCTGACCTCCTCCCTACCTCTCTCCCTTGACTCTATGATCCAACCACAGTGGCCTCCTGTCCTTCCTTAGATATTCCAAGTGTGTTTCTTCCTCAGGCCCTTTGCACTTGGAGTCCCTTTTGTTTTGAGAACTCTGTTCTCAGAATGTCTCAAGATCGCCTCTTTCTGCCATTCAAGCTTCAAGTCAAATGTCATCTCTTCAGGCAGGTCTTTCCTGACCACCCAGCAGAAGTCCTCCTCCCATCACTCCTTCACAGTACCCTATGTCATCTTCATCATCATTATTGACATCTAAGACTATCTTACTTATAGATTTATATTCCAGTGGGGGAAGATAGGCAATGGCTCTCTGAGGCTAGAATTTAGGGTTCACTGCTGTAACCCCAGCACCTAAGGCAGCACTTGGAAAACGATACGTCTGCTTGGTTTTTGTCAAAGAAAAAAAAATCAAACTGCTACAAATTTTGGAATTTTTATTTCCGCTGGCCCTCAATGCCCATTGGTCATCCTCCGTGTACCTCAGTCAGCTTCTGTCATTTCTCCTAGGTGAAGATTGCGAGCTTCTTCCTCTCTCGGGTCTTCCCGTGTGTCCACGGTCTCACTCTCCAGATGAAGCGACTCTCCTTGCGGCCCTTTCACATTCACTCCCAGCCATCTCAGAGGGAGAGGAGCTTCCTCCGCTCCCTTCATCTCGGCTCATGATGCCCTTCATCCTCTCCCTCCTCTTCTGGGCTTTGTCCAACCTGTTCTCTCTTTCTTGATGTTCTCCAGTCTCTCACTATCCACGAGCTCCTTTCTATCAGCCTACAATCAAGTGTGCCCCATCTTTAAAAACAAAACAAAACAAAACCTCCTAGACCTTATGTCACCCTCTAGATGATTATTCCCATCCTCTACCAACCTAATTCCTTGAACTTATAACCTGTATTCGGTGATCGCTCTCCATACTGCTGCAAAATAACTTCTGCCCTACTGCAAACTCTGACCTTGGTTAGGTCAAAGTCAGCCCTGTTACTAAAGCTATACTTTAACCTTATCTTCCTTAACCTCTTCAGCATTTTACAAAAGCCTCTCAGTAGGAAAGAATGTGAACTATTTTTTCCTGGGCTGCTCAAGAGGACAAGTAGAGTTTTCTCTCACTCTATTCCATGTACTCTAAATGGAGCAGATATCACTCTCAAGGGGCAGGGCAGGGGGGGCAGATTCGTTTTTAGGAAGTAAAAATAAAAAATAAAAAAAAGCAACTTATATAATCTAAGATTATATAAGATCTTAACTATTAGATAATAGTTTGTGGCTCTCTAAAGGGCTACAGTAAATAAACAGACATAAAGCATATCTGCGGTAGTAAAATTTCATGGGGGAGAGGGAGGAGAAATTAAGTGAAAAATGTGTAAAAAGACTCCTGGGGGGTGAGGAGATGGCACAATAATGAAGAAGGTGAGAAACGCTGTTTTTGTCAGCCTCACGAATTGCTCATCCAGACCCCTGGCAGAGGAGCCGATCTGGAGGATTCCAGTACCAGCTAGGCCTGGAGTCTGACTCGGAGAAGGTTCCCTAGAAAGAGTCATCTCTGAGCAGGCACCACCTGATGACAGAGGAGCCGAATGATGCTTTGGGAAGGGGAGGGAAGGGGGAGTTTGAGTGTCCCTGTAACTGGATGGCACAGTCCAGGGCCCGGGGGCAGAAGAGAGTGTCATGACTGGAGGACACAAAGGACTCCGTGTGGCTACAATGCACACTTACGTAGGAAGTGGGGGAAATGGAGCTGGAGAGGAGAGCAGGGACCAGGTCGTGAAGAGCCTTGCATGTCATTTTTTTGGAACAGAATAACATTTAAAATTTTTTCACCGATTGCTCTGGGAGTGATACCAGAATCCCCGTTTTAGGTAAACACTATTCTTTATTTGTTCACAATCAAAAGGCCCGTTGAAGTATTTTTTCCCAAAAATTACAATTTAGATTATATTTTGAAATATAGGAGTTAACTTTGTGAAGACCCAGATTATTGCCTTTTTAATTTTTCTGCCTATACCCATAAAAGAAATATATTTGCCATCACCATCCAGTGAACACACATTAATACACATACTGGGTACAAAACACCTAGCTTTACCACATGCCACACACTCCGATGCCTCTGTTTGATTCCATATATCTTGATGGTGAACTCAGCAATTTACTGATTTGATTTCACAGGCCCCAAATTGGTCACAACCCATAGTTTGAAAAACAGTTAAATTTTGACATTATTAAGCAAGGTAGTGTATCATCTTCTTCTGCAGAGATTGTAATGGTCTTTACTGTTTTACTTTCTGCAGCCATGGTGAGACATTGAGTAGGTAGGGATGCAAGAGGTACAGCAGGACCAAGCAGGACCAAGCAGGACCAAGCTTGTGGCAAGTGCTGAAGAGGTTAAGGAAGATGAGAATGGAAGAATGGAGTTAGCTATGAGGGTGTCTTTGACTTCACCAAGAGGGGAGTCAGAGGCATGGTCAGGGCAGCAGTTAAACTGCAGTCGATTGGGAGTAAATATTGCATACAGACTACAATTTAAGGAGTTGGGTGGGAAGGGATGAAAAGAATTCACCAGAGGCTGATGTAGGTCTGGAAGGCTTGTTTTATTTTAATAAAATGTCCTTCAGAAAAGTGTAATGGTCCTAGAGTACTGGTTAGCCAGGGGCTCTGAGGGGCCATGGTTGATGGAGTCTGAGAACTAGATGGTCAATATCCTGTTTTAAATATTTCTTTTAAAAAAGTAATTTCCTTATGTAATCGTGAAGTCACGAATAAGGTTTTGCTCAACATGACAGCCTGCGTCCTCTAGACTTTGGGTAAATGAAGAAGGAGGCTGTGCCATACTTTGGGTAAACCAGAGCCGAGGGCCTCCACTACGTGGAGGAACAGTGATGGGATAGCAACAGTTGATAGCAGCAGTCTGGAAAGAAATAAAAATGACAGCGAAGTTGAAACATACACACATGCCCAATGGAATCCCAAAAATATTTAAAGGGAGATTTGACTGGACCTTGCTGTATTCTTGTAGGCCGCAATCAGCCCTGGAATGTTAGCTTTATGCCTGTTAAGGAGTTTATACTTAGACATGAACATAAGAAGCACAGACACATTTTAAAGGGTTTGAGAAGATGGAGAGGATAATCTTCCTAAGACACCACTTTGATCACATCATCCTTCCTCTGGTCAAACGCCTGCAGTGGTTTTAGGCTTTCTTGTGTGAAAATTGTTGTGGTTATACAAGATCTCGACAACTTTTTCTGAATCTAGATTTATAGGATTTCCTCCATCATATATTTCAAACTCTTTGGTGTGGGAATAAAGGCCCCACAAACATGACCAAAAAGTTAGGTCGGGGGGACCATAGGGTGGCTCTGTATGATCCCAACCTGTGGACTAACTGCTCTGCGGTCCACACACTTCTGCTCTGCCTTTCTTCTTCCGTCACGCTTTTTCTTTCAGTCAGGATGCTATAGTAGACTGAATAAAGCCTCTCCCCCTCAAAGATATCCATGTTCAAATCTCTGGAATCTATAGATTTTCCCTTATATGGCAAAGACTTTACAGGTGTAATTATATTAGGGATCTTGAAATGAGATTATCCTGGATTATCTGGATGGGTCCCAAATGCCACCACAATTGTCTGGTTTTCATTGTTGGTTTTTGCCTATTGAAATGTCTCATTTTTATTTTAATTTTTAGGTTAGATCATCTGGTTTTATTTATTTATTTATTTTAATTTTTTTTACTTTTAAATTATAGTTGATATACAATGTTATAATAATGTCAGGTGTACAACAGAGTGATTACATATTTATAAGCCTTATCAAGCAATCACCCTGATAAGTCTAGTACCATCTGACACCATACATAGTTATTACAATATTACTGACAATATTCTCTCTGCTGTACATTATATCCCTGTGACTATTTTTAAAACTGGTGATTTGTACTTCTTAATCCCTTCATCTTTTTCACCCATCGCCCCAACCCCCCTCGCATCACAATTGTTCTTATCAGAGAGAGGCAGAGGGAGATTTGACATACAAACAGAGGGGGAAGGCAATGTGAAGAAAGAGCAGAGAGAGATTTGAAGATGCTGTCCTTGAAGATGGGAGCGATGTGGCCACAAGTCAAGGAATTCCAGCAGCCACTAGAGACTAGAAGAGGCAAGAGACCGATTCTCCCCTGGAGCCTTCAGAAGGAGCCCTGCTGACTTCTTGATTTTGGATCGCTGGCCTCCGGAACTGTGGGAGAATGAAAGTCTGTTGCTTTCAGCCACACAGTTTGTAATAATTTGTTATGAGAGTCACAAGAAACTTATACAGATGCCCTCATCCTTATCCTACTTCGGATGCTCAAAATCTGTCCATCCTTTAAGGCTTAGTACTCTTTCTCCCTGTGAAGTGCCCATATTATTTCAGCTAAAAGCAATCTTCCTGCACTTGCTGGGTATGAGGGTCACCTGGCACCTTAGTTGCAAACTGCTAGATCTCATTTTATGCATTGGTAAGCAAGGCACTGCTACGAATCATGGAATATAGAGCAGCTATTCAAGAATTAGCAAACAAGAAAAGCTTTGAAAGATTCTACCAGTTAAATTGGTTTCTAATGTGCTCATGAAACTTCTAGTCCACAACTCTGAAGAGACCACTTATAAGATGTTTCCGGATGTGAGTGTTATCATGCTTGAGTCAAGGTCACCTGGCACTGCTCCAGGATGGACATGTCAAGGACAGGAGTTGGCAACTGGAGTGATTCTCCACCGTGTTTACTCTGCCTTCCCCAAGTCCTTTCTGCTGGTTTCACGAAGACACACACACTCAAGCTTGGCCTTGATCCTGCTCCCAAGTCCATATAACCAAGGCAAACGACTCATCAACAGCCTTGGCTCACTATTACAGGGACTTGCAACGAAACTAACCTGCCCAGACGCCGTGGTATAGCCACACAACTGGGTATCTGCCTGCCCTCTCAAGTCTCAGACCAGGTTTCAAATTGAAGTCCTTCTTACTCTTGGAGTTGGCTCAGCTTGTAAAGCTGACCACTGACCAGGATTTTTTCCTCTCTTTGCTTTCTTCCCTGCCAAGTTCCACAGTCCCTCTTAAAGCCTGGATTAGGTCCTGAACCTTAGCTAGTGGCTAGAGCCAGGGTAGCCCTCTAGAGTACACCTGTTCTTTCTATAGATGTGGATCCTAGTTTCTTGCCCTCCACCAGCCAGGCTCCTGCCAGACCATCTGATGTCTGGGTTAAAATAGCACCCGGGATTTGTGCCTGCCAAGGAATAATGGTTTGCTACCATTACTCAAGCAGCTATGCTCTTTGGCTTAGTGGAGCCTGCAGTGCAGACAGTGAGGGCAGCCAGCCAGGTAGCTCCTTACCTACTCCACTTCGTCTTCCCTTTTCTGACATTGATTTTCTGAGCCCGTCAGACCTCTCTCCTGAACCTGCCAAGTCTCTGTCCTCGGGCCTATTTCATCTCCGATAGATCCACCACTTCATGGTGGTGAAGAACATGGACTAAGGGTGTGTCCTTTGGCATATTACTTCCCCTGACTATGTTTCAATTCCTTCACCTCTAAAATTGGCATAACAGAACATATCTCTCAGGGATGTTGGAAAAATTGGATTTGATTCTAGCCTAAAGCATTTTCTCTACGAGGCATTGTGCTAAGTGATCAATAAATATAAGTGTTTTTGGTGGTCTCTACAAATCATAAGCAGGCTGGACACTCGTTATTTGTTGTCTATCAAAAACTTTAATCTTTTTTTTTTTTAGATAATCTTTTGATCCTCATGAAAAAGCATATAAATCTAATTTTCTGGGGCAGTACAGATTATTGAAACCCAGATGGTATTTAAATGAAATAAATTATAAAATCTTGGGCACAAAAGAATGCTTTTGACTGTCACTGAATGTTTAGTACAAGGTTTCTGCCTCTGAAAAAGGACCAACACAAACATCTGTCTTTGGCCCATGTTAGCACTCTCATTCAAAGAGAATTATAAGCTCTTTTCAGTTGCTAGACAAAAACAAAAACAAAAACAAAAAAAACAGGTCATGACATATTAGTTTCAGACTTGAAACTAAAAAACTTGAAAGCAGAGATCTTCTCAGGATTTGCACTGAGCTGTTGAGCTAAATCCAGATGTGATGGGGTGGTCTGAAAGTGGATAACTTCCCTCTTGTGGTAGAGACTGGAATTACACTGACAAGAGACAATAACTGAAGTTCTAGATGAGCAATTCTTATTCCTCTTGCCTTTGACTCCAGATAGAGGTCTTCATACACTGCAAACATTTCACTATTTGGCCCAACTCTCGCAGATTTCAGTTCACTTGTATTGGAGTAGGGAGCAGGATGAGGACTGGGAAATTTTCGAAGGAAACTATGTTGATCCTACAAAAATATATCTCTCTTTAGTTATCATAGTAGTATGATTAAAGAAACAGTTTCTAAGGACATAAAGATCTAAATTTGAATCCTCACTCTGCCCTTTACCATCTGCTTGATCCAGGGCAAATCACAATCTCTTTAAGGCTTAATTTCTTCTTTGCTAGGAAAATGGGAAAAATACATATATTTCTTAGGGTTGTTTTGAGGATTAGAAAATAAATATAAAACACTTAAAATAGAACCTGACACATAGGAAGTGTTCGATCAATGTTAGATAATTTTTGTGATACACAAGAGCATTAAACCTCTTTGGAGAAAAAGCTGACCCATTTTAATTCAGTAGTAGCTATTTTTAAAAGAATAGCATGTAGCACTGCCCATGTTTCTTTAAACATTAATCAAGGCCTTGGCAAATATAAGATGTTACTGGGTAACTATATGAGCCACTAATTCTGTGCAGATAAGGTTCAGACCAAGCCAGACCCTGGGAGGAATGCACTAAAGCTTCCCTATCACACTGGAGCTGTCTTTATCAGCTATGATCAAATAATTTTTTTTTTCTTTTTCCACAATTTGCTTTTAAGCCCTTTGGTGGTATTAACATTACTTGTTAGTTGCTGTGCTACTAAGCTTGAGAAACTCAAAACTGCTTTTTTAACCTGAGGGAAATTCCAAGGAAATACTTATTACAGCTTACTCACAACTGGTTCATGGGGGCTTATGAGTTATTTCTTCCACTGCATAGTTCGAACGAAAGGTCAGATAAGGATGTCAGATTAAAGAAAATGTAGGATTGAAGAAGGTGGGGTAGAGAGTAGAGTGGCGGACCAGCGGTCAAGGGCAGAGATAGAAGCCGGGAGCCTTAACTAGTTTGTCACCTCCATGAAACTCAATTCTCAGCTGAAAACCAAACAAGGGACTGAACTAAATGTATAAAGTCTCTTTCAAATGAAAAAAAGAAAAAAGAAAAAAAGATGTGGAAAAAATCTTTAAAAAGAAAAGAAAAAACCACTTAAGTATTGTAATAATGATGTACAGCCTATGTTCTCCCCAAATATTACATTTTCCTCTTTGTACACTCACTAGCCAGCCTCAGCAGGCTCCCTTTCTATCTGTTTCACAATACTGTTCAGGGTCGCCTTGTCTCTAGCACTAAAGGCCAGCAAAGGGGCAGGTGCTTTAAAAGCACATTTTTATCTGAGGGCCCTGCCATCAGATGTGAGGAGTTAATAAAAGATGAGATATTCATCCTCGCAGTGTTGAAGAAGACACTCCATGTTTCTACCCTGTTCCCACACTCTTGGAAGACCTGCCTTGTGGGCTCGCTTCTCTGAAAGCCTGATGCAGTGGCACGTGGGGCCTGCCAGCTACCATGCAGCCCCATCCCCAGTCCTGATTAGTGGATCCAGGGTGGACTCCTGACCAGAGCTGAGCCAATCAGATTCTTGAGGGGGTTTGGAATTGAGATTCAGAGACATCAGGCCCTTTTTGGCCCCTGGACTGAGGCGTGCATAGAAGAGAAGTGACCATTTCCTGTCATGAGAGGGCCAAGGCAGGGAAGACCACTCTTGGTGTCTGCCTCGCTCTCATTTCTTTGTAGGGGACAGCAGAAACAAGGGCTCGCACAGCCTCGGAGAGAAGAGATGCATTGAAATTAGGAATTCCTTAGAAACCCTCCCCCAAAATTGTTAGGAACCAATTCCCAAGCCACTGTATGCCTTTGTGCTCTGGGAAACAATGCTTGTATCATATGAATAAAATTCTGTTTATTTCTTAAGCTAGTCTCAGTGGGTTTATAGGCTTTAAAAAGCAAATACCTACAGGCAAAAGAGATTCGAAGAATTTATTCTGGGGCTCAAGACCTCAATGACCCCATGACTTAAAAGACTAACCGTTAAAAAGTCACTTTAGACACCAGTACAAGCCATTGGAGATGTATTTGGTGGCAGAAGGATCTTCTTGGGGTCCTTCAAATCCACAGGCAGCTTCCTGTGTTATCTTCCAGATCTTGGTGAGAATTCTAGAAGAACACGCTTGGCTGGGCTGTCTATGTCCTTTGCAAAGCAAGGAGAAAGAAAGATCTAAGATCTCACAGATGAAAAAAATTGAAACTTAATGTGGTATTTTTATAGCCTACACTCAGAAAGTTCTCTTTGGAGGCCTTTTTGGAGGAAGAATGAAGGCGTATGCAACTGATTTAATCTGCTCCTGTGCTCACTGTCCATCTATTCAAATCTCATGAGAGGCAGTGTTACCTGATGGTCAAGAGCATATGCTACAGAGACAGCTGCCTGAGTTCAGATCTTGACTTCACTTAATATCCACCTCATTGGGTTCTTTTAACTTCAAAAGAGATCATATACAGAGCATCTAGGAGGGACCAGATACTGCTCTAAGGACTTGTATGTAAAAATAAAAGGAGGCATGTAAAGTGCCTTAGCTCATTGCTCACAGGAGGAACTAGAGAGGCCACTAAAAAACTGGGTGTGTGAGTTGTGTATGTGAGGAACCCATGCTTAGTCCTTCGATTGCAATACTCAGTGGAAATAAATTAAAATTCATATTAGAAACTCACCGCCTACAGCAATTTGTCAGTTACAGTCAAAAGGCAGAACAAACTCCAGTGATTTATTCGCCTCTGTAGGTGTCAGACAGGAGTCCGCACAGTGGACCGACTATTCCGAGGACGTCTTTCTCTCAGTCCCAAAGCAAAATGCACCATGTCATGGCAAACTCATAGAACGAAGGATGCAAAATCAACAGGCTTGTCTTCCTAAATGAAATGTTGTGTCAGAACACTAGCACAGAGGAAATACTCCTGTTCCTTCTTTCCTTACCTTTTACAAACTATTAACTTTCCTGTGTCACCATGTACCATTGCAACAATCTAGCCATCTCTTACGCACCTCCTTGGTAACACTTTGGTAGTTACAGTATGTGCTTTTTGAATTCTATTATATTCGTCTCTCACAACATGATGTAATACTTCTCCCAAGCCCTGAAAAATATTGACTATTATAGTCTTCTGCACCGCCCCCAACCAACCTATCTTTATGACTTCACTGCCTACATCTCTTTCCCTTTCCTGACCTTTCTTGTGAACACACACACACACACACACACACACACACACACACACACACAACAGAGAGCACTTGACCTTTGCCTACTAAAACTTTTTCCTAGATTTCCAAAACACTGTCTCAGGCCATTTTACACTATGTGTGCCAGTGGAGTTCCCAGAAGGAAATGTGGCATCTGCAAGCTGAGTAATTTAAGGAGAGTTCAAAAAATAGATTACTATAGTGGTAGACAGAATTGAGGAAAAGCACAGAGATAATGCAATGCCCCCAGTGCTAGCAAGAGCAGGAATTTATTCTAACCTTTAGGCCTGGAAAAACCAAGGAGAGGGATAGCTACTGGAACCCAGAGTGACAGCTCTAGAGAAGTGTAGCTGACAGGAGGGGTGGCCCTTACTAGAGACCCATAGACAGGCTGCTGTGACCTGACAGGGGAGGAGCTGGGAAAAGAAATACTCTGACCTCACTCTCCACTTGCTCCCTCCCATTGGCCAAGCCTATCAGGAAGCCAGAGGCAAGAGGCCCATTGATGCACTCCAGGTGGTCAGTCTCTTTGAGCACAGAGCAGGCAAGAGTGGCTCAGGAGGACAATGGAAGAGATGCAACAAGCATTCATGGTGATAAGATTTGGGGCACAAACACACATGCTCAACCAGTAACCTTCAGAACCAGCAGTAGTAAGTCAATAACACATTGGAGTTGTCACAGTTGTGTTCCCCAGGAAGCAGATCCCGAGGGGGACATTAGAATGCAGGAGATATATTTGGAGTTAACACCTGTAGGTCAAGCCCTTTGGGCATTAGCACCTGTGGGAGATCAGGGATTAAATCTGTCTTGCTGCTCCTTTGTCAAAGTGGCCCAAGGGTCTCAAACCAAAGATGATTCCAACTTTGACTCTCGATAATGGAATATGCTCTCAGTTTTGATTCTTAATAATGGAATATATTTATTTACTTTGGCCCTTTTTGGTCCAGTAATAGCAGACTTTTGGACTCCCATGTCTAGTAAGCTCAGAAATGTCCACATTCTCTACATTTTTTAGTACAAATGGACTAGAGTATGCAGAGCATGTGTGTTATCAACACTTGGGGGGCAAAAATTGATTCTTGGGTGGATGAAAATAATCTTAGCTATTACTATGATTTATGGTCCTTCAAAGGGCCGTAGCACACAAACAGATGTACAGTATATCTAAGATAGTAAAATTCCATGAAGCAGGGAATAGGGAAGCAGAATTGGGGCGGGGGAGGTTAAAAAATCTGAAATAAGCCCCTACCTCATAGAGCTTAGGATCTTTTTAATGGGGGAATAGTATTAAGAGATTCTCAGTCTGGGGTCAGGCGTGCTTGTTACATCTAGGCCACTTCTATAAACAGTGCTGAAATATATAAATTAATTTGAGAACACTTTCACCACCCTCAAAAGAAAACCTTGTACCCTTAACAGTCACTCCCCATTTCTCCACTATCATCTTAGATACACCTTTACTTCAGTTTTGAATTGTTTAAGATTTGGTGACTATGGCATGCAAGAACACAGCTTGGTTTTAAAATGAGTTTCTTTCTGGAAAAATTCTAGGGTGACATAAAAGAGAGCTCAGTATATTTCCTTCCTGCCCAAGGGCCATTTTCACTCTCCACTCTGCTCTGCCCTCCAGAAGAATGTTCTCATCACAGATTAAGGGACAGCAAGAGGTAAGTCTCCTCGACGCACCTTCCCAGCCTACCTCACCTTTCCTTAACGGAACCACCCTTAGCTTCCCAACCACACCGGTGGCCCCCAGGTGCCATTTTGTACATGAGACCATGGCCACAGTTGACTGGACCAGAGTTGGATATCCAACCCAGCGAGGCCAGAGCCCTTCTTTGATAATCTGGAGAATCTGAGGGGAGCAGATTGCCAGAGGGAAGAAGAGGTAAGATAGAAAGGAAGAAGAATGTGTCCGTTTTTCAGCACTTAGATTGAGTGCATTTGCGGTGGGCAGAATTCTAAGATGGTCCCTTAAGAGTCCCACCTCTGGCATACACCTGTGATACCTTCCTTCTTCTGTGTGAGAAGAATATGAGCTATTACTCCCATAAATTATTGTTATATGCCAAAAGGGATTGTACAGATGTAATTAAGGCCCTAAATCAGTTTGTTTTTACTCGAAAGGGATATTATCTTTGCTCGGACTGACTTAATTAGGTGAAAAGCCTTAAAAGCAGCAGAGAGATTCTCCTGTTGGCTCAGGGAAGAAAGCAAACAGCACCTTAGGACCCGCCCAGGGCGACCTTAGTTAGGCCTCAGTCCTACCACCTTGAGGAACTGAATTTTGCCAACAACCACAGGAGCTTGGAAGAGGTCCCTGAGCTCCAAATGAGAAACACAGCCCCAGCGGACACCTTGATTGCTGCCTGTGAGACCCAGCTTACCTGTTCCCAGCCAGATTCCTGACCCATAGAAACCGTGAAAGTATAAATTTGTGTTGCTCAAGCCATAAAGTTTGTAGCAATTTGTTACACAGCTGTATAAAATAATATGCCCTTCCAAAGGCCTAACTGCACTGTCGGGTCTGAACAGCCTAGCATGTTTTCATAAATTCCTCACTTTTTACTTGAGCTAATTAACAATAGTTCATTTTCTTTCAACCAGAGGGTCCTAATATACTTTTAGTTCCCTTTCTTAGTCAGAGTTCTCCAGAGAAACAGAACCAATAGGGGATTTATCTATCTATCTATCTATCTATCTATCTATCTATCTATCTATCATCTATCTATCATCTATCTTTATCTATCTATGTAATATGTACATGTATTTTTACAAATAGATATCTATATGTACAAGGAGATCTGTAAGGAGGAATTGGCTGGTATGATTATGCAGTCTCATGGTCTGCTGTCTGCACCTGGAGACCCAAGAGAGCTGGTGGTGTAATACAGCCTGAGTCCAAAGGCCTAGGACCCAGGGAAGCCGATGGTGTAAATTCCAGTCTGAGTGCAGAAGATGATGAGACAGGATGTCCCAGCCCAAGCAGCGAGGCAAGGAAAAATGGGTTGAATTCCTTCTCCTTCCACCTTTCGTCCTATTCAGACCCTCAAAGGACTGAACGGGGAAGGAGATCTGCTTTACTGAGTCTACTGATTCAAATGCTAATTTCATCTAGAAACACTCTCACAGACACATCCAGAAATAATGTTTAATCTGGGTACTCCATAGCAATCAAGTAGACACATAAAATTATCAATCGCAGATCCACCCCTTTTTAAGTTAGTCCCCGTATATATCTCCTAAAACCATACTTAATTTCCAAATAAAGGCAATAATGAGGCCATCATCCCACATAACATGATATAACTCTCCTGTGTACAACCAAAAATGCCCTAACCTCTTCCCCAGAAGACGAGGTAAAATCCTTGAGCAATGTTTACTCTACACCCTGATATCTCAAATCTTAAATACTGTGATGTAAAATTAACAATACTTAAATATTATTATATAAAATCAATATATATTTTATGACATGATTAGGGAATAAGAAAGAAAACAAAGATATATATAAACACATGTACACACATACACACAAACATATTCATTTCAAAATAAAGAGGAAATACTCATGGCAATTATAGTCCTCATTTCTGTAACTGGTATTTAACCACCTTCTTCCACTACCCATTCTACATTCCCTGTGCCTTCAGCAGGCACTTCAGCTGGTTATGGTTCTTTACGGATGGTGTAATACAGCCTGAGTCCAAAGGCCTAGGACCCAGGGAAGCCGATGGTGTAAATTCCAGTCTGAGTGCAGAAGATAAAGATTTGGTTACCATTATGGATGGTAACCAAATCTTTATCCTTAAGGGTCTGGGCCATTAGTAGTTCTTCCTGGATTGGGTTATAGTGTTCTGGTGACCTTAATCACAGGGTGTAGTAATATTAAGAGATCCCCTAAAGGATCTCTTGTATTCAAGACATACTCTTTCTTACCTCCATTGTGGAATAGTAGTCCAACTTCCCCTTAACAGTCAGGATCAATCACCCAGTCAACATCATAGCTCTCTTCTTTGCTTATTGATTCAGAGGCATAAGGAGCTTAAGTGTCCTAGTGTCAGTCTTAACTTCCAGTTCAACAGAACCATTGCTGTGTCTCCTGGTGAAAACATTCCTCCCCCTGGAACTAAGACCTCTAGGCCATCGGAGCATAAGATTGTGGGAACGAGAAGCAAACATTTTGCTAGTGGGTCACTAAGGGGAATAGGGTACTAGTGAGTGGTGCCACTCCCATTTCCATCCCTGATCCCTGGACTTGTGAATCTTGGCTATCAGTGAAACAACACCATATATTAGAAACTGACCCAGAGTATATGCAGCCTTCTGGAGAACCTTTCCCCAGTTCTGCAAGGTACTGTCGCCTAGCTGGCACTGTAACTGAGTCTTCGAAAAGCCATTCCACCATTCTGCCAAGCCAGATGCTCAGGATGCCGGGGAATATGGTGATACCAATGAATTTCATGAGCACAGCCCCATTGCAGCACTTCTTTTGTTGTGAAGGGAGATCCTTGATTAGAAGAATTGTTGTATGGAATGCCATAACAGTAGATAAGGCATTCTATGAGTATATGGATGGTAGTTTTGGCAAAAACATTACATGCAGGGAAGGCAAATCTGTACTTAGTACGTGTCTAGTCCAATAAGAGCAAAATGCTGCACCTTCTGTGATGGAAGCAGTCCAGTGTAATCAACCTGCCAGCACAAAGCTGTCTGATCACCCTGAGGAATAGTGCTATATCAGGGGTTCATTATCATCTCTGCTGCTGGCAGATTGAGCACTCAATGGTAGCTGTAGTCAAGTCAGCCTTGGTGAGTAGAAGTCCATATTGCTGATCCCATGCATAACTTCCAACTCTGCCACCATGGCCACTTTGTCATAAGTCCATTGAGTGAAGACAGGAATGCCTGGGCTAAGAGGCTGACTGGTATTTACAGAACAGGTCATTCTATTCACTTGATTCTTAAATTCCTTCCCAGCCGAGGTCACCCTTTGTGAGCATTCACATGGGACACAAATATTTTCATGGTTTTGCCCATTCAGAGAATCCTATCCATATACCTCTGCCCCACATTTAGTTGCCACTAATTTTCCCATCATGTTTCTTACCAATTCCCTGACCACCCGGCCAAACCATCGGCCACAGCCCATGAATCAATATATAATTGCATATCTGGTTATTTCTCCTTCCAGGTAAAGTGAACAACCAGGTGCACTGCTCAAAGTTCCACCACTTGGAGAACCTCCCCTCACCACTGTCACTTGGGGATATCCCAGAAAGGGGCGTAGTACTGCAGATGCCCACTTTGCAGAACCACCTACAAACCAGTCTGCTCTTCCTCTGTCAACTGATGGCAGAGAGGCCACAGGTGCAGGCAGGGCGAGAGAATACAGTGTAGCAAGAGTAAAGACCACGGCCATTTGGGCCACTTACGTAATTTCCTTGTGCCTTCAGGACCTATGTGGACATGATTGCATACATACCGTTTCCATTTCATAATGGAATGTTGCTATGCGGGCCCAACCTTGTGATATGGTGAGTCAGATAACACCCAGTTCATGACAGACAGCTCAGATTGCATGGTGGCTTAGTGGCCTATGGTTAAGCATTCAGTTTTTACTAATGCCCAGTAGCAGGCCAAGAGCTATTTCTCAAAAGGAGAGTTGTTATCTGCAGGTGATGGCCTTGCTCCCAAACCCTGAAGATCTGCACTGTGATTCATGTATTGGGACCTGCCAAAGTCTCCAAAAAGCATCTCTATCTGCCACCGATATTCAAGTACCACCTGGTTAAATTTATGATAATCTACTTTCATTCTCCAAGATCCATCTGTCTTCTGCACAGGCCAAATTGGAGAATTGAATAAAGATGGGCTGGGAATCACCACTCCTGCATGTTTTATGTCCTTGATAATGACACTGATCTCTGTTATCCCTCCACGAATGCAGTATTGTTTTCCCTTTACACATTTCTATCAATATTCATATTTAATTTACCTCTCTTCTCCCTTGCATGATGGATGATGTAAATCTGAATAGAAAGGGTAGGAAGAATCATGGAAAAATTCTATGAGAAAGACACGGGGCCAGGAGCAGAAGAACAGACTATGATTGAAGCGATTAAACATAAAGTAGAAGATGATTATCTCAAAGTAACACATTTGAACAAAAATATGCTTTCTTCTGAGGTCACGAAAAGGAAAAATATATTGATTTTTAAAAATATGTTTCATCATGCCTTTTGGCACCAAAGTGGATAAAATAGTGAACATATTTCTCTATTTGGTGACCTTTAACCTTCAAATTTTATCCAGCATTACAAGGACAATACCTTTTGGAGCAAATTCCCAACCCTTTATCTTCCAAATGATAGCAGTGGACCCCAGAGGCCATGTGTAAAACATGAACCCACCCTCCTAGGCCAGAACCCTTCCTTGGTAATTTGGGAGCAGGTAAACAAGGACTCTCCCACAAGTAAACTCTCTACATAGATGCCCACGACAAGGGGACTTTTGATTTCTTCATAGCTGTGGCAGCCATGGACGTATACCACCCAATTCTCCCTTCAAGAAAGGAATGAAGCTGGGAAGCGCAAGAGCGGACTTAGCTGACAGCCTCCAGCTGTTAGCGCCTTTAGACTCTGCCTCAGCTTTCGAGCTGAGGCTGCACTTGTTCTGGGCAACTCCCGGCTGATGACCAAGCATCACGGGGTGCTAGAGCCTGGACATGTCTACGAACACGGACCATCCCTAACAGATGACCTTCGCTCTGGAGCTCCCCTCATGTCTACATCGTGTTCTGAGGCTCTTTCTGCCTAATCCTGCTTCCCCGTGACTTTCCTGTAACAGGTGTCAGACCTGCAGCGTGGTGTGAAAGCTTTGCCTGTGCACTCTAGCTCCCGCGTCCTTTTCTCTTTGTCACAGGCATTCATCACAATAAGCCTCTTATGTTCCTAACTCCATCTCAACGTCTGCTTCACAGAAAACCCAACTAACTCAGTGGCCATACTTGGCCATGTATAAGGATTGAAGAGAAGAGGAAACCAATCTATATATAGATAAACTAAAGCGGGGTACCGTTAGTTTTCCAGTACCTATTTCCAGTTCCTTCCAGAGATCTGACAGCTTTTACATCCCTGAATTCCATGGGACACTATTAATAAATTTCTTATCTTTTCTTGAGTTAACTTAGATATTTACTCTTTTGCCACTAAGTAATTAAAATATTTTTGACACCCGCTTCAGAAAAGAGGGGAGACTTAAGTCCACAAAACCACCATCCTAATCATCCCCCTTCTCTACTAATATTCACCCCAACCCACCGACCATCCACGCCATTAAGTCTGAAAAAATGGAAAATCACCAATAAAATTCCCCTAAGACAAGGTGGAAGAAGGGACATGGGGAAGAAGATCATTAACACTAATTGAGATAATCCTCTTCTACTATAGAGGAAGGTGGCATTTTCAGCTATGTTAACCAAAAAAGAAAAAAAAAGTAAAAGTATAACTTTGAAGCAATTAAAAATTTCCTAAAATAAAATTTCTTAAACTATTTAAGAAATGTGCTTCACTGGTCCTACAGGCAGAAGAGGGGATAAAATACAGAATACATTTTTATGTTTGGTGGCCTCTCACATCAAATATATTTTAGCAACATGCATTAATTGAACTCCTACTATGTGCCATGTATGGAACAAGCATTGGCTCTACAAAGATGAAAGACTTATCTCTTAAAAGCTCAGATAATTGCAGGAGACAAATAATGAAAAAGGAAACTGGAGATAAACACTCAGAATGAAATTTCCTTTACTTGGGTTGTATCATTTTGTAATAAAGAAAGGCAGTAGCCAGGGACAAAAGAAGTTTTTCTAACATTGGAGCAATAAGGAAATACATCATTTTTAAAAGAAGAATGAGATTTTAAAAAAAAATTAGACACATTTGAAATGAGAAAGAGGAATAATAAACTAAATGTAACTACCAAGGTCTATTAAGAGAAAAATGAAAAAGATCCAGCACCACTATCAACAGGATATTATCCTCAAGCATGTCTCCTGAGAGGACCAGTTTCAAGCCTGGCCTGTTCAAACGCCTCCTGTGTTTACGTGGGCTGCACCGCTGATGAGGTGACTTCTAGCAGCTGAGCCCTCCACGGGCATCTCCATACCACGTCCCCTCAATCTACCATGGCCTACCACCCTCGGCTGTTTGAATTCCATATCAATTCTCTTTTGGTTCGTGTGGTGGTCAGTCTTTAGGATAACTCCCAAAGATCCTTGACCCCTGCTTGTACTCTTCCACCTTACATGAAGTTGACCTATGTAACTAATACGTAATGCAGAAAGGACACTGTGTAATTTCTGAGGCTAGGGTACAAGAGACATCAAGGCTTTCACCTTACTCTCTCCCTCCCTTAATCGCTCCTTTGGAGGGGATTCAACCATCATCCCACATTGGGAGAAACTGAGGCCGCCTTCCAACAACCAGCACCACATGAGTGTACCATTTTGGAGGAGAAATCTCTAGCCCCAGTCAAGTCTTCAAATGACTACAGCCCTGGAGACGTCTTAACTACAGCCTCATGAGGGTACGAGACAGAATCACCCAGCTAAGCCACTACTGAATTTCTGACCCGCAGAAACCAGGATAATAAGTGTTTATTGTTTTAAACCACTAAGTGTTGAAGTAATTGGTCACACAGCAATTGATAATTACAGGGTTTTTTAGTTTTGTATTATCATTTTTCCTTCTTTCTTTTATCTATGCACCAAATATGCTATAATACAAATGTTTTTATGCAATACTGAAAAGACCTATTCCTCTATTTCTGAGATGACACCAAGTATTTTTCTTTTCATGTTTGCCTCAGGAAAATTAAAAAGCCACAGAAGGTAAACAGCAAATACACAAAGGGCTTTTAAATGATCAAACAGAAATGACAGCCAAAGCTCAGTGGAATTCATCCCAGCCACCTGGAGGAGCAGAAACTAACAAGTCACCTCTTCGAAGGCCAATCTGCAGACAAAATGAGATTCTGTTTAAGCAAATATGTTTATAGGTTTCACTGCCCCGCAAAAAGGTGACCTCAAAAATCAGGTTGGGTTTAAGAATTGTCAAGTTAAATGAAGGATGCAAAAGCAGGAGAACGGTAGCCAGTATGGGGGCCACACCCAGAGGAATGAATGTCATCCATTCATTCCAACACTGAGGTCATGCTCCACACAGGGTATCAGATTCTGACAGCCACCTCTGCATGGTCTTATAGCATCAGCCCAACCCAGTGGAGACTTTTGTCACCACTGGCAACCCAGCCTATTCATCTCTAGGCAACATTCCTCAATTCCAGCCTCATCCTCTAATCCTTATGATATATCCCAACTCAGGAGAATCTATGCTTGTTTCTGAGGCCCAGAGGCCCAGCATATCCTTCGACTGCTTTTATCAGTGCACTGGGCAATTCAGGGTCCTGCCCTTAGCAACTTAAACGCTGCAGTCCTGCCCTCGCTGAGCTCTGCAGCCTACAGCACAAGGGAAAGTCAGGAATTCCAGCAGGGTTGATTCCACACACCTCCAGGACCAGAGCTCCAAGTCATGCCAGACTGCCAGATCTTTCAGAAAAATCTCTTCACCTTTTTGTCATTATTCTTTTTCCTCTTTAGTTTGTCTGATTCTTTATTTAAATATATAGGTGAGAGCCAACCCCTGTTCCCTTTGTGGGGTGAAATACTGAGATAATAGTTCTTTGCAAAGAATCTGATCTATGAGGTCACAAATCACAATTGCATTTATGTGTGTACACACATGTATGGACATATATATCTATGTTTGTGTGTGTGCATGTGAATGAACAGGAGAAGTAAGTTTAAAGAGGAAAATCTGTGTTGCTCCCAATGCACTGGGTCTTGGTATATTCTCATCTAAAGTGGGAATAAAACAGGCCATTTCATGGAGGGTTGTTTTAAGAATTCTTCAAGAGGTCTAATACCATAGGATCTGACATATATTGCTGCAGAGTAAATAGGATCATCTTATCATTTAAAATATATCCACCACCTCTCCTCTCACATCCTCTGTGTCGTGGAAAGGGATTTTTCTTTATTATGAGAGTACTGTACAAAGCCTTCACAGTCTGCCTCTAACTACCTGTCCAGAATCACCTGTTCAAAATGCAACAGGTTCATATACTTTGTCTCAGTAATAGTAGCATCTAATGCATCATGGCCCTCAAAATGTCTCTGGCACTGTTAGGACATGAATCTTACGAAGACATTTTATTATTATCTTAATTTGGGGGAATGTCATTGGAGGTTAAGTTTCAACATATGAACATTCAGTCAATTGCATAAGGATCCTCATTCATAAAGTACAGTAATTTCATATATTTTAATCTAAGTAATGACCCAGGTTGGGTCTTATAGAAGCAGATGCTGAGACAGAGTGTGGGGTGCAAGATGGTTATCGAGGATCAACACCTGTGAAAGATGACGAAACAGGATTGGGCAGAGAGAGATGGCAAACAGTGATGCAGGCTTGACAAGGCCCTGGCCACCCCACTTAGGAGCTCTGGAACAAGTGTTTAGTGTCAGGGTGGAACAAGAGGGCAGGTCCCTTACATGCATTATGCTCAGCCACTGGATGGGTTGGTCATGGAAGGACAAGGAGGCTCTTTGCTGCTGAGGCAGAAGCTGAAGAAGCAGACAGCTGAAGACGGTCTGCGATCACATTCCCTGTAGCTAGGTAGCAAGTCTTACCTTGAAAGGGGATCTGAGTGGTACTTCTCCCTATCTCATACACAGCATTTTCAAAATTACGTTCTAGACCAGGGGTCCCCAACTCCTGGGCCATGGACCGGTACTGGTCTGTGGCCTGTTGGGACCCGGGCCACACAGCAGGAGGTGAGTGGTGGGTGAGCAAGCGAAGTGTTATCTGGATTTGCAGCTGCTCCCCAGTGCTAGCATCAACACCTCAGCTCCACCTCAGATCATCAGGCACTAGATTCTTATAGGAGCACCGGTCCCTGGTTCCAAAAAGGTTGGGGACCACTGCCTAGAGCACCAGCTTTCTTCAAGATATACTGGCGCTATCCTAGATTTATTTGTCCATGGAGTGCCTACTCATAGTCCCCTATCACGGAAGTCAGACCACGTACATGAGGATATTAAAGTCTGTGAGAATTAATCTTACAGTAATCAGAGCTGTTTGACATTATTTAACTCACTAGTCACCACTCATTTAATCATAGAACACTTTTTTGAGAAACTAATGACATTTCTTGGAACACCAAAAGAAAAATGCTGTCCATCACAATGGATGTAGTAAGCATCTAGGCTTTTGCAGGTAGAAACCTCATTTCTCTCTGATAATGGGAACAATTTCCTGGTTAGGAAGAAAGGCGAAATTTTAATATTCTTTAAACTTCTAAAGAGAAGTGTAGCTAATATTTTCTCCCATCTTAATTGCTTTTCAGTAAAGTGGTAGTAAAACAAGTTGGTTAATAACCACCTTCTATAACTAATCATCATAATTATAACTACCGCCTAAAATTTGGAGTTCAAGAAGAAAGGCCCCATGAAAATAAGCGAGACACTCAGTAGAGCTGCCCAAACTTGCACAGATGAGCCAGTTCTACACAGGATATTCACATTCACCCATGTACCCACTGCTTTAGCTTCAGGATTCGAGGGAAGTTGATCACTAGGAGACCATTTATTCAGTGCTAGAAGTTGATTTCTTTTGTGCCTCTGATGTATATCTGGAGAGCACTAAAAGCAGCAAGGAACAACAGTTGACAGAAAGAGAAACAGATTTTATGACTTTCATTTAGTGAAGTTGCTAAAGGCATGTTAGTTTTCCGATTGAAACCAGAATGTTCCAGCCCTCCTATATTCGTCTCATCCCTGTGCTGTCAAGTTTGCCTTTCTTCCCACATCTCTGGCTCTTCGGCCCCAATCTAGCTCTATAGGACTTGAGTCTTGAGCAAATGTGGTGCTCCTTAGGCTCTCTCAGAAATAACCTTGGAGATGTGGGGCGGTGGTGTCATCTTCTGCCCTTCTTATTGATGTTTGCTGCTTTCTAGCTGCTTCAGGGGGGCTGCCCCTCAACATATATACACTGCCAGAACACGCCTCAGTTCCACAAGTGGCATATCCCTCCACGTGCTAAAGGGGACATGTGACTTCTAGTCCTTATCTGTCCCCACACACTGAACAAGGCACAGCACAGACATCAAGAAAACATCTCTAGCTGTGTCCTTGAAACTTGGTCTTCTAAAGCTAAAGGTGGCACTGCTTTGTACCCCGAGTCTCAAAATCCCTAATATCAATGGCTCTTTCAACTGCTGCTCAACACTCTGAAATGCAAGAATCAGAGCTTGTCCCTGATGTTGGGCTGGGAAATGGAAACAAAGAAAGTAGCAGTCTTTGCCCTCCACCCTCTTTTCCCCACAGAGAAACTTTTTTCTTCCTTTATGAAAATTTGTCATGTGATTTGAAGCTATGGGACCAGCCGTAGCCTACGCAGAAGCATAGTGGAGAAATTACACTACTGCTTAAGTGGTCCGAAAAGAGCTTTTTTCTACCATACGACCCAGTAATCCCTCATCTGGGTATATACCCAGAGAAAATGAAATCAGTGCTTCATCTGCACTCCCATGTTCACTGCAGCACTATCCACAGTAGCCAAGATAAAGAAACATCCTAAGCATCCTCCCAGGGATGAATGAATAAAGAAATTGTGGTGTGTATATATACATTGGAATATTATTCAGCCTTAGAAAAGAGAGCCTGCCAGTTGCAACAACATGGATGAACCCGGAGGGCATTGTGCTAAGTGAAACAAGCCAGACACAGAAAGATAAATACTGCATGACCTCACTTGTTATGTGGAATATAAAAAAGTTGAATACACAGAAGCAGAGAGTAGAACAGTTGTTACTAGGGGAGGGGAGGGGGTAGTGATACTGATCAAAGCTTACAGAGCTGCAGTTCCATTGGATGACTAGTCTAGAGATCTCACATACAGCATGGTCACTACGGCTAACGATCCTGTATTAGAAACTTGAAATTTGTTGAGAGTCGATTTCACGTCCTCTCACCACACACACACACACACACACACACACACACACGCACAATTGATAACTATGTGAGGAGCTATGCTGTGTTAATTAGTAATCATTTCATTATGCGTATGATATAAAATCATCATGTTGCACACCTTAAATATATACACTTTTTCAAAAAGAGTCTCTTCTCAATGGGAAGGGAAATCAAACTTTTTTCTTTCTGAAGACTCAAAAGGGTCGTTTCCAATGTCACCGGGAGAAAGGGTGGATCCTCCGTGGGCTTCTGAGCCCAGCTTTTCTGTTGCTGCCATCGAGCTGCAGTGTGTCAAGGAAGAACATTGACAATTCAGGGGCTGACGGGACGAGTGCTTACTGTGGAGGTGATTACAAACCCATACCTGGTGACAGCAACTCAAAATTCCCTGATGTATCTTCCTCCCTATCAAGAAAGAAAGCCGTGAGAAACAGCTGGTGGGAAAAGAGGGTAGGGAAAACATTTCATTTTCAAAGCTTCAAAGATTAGCATGTTACATATTTTTAAATTGCACATTAGAAAAAGATATCCATTTCTGCTTCTTGGAAAGAAGATGATAGCTAATGTTTTACAGCGCCCAAACCAGAACCAGCTGCAGACAATTCCCTCAAGAGCGCAGGGCTGGCTGAAAGTGCAAGAGAGTTAACATCCTGGGATCCACCTTCAACCAAAGGGCAGCAGGAGTTTGCAGATAAATGCCCAACCTTCCGCTCTCTCAGTGGGACGATGCTGCGCTGTGTGCTACAGAGCTTCTCAGAAGGCCCCCAGTAGCGTTATACACCAGTTGCCCACAGCAGTGACCTGCTTACAAATGCAAACTTTATTTTTTTCTTCTCTGTCTCACTTGCCCACTTCCTCACCAAGTTCCCCAGAATCCCCTCTCAAATTAACAACCTCCATCCAAATCCTTATTTTGAGGTCTGCTTCTGGAGATGCCCAAAGAAAGAAACCGTGTACAAAAATCTGGGATTTTATTTCAGAAGTTTAACATGCAGTCCCGCAGACCTCCTGTGGTGTTGGCCTCTGAAAGGTTTTAATAGAATCAGCATTAGATTTACAAACAGCTAGAAAAATTCCTGTGTCTTTGCTCCCAGGCCTTCATAGAGCAGGAGGAAGTAGATGGATTGGCTCACTAAGAATGGCCTGTAGCTGATAGCAGTGGGAAATGATGGTAAGGCTTAGAATGCACTTCCAAAGAGAGGGGGGTGATTCAATGCACTTTGGTTAGGCATTAGAACTCTGGAGGGGCCTGGCTGGGACAGAAGAGACTAGCCTTCTGCTAGTCCTTACAGATGGCTACAACTCAGCTAATGTTTTATAGTTTATGGGACACTGCTTAACATCATTGGAAGATATAGAAAAAAGCATTAAGCATGCATTTAAAGGAGAGGGAAGCAAGCTTTTGCAATCCTGTCGCAGAAAGCAACCAAGAAGACGTGATAGAAAGGGGTCTGACAAACCAGGCCACGTTCGAGCAAAGTTGGGGATGTTGTTAGAGGCACTGTGGAATCCCGCCCTGCCTGAGAAGGCAGATTGTGAGTGCTCACTGTCCCCAGGGCTAAGTCAGTGAAACCGAGAGAGGAAGGGCCCTCTGGGATCAAAAGGCCATTGGAAAAAGACCTAGGGGTCAGTATTTTGGCACCAGAACTGTGAAGATGGGCATAAGAACAGACGCTCTAGTGGCTAGGTGAACCACTTTCAGGTTCTGAAGGCACCAGAGATGAGATGGGGCAGATCTGGAAAAGAGCCCAGAGCTCAGGCAGGCAGCGTGACAACTATACTTGCAAGGGAGTCAGACGGGCCCTGCTGTAAGCCCTGCTCTGAGCCTGGGGGCTGGAAAATCTAGAAGGGACATCACCCAGTCTTGAAAGGGGAAAACCCGAAGATCTAATACAGCAGACATAGCCACACGTATTTTTTAACTGTCATTGAGAAGATGCCCATTATGTGGGCAAATGAATGATGCCACCCCCTTGACTCAGGAGCTAAAATTTTTCCAGGCATGAAGAACAGCAGGCGGGCCAGTACACAGCCACCTGCTAAATGTTAAATAAATTGCTGAAGTAGATACCTGTTGTTTTCTTTTCCTCGTGAGCTGTGGGGGCCCTGAGTGCACCAAATATCTTCAGTCTGCCATCCATCTTGTTCCTGGCCACGAGGCTAAGCCGTAGGAATTACATCAACAGGCTTCCAGGCTCTCCGGCTCCCATTGGATTCAGCCAAAGGGAGCCCCTGGAAGATGATCAGGGAGCAGGAAGGAAGACTGGGTGTTTATTTCCCTGGCTCCCTCTCTGCAAGATCACCCCAGGCTGGCTGTGTACCCCATGGAAGATCACACTTCTCCGAAGGGGACCTGCTCCATAGGACACCCCCCTTCCAGGCTCAAATCACCTGTCCTTCCCCTTGTTTTGTCAAACCTGGGACGGTAACAACTCTGCTGCTGCCAGCCTTGGGTTTCCGTGCTAGCATTGTGGTTCCCCTATACACCACCCACTCCTTTATATTTGGTCCTTTTGTAAAAAAAATAATCCTCTTCTAACCATCCAAATTTGAATATACCATCTGCTTCCTGTTGGGGCCTTGGCGGCTACAGTGGCAGTGACTGGGGGAGGGGGTGAGCTTGCTGGGGCGGCCACAGTGGGATGAGCAGAGTAGAAATGTCACCTGGGTTTCCCATAGGCCTTAGAAAGAGCTGACAGGCAACTCTATGTCAGGCCCAGACAAGGACCTGGGACAGGGCTGGAAGCAGCAGCTCTGTAAAGGATTCTTCCTCCAGTCGCATAGATGTGGGATTGCCAAACATAACACCCAAACCTGAGGATGAACAGCCTGGGTCTGACTGAGAAGAGAAGAATTAACTTAGCCATATGGTCAGCTCCTGATATGCTGTTCATTTGAGCAAAAAGAATCATCCCTGTCTTGTCATACCTACCTCAGGTGTATTATTTGCATGTGTGGATTTACTTGAGGGGGTGGGCGGGAGGGAAGGGAGGCCCTGAGGACAGTCTGTTTTATGGTATAGGGACCCATGGGGGATAGATACGACAGTGGTGGGTTCAGTGTGGCATCCGGTGCCCAGCCCAGGGTCATAGACCAGGTCTGAATTCCACGGGGAGAGCAGCATTCGACCATTTCTGGTTCGATAAGGAATGAAGGGCATGGTTCTCCATTTGGCATCTGAAACCTCTGGCAGCCTGAGATTCAGTGCCCCAGGCAGGGCGGCAGGCTCCAGGAGGTGACACATGACAAATGGGCAAAACATGACCCACCCCATGTGGCCCAGCAGGTACAAGCTGATTTGTGAGCAAATGCAACACCGCCTGGGGTTCCTAAGGTGGATAGAGAGGTGCTTGGTAGGGGGATACGTTCTCCGCTAGTGAGCAGGTAAGAGTAATGAGCCAAAAAATGCTGGGTATAAATGCTAACAAAACCTGCTTCAATGGGCTGGTGACACACAAAGGTGCCATGTGAGAAAGGGGTGGCTGTGTTTTAGCCCTTCCAGTACATCGACATGGGGAGAAAGGCATGATGGAAAAGAAATACATAATAATAGCTCAAGTCTTTTCTAATGGCATCGGAAGCGAGTGGAGGCCTAAGGCAAAGCTCCTTTAATGGGGTGCTCAGAAGGCACCAGACTTCCTGGGATTCTCATTAAGAGATGCTCATCGAGAGCTGCAGATATCCTGGCTCTGGCTTCCAGGCACTGAGCTTCCACTATTGCTGCAGAGGAAAAGTAAGGAGCCTGATCACTTGGTAGCCTTTAATTGCTTTGAACAAAAGTTAATTCTTCTAAAACTTCACTGCTGGTTTCTACCAAGCACACAGAAAATATAACTGACCTTCAAATCAGAAGTTTACACCCATGCCATTTTTTATTATGTCTCGTGTTGTGGTTTCCTATTTCTATTACACTTTTGTTGGAGCTCTGTGAGAAAACAATGTCTTTTTAGTGACTAAAAATAATATTGTAGTAATAATAATAGAGCTATCTTCTGAGTACTTGATAGGTGCTAGCCATATGTGAAACTCTTTATTTGTAGCTCTCTTATCTAATCTTCATTACAGCTCTATGACATAAGTACTATGACCAAGCCCATTTTCTAGACTAGAAGACTAAGGCATAGGGAATTGAAATCATTTACTTGTAGATAGGGAGCTGGCATACGAAGGATGAAGGCTGAGTCTAAGCTCTTACCCATCAGGCTGCACTGTGGAGGTGGCTGTCTGCTCCCCACCCCCATCCCCACTTACCCCATGAGATCAGAGGACTCTGCCCAGAAGGGCTCTGATAATGGGGGGAAATGCCAGAAAGGTGACATGCGTGTCACAGAAACTTTTGGAAATAAAATAAAGGAGAATATAAGTTTAAAATGCTCACACAAAACCAGTTTAATCTAATAAGAGAGGATTTGAAACCTTTAAAAAGAGCCTCTGTGGTCATGGTTCCTGAACCAGCAGAGGTGACCCAGGAGAAAAGCCCACTGGAGCCAATGCCATCTAGAACTTCTTATTTCCATTGCAAACATATTTAAATGTCATTTCATTGGTTTTGTCTTAAACAAAATATATGTGCACTTTATAGCCTAGCACATAATGCGAACTACTAAACCAGTACATAAAAACGGTTGTGATCAATTAAGTAAGGGAAATAGAAAAAATAGCGTGTGAAAGCACTTAGGACTGTGGTATGGCCAGAAGCACGCTGTGGGTGCAGTGAACCAAGCCGGAGCTTAGTTTAAACTGGGTTTCCTCCAATTCTCCTTTTTTCAATTATAGAGAAAATTATAAAAAGAATAAGACATTAATAATAGATATTTCATATAAATAAAAAAATAAATTTACCTCAAATCATTATCATTAGGAGTAAAACACATCTTCTGTTTCTCAGAATTAAGTTCAGAATTGAAAATATCCCTTTCATTCGATTGTGGCAGAAGAGAAAAGGGAGAGTGACTTGGTGTCAAGTCCTGTATCATATTTCTGAAATCAAACCTTAACATCTCTGCTTTCATTCTGTAATCTCCTAGACTCTATTTCCCACTTAACCATCCTGTCTTCCCTTCTGCCTTATACACCCTCCCCCTGCTGAAAGGGAACAATGAATTGATTAAAATTTAAAGATTGCATTTTTTCTTTCAATCTCATTTATATTAAATAACGAACCAAGAAATTGTATAGTAAATGATTTATAAAGAAAGAACTAGATCAAATTTAATAAAGAATCAATTTACGACCTAAAAAAAAATAGAGATCATCTTATTAATAGCATGTTAACCATGGATCTTAATTAGAATATTAATACCCAGCAAATATAGATGATATCTAGATGGTATTATTTACATAGGAGCAAGAAGGATATTAATTTATGATATGGGCCTTCTTAAGTTTGCTTTCCTGGATATTATAAGGAATCTCAGATGGACTTTAAAAAGCTTTTATTATTTGCTATCCTGAGGTTAGTCTCTGAGCCAAGCTGAAAAATTTCTCTCCTCCAGATTTTACTGGCAGCACCTGTAAATGTGAGCAAATTTCTCTGTTCCTCTGTTCTTTAGATCCCAAAATACCCCAAGCTTTCTGGCTTGCTCAGAAATGACCTTCTTTCCTTTCCTGTGGAGCTAGGGTATGTACACAGGTACCAGGCCAGTTTTTCCGGGTGTGGTAGTGGTGGCTGCCTCAAATGTATCTGTTCAGATCTGATTAAATGGGCCTCTTTCCCAAACATGGCATTCCAAGTAAGGCCTTGACTGCATCATCAATTTTTCCAGTTCTGGTCTGGTAAAGGAGGACAGATTCTTATTGAACATTTGCAAATAATTATATTGCTGTGAAAAGTAAGAATACTCAATAATAGCTTCTGAATTCAAGCTAGGGGATAGAGATGTCCATATGGAAAAATACATCTGTTTATTTCTGTTTATAAAACAAAGTCTATTAACTTGTTATGGGGTATAGATAGCTGAAGACGGGCTTTTTTAAAAAATATCCAGAAAGTAAAGTATTAATATCAACAATATTCCAAACATATAACTACAATTATGCCTCATGAGTTCATTCAATTGCAGGTAATCAATCTTGTTCTTTTATATCTTGTGTTAGCAGTTTTATGAAGCCATCTGCTCCTCAACCAAAGAGTTTCGGAAATCCTGACTCAGTCTTCAGGGATAGACTAAAGGTTGTCTGAGCAATGCCAACAGAAGCTTAACCTAAGAGTCTATTCTTTAAAGTGTCATTAGTTTAAAGTACCTGGTATAAGTCCTTTTCTATGGAGTTCTGAGATAATCTTTGTCTGATGACACAAACCATAGCTGATTTCTGAACCTGCGGGGAAGCATTAGAGAAAAACACAGCCTGTTTTGTAGTTGAAGAAGACTTATAACGGCTGTGGTAAATGTATTACTGATTGTTCTCAGAGTGAAATCTGATGAGAGTTTATAACAAGAATATTGCAACTGACAAGGAAACTTGGATGTTTCTGTGGCATGGAAGATAAAGATAATAAAGCTATTTCAAAACAGTTTTAAGTAACACATCTAGAAGGACAATGATTAGCCAATTTTTCAAAGTCAGTACATGTTTCATCAGATTCATAAAAAGGGATGAATATCATTTTTACATATAATAATCTTGAGTCATAATGTACATAATATACCAAATATATACCAAGCATTTACTAAGACTAGACCAAGAATATATCAAGAATATCAAGTAAAGAGAGTCAGTAAGTCTAACGTAAGTCCTAAACTTCATAGGTAAATCTAATATGCATCCCTAATTAAAAAACACTGGCCAAGAAGATGCTAGATTCAAATTAAAGAACTGTGAGTATGGCCAAGTTTTAAATAATACATGAAATTAATACTGATAACCCTGTAGTGTTGGTGACTAGTAATTTCAGACAAAGAGCCACTACATCTCTAATAAATACAGGAAACCTCATCAGAACTCTTCTGTATTATTTCTATGTTTTCTCTGAGGTTTAAATGTATTATTGAAAATAATGGCATTCACATATCTTTAGATACTTCCCATAAAGTATGAATTTTCTCTAAAATATTATATCGATAACATTTTACCTATACAAATCTAACAGATTTGACCTACAGTTGAAAAGTAAAGCATGATCCTTTCACTCTTAGGAGACGAATGATGAGTAAAATTAAAAGGCCACTTACTGCAGAATTGCTCATATTTGCTTAATAATGAAAACTAAATTCGATGTGTGTTTTGTTAATATGTTGGAAAATATATACAAAGTTAACCTTCAACACATGAAAAAGTGAGCTTAGTTAGAGAAGGGTGCAGAGCTGCCACAAGAGGGCACTACACGCAGATTACAGAACAAACCCTCGGGGCCTCGGACACTGCACAGCTGCATTGTCTTACCGTCTTAAACCTTTAATAAAAGAAGTAGGAAGGTACATCTCTCTGAGACTTAGTGAATGTGAACTCTCATATCTCAGCTTCATGGATATTTTTTTCGGGGATTCATGTCACGGGTGGAGATGCTAAAAGTAACATTAGCAGGTTCCTCTTGTCCAATGTTGAACTAGACTCTCTACCTCAGGCTTCATTTACTTTAATAGCTTTTAAAATGTTTTATTATATGACATCAAATTAAAGAATAATACACACCTTTGTTTTCATCCCGAGGATTAAAAAAAGATATTGGTACTTGCTTCAGATAGGTTCAAGAAACAAAAGACAGCACAGGTAGAGCTGAAGTCTTTTCGAACCCTCTCCCAGTTCCATTTGCTTCTCTCCCTCCCTGTGTTTAACTCCAGAATAAATCACTATTCTGCAATGGACAGGTGTTCGTCCCACCCGAAGTTTAATACTTACATGACATATAAGGACGTTTTGTTCATATTATATTGTATTGTATTGCCAAGGGCATTGCTCCTGCCTTCCATTTGGATTGTTTCCTTTATTTCTACTCGTGGATTAGAAGATATATGTTTTATTCCTATTCTTTTAGCACTATATTTTCAGACCAGTATATATGTTACAGTTAAGAGCCTTGAAACCTTAAATCTGATCCTCCCCAATCCATCTTCATGTCATCTACCATATTGGGTTTTTTGTTTTGTTTTGTTTTGTTTTGTTTTACCATCATTGCCCATCTCCCATTAATATCTGATCCCTTAATTCCGAGGAGCGGTAGAGGAGCATCTGTTTGCAGCAGCTCAGTTGCCTGTGCTGCCGGAAGTCCACAAACCTTCTGCCTGGTGCTCCTTCCAATCCATCTAAACACCACTATCAGATTAATTTTTGCAAAATACAGCTTTCTTTCATTACTTCTATGCCTTGTGAACACTATATTACTTTCCAGCTCAAGTGACCACTGCTAATGTTTGGAAACATATATAATAGATCTCATCATATTTTTTCTAAGTTCTCTCACTGTTTCCATCATCACATGTTCCTCTAATTTAGATTATGACCTTCCTCACTGGCTCATAATACTTTCTGTGTTCATTTCTGCATCTGTGCTTCTTATTTATACATGTAAGCAAGTTTTCTCTTCTTTTTCTCTATCCAAATCCTGCCTCTCCTCCTAAATCCACTTAGAGATCCATTTGTGAGAGCATCTTATGCCAACTGCCCCATTTCTATTTTTATCTCTTGCCTCATCTCTTAAGACTCTAAAAGTCTATCACACAATTTCATGCTAACCGTGTACTCTTTTAAGCCTTCTATATCCTTCAAAGGATCATTCCCCCCTGATTGGAAAATAGAGTTGGTCATTTATTGGCTCTTTTATTTAACTGACAATACAATAGCATTTACTACTTTGAGTCCAACTTTAAAACACCTTATTATTTAAATACAAGGCATTTGTCTCCTGTGCGTGTAGAGAATTTGCTGGGCTAGTTTTATGAAAGATTTCCGATGAAACCAGCACTACCTCCCTACCTTGTTATTTTACATTACTGTTATAGTCATTCAAATATTTAGTGAGAATGAATGTGTAGCTCTCTGTGCTACATATCATGAGAAAATGCAGAGACATAGGATGTAAAAGCTTACCTACCCACTAGATATCATGGTAGAGTCTGCACTGCTTGAGTTCAAATCTCAGTTCCATCACTTACTGGCCATGTGACTTTTGAAAGTTCCTCTCCATACTTTAGTTTATCATGCAGTACGGGCAAATGGCCAACCTTCGGAAGCAGCATTCACCAGGAAACATTAACAGCAATAGGAAAATGCCTAGGTGTGAGTGTCTCCAGTGACTCATTCTAGGACAGCACACAGCAATCTGGCAGATCTGGATGTCGGACTTCAGGAGAGGGGACTTCAGGAGAGGGGACTCTACTCTCGAGTTGTGGAGCTTTTAAGCTACATGATTAGGAAAGCTCAGGTTCTTTTCTGATGTCATCAGGGGCTGGAATAAACAGCAATATGGTGGTAGTCTTGCCTCCAGCCCTGTCCTTTCAGCTCAGCATTGGTGAGGGCAGCATCAGCCACTCTGCAAGATCAGGGAGCTGGGGTACAAGCCAGTGGCAGAATCTATCACCTCAACATTTACGGTTGGGGAAGCATGCCCACCCTGGTAAGAAGAGAGGTGAAGAGGGCAAGACCAACATTTGGCTATGGCCAGAGTTTTAAGGCGATCGGTCCTGGTCAGCTTCCACAGAACTTTGCAGTGAGTCAGCTCCCTTCTTCTGTAAGGCCAGCCTATAGAGGATCAGTCTGGACTAGTTCCTCCTACCTCTGACTTTCCTCACCTGTAACACAGGGGTCATAATAGCACCTCCCCTCATGGGGTTGGTGTGAACTTAAATGAGTTATGTATAGTGTGAATAAAAGAGTGACTGGTGCATGCCAAGTGCTCGATAAGCGTTGGCTCTTCTTTCATGTGCATATAATTATAATACAAGTACCTTTGAAGTGATACCATACCATACAAGTTTAGAATGAGTCACTAACTAGAATTTCCAGAAATATAATCTACATCAATCCATAGTTTGCCGCCTCTCAAATTTGCCTGCCCAGAATCTCAGATCTTGTTGTCAGCCTCCCTACATGGATTGTGCACTCTGCTTTTCCTATGGCTTGTTTTGATCCCTGAACCCTAAGATCTGTTTACATCTGGACTTCACTTCTTTCTATGAGCTAGCTGGTCTGGATGACTAAGTTTCACCTGGCTCCTCCTTACCTGTAGACATCCCAGACCTCCTGGAGACCTTAGCTCCACCCAAGGTCAGGCTGCTGCTATTTGTCTTACCACACCCTGGAACCTGTCATTCCCCTTGGGCTGAACGTCATCAAGGGTCTGCTATTTAATCAAGCTTTATCCTTCATCCTCTCTCCCTGTAAAGCCCTGTCTTTTACATTCTCCTCTCTTTTCTGAAAGTCATTTTCAACCCTTCAATTAGGCTTGTCTTTATCATTTCAGGCTGCTATCACAAAATACTATAGACTTCAAAAACAAACATGTATTTTTCACCGTTTTGAAGGCCGGGAGGTCCAAGATCAAAGTGGTGGCAGATTATGTGTCTGGGGGCCACCTTCTTGTTGTATCCTCAAATAGCCAAAAAAGAGATTATCTCTTTTAAGTCTCTTCTCATAAGGACACTAATCTTATCATGAGAGCTTCACCTTCATGATCTAATTACCTCCAAATATGATCGCACTTGAGGTTGGGGCTTCAATGTACAAATTTGGGAAAGACACAAACATTTTGTCCATAGCAAGGCTCCAGTACCTTATATAAGTTTTGGTCGTATTTTTTCTAGTCACTCTGTCATGTCACCTCTTACAACATTTCTTTTGTGAGTAATATAAGCATATCAATACATATTTTAGGATAGTATGAGGCCCACGGTAGGTGCTCAAGTATGAATAAGACAAAACTTTTGCTCTCAACAAATTCATGACTTGTAAGAGAGACAAAATATAGCAATGTGTTAAGTTTATTTATAATAGAAGTATGTACAGCATGGACAGGAAATATTTTCACTGAGAAAGGTCATATGGATCAAAATTCAATTTTTTTCATCTACCATGTGCCAGGTATTGGGTTCAGGTGGGATGCAATTGGATCTTGAGTGCACAAAGCTGGTAGCAATAAAGAAGAAAATCCTTTAAGCTTATTTTCATATTTGCTTCAAGTATCTATTCTTTCTATCTACCTATCTACCTATCTATCTTGCTGAACCATTTCAAAATAAATGAGACATTGTGACAGTTCATCCTTTAATACTTCAACATTCATTTCAAAAGAAAAAGTAAAGACATTCTTTTATATAACCACAACACCATTAGAACACCTAACAATCAACAAGAATTCTCACATCTACTCTACAAACCAAGTGTGCTTTATTGTCCCCCGCTCCCCACCTGTCTTCTCTGCTGTGCTCTGAGCGCTGAGAGGCTGACTTCTACAGACTGCCATAGCCAGGCTTCCAATGGGGTTCGGCCAATTGGAGGCACCAACAAGAGCACCAGTAAGAGACAAGTGGGGTAGAGAGGCTTGGATACTTTTTCTCTGCTCTTGCTGCCAGGACGCTAGTCTGGCATTGGCTGCATCTACCACTGTATCTTCCGTTAAGCAGCACCCGCTTCCATAGCTCCAGCTGTGACTGGCTCTCACCACTGCCCCATGAGTGATATTTTGGTACCGTGTGAATATCTAGTTCTCTGTCAACCATTCTGCTTATAGTTTTAGGATTCATTATTGATCCTTTCAATCAATTATTTCATTATTTCAAACTTATTATTTTCTATTTTTATCATTACTTCTACAATTATTAGCTAGCATTATTTTATAAATAAAAGCTTTATTTTAATAACGGGGTCTCTTTTTTTTCCCTGACTACAGTTGTTACAATAAAAGCAGGATAAACCCTAAGATTTTTCCCCTTTAATCCCTTACTCTGAAATCAGGTAATCAATGTAATATTAGTAAACTCTAGACTATGCTTCATTAACAGTTTCAAAATTCTGTACAATTAAGCTTGAACTGATTATCAAGGAAATTTGAATGCTATACATTCTGATATATAATATATTCAACTCCATCGGCCTTCTTACCTTTTATTATTGCTGCAGAGGTGTCCTGGCCAGCCCTGGTCATCCATACAGTTCTAGCACTAATAGATGCAGACCTCGGTTAGCACAAACCATAGAAACAAAATCCATTATCAGCAGCTGGCAATTATACCACAATTAGATTGCACATCTCATAAGAGCACTCAAAATGCATTCAAAAGGGCTATTATCTCTTCTGCGTTAGCTATTAGTTTCGCAAATCTTTGATCACGAGATCTTGAAGCTTTGCTCTATTGTTCTATTGCTTTCTCTCAATGTATACTGAAATAAGCCATTCTTCTACCCTAAGTGCTTCTATCTGGAAGAATAATGGATTTTTAAAAGCCAGGTGGTGAGATTTCTAGGTTCTGTTTGGATTTTTATAAGCAATCCTTTGGTGGCTGGCCTTTTGTTATCCTCAAGTGTATCTTTGGTTTTCTCGGTCACTCCCTATATGCTGTCACAGGTATTTACTTCAGGGAGCAGAAGCTGCTTACCAAGCTTCCTGTCAGGAATACCCACTGCTATTCATCTGGGCATTTCTCTGCAGCCCCCACCTCTTAGTGGCTTTTCCTCAATTACAAACACCAAAGCAGAGGGAAAGAACCATTTTTTTTGTTTTTTTTTAAAATCAATTAATTAATTAATTAATTAAGTTTTTCTCCAGTAAAACTAACAATAATCAGTTGAAATTTCTAGCATCCCTGTGGTCATCACAAATAAAGCCTCCCTCGATAGTTGATGAAATCTTTATAGTCATTGAGAAAACATAGAATGATCCATATATGCCAAAAGAGGCTAGCTACAGGATGTACTCAAAAAAACTGATATTATCTGTTTGGTCATTGGCTTCTTTGCTCTCAGATCCATTCTTTGTCTTTCCCCTGTTTGCTCTGTGTTTTAGGGCTGTCCCCTGCAAACACCAATTTCCAATGTATTTATATTCTATTGCCATATAACGAATTACTGCAAACTTAGTGGTTTAAAATAACACCCAATTATTATCTCATAGTTCTGTAGCTTGGAAGCCTGAGCAAGCACAGCGGGCTCTCTGCTCAGGCTCTCACACGGCCCACATGGAGATGGCACTGCGCTCGTATGTGTAGGCTTTGGGGAAGGAGCCGCTTCCTAGCTCATTCGGGTCAGTTCAGTTTCTTACAGCTAGAAGACTCAGGTTTTTTCCTCTTACTGGCTGTCAGTGGCGGGCGAGACCTTCCTCAGTCGTTGACTGGGGGCCACCCCAAGAGTACCACAACCTGGGCTCAGGGTTGCGGTACCCAGGAGGAAGCTAACTTCTTGAGGTCATTAAGTAATACTCATTGCAACTGGGCAGCAAGTCCTTTTCTACGGGAGGATCTAAGCTATGAGTTGGCAAACTGCAGCCTGAGGACCAAGTCTGGCCTGCCCCCTGTTTTTGTATAGCCCTGCAAGCTAAAAATGGTTTTTACATTCTTAGTGGTTACATTGTAAATGGTTATGTAAGTAGATACATAATATCTCAATTATTTTGCTACTTGGCCACAAAGGTTAAAATACTTACTCTCTGGCCCTTTTCAACAAGAATTAGTGGAACCCTAATTTCTGTCTGTTCAAGCCTAGCAGGTCAGAAGAGAGAGTTTAGGAGGAAGGAGGGCTTCAATAACTGGGGAAGGAAGGAAATAGAAGACACCCCAAGTAGAAAAGAACCAAATCATGAAATCATAATAGCAAGGCAGGCCTAAAAAGAGTGAGACTATCATTTAAATCTCCCTGGAATGGAATGTAATTTTTAAAGTTTTTGCTCTTCAGTTGCAAGGAAAATGCTCTTGTTTTAATTTGCATATCATTTGGTTACTAATAAAGTTGGAGTTGGATTTTTCATATGTTAATATGAAAAATTGCAAATGACTGCTACAAATAAAATGAACAGATTTCTGAAACAAGGACAAAAATAAAATGGTTAATATCCATAAAGGTAAAATAATCTACAAAATGGAAAATATATTAATGTTCCAACCAAAAAAATGAGCAAATGTTCACTCTTTTAAATGTGTTAATATTCAAAAACAAAAACACATTTAGAAGTATAACTTCATAGTTGGGCATTTTTTAAATACTTAGGGTAGTTTCCCAGTATTTGCTACCAGTCAAGTTCTCTATCAGTTTGGCTAAACCAAATAATTGTGTTCCTAAGACTCACATTATCAAAAAAGCAGGAAAAAAAAAATTATAAGGAAAATAAAGTCAAAACTCTTGAAGAAATTGCAATATAAAGTTTTATAAATATTAGTGATTAGTTAGAAAACTGATGTCTGATTGCATCCAGCTCTTGTTCAAGAATAAAATCTCCTTTAATGACCAAAATGTGATCTTTAAATGCAATTCTCCACTAAAAGAAGCTCCTTTGGAGAAATAGGTGATTTTAGGTCCACGCCAGGACATTTACAAAATGAGTCAGACGTGTTTTTGTGCCAGAAAGCAATTAAACTCTGAAGAGGTCATGTCAAAAGGACATAATAACTAAACTGAAAAGGCCTCTGCTGGCAAAGTTGGGACTCTGAGCAAAAAGGAATGACATTAGTGCTTAAAATATTAATATGTAAAAATTCAGTAGTTTATAATGATACTCAGGAAAAGACTAGTCACAATCTGAGTCTGCTAGGTTACCAACTCCTTACTCTCAAAATTTATAGAGGAATCAAGAGTTCAGGTTCTTCACAAAAAGAAGTTCAGGTTCTTCACAAAAATAATTTCAACTAATAAATAGTTGGAATTTCAACTAATATAATTTCAACTAATAAATAGAAGGAATTATAAATTTAGAAAGTCATTGTTTAATCTCAATGAAACAATGGGTTTAGGAAAGCATCAATGGTTGATAAATCGTTAAGTGCTAAGCTGCTGGGGACTTCATAATGGAGAAACCCAACTGCCACCTCCTAATACACCAATCAATCTTAACATCACTAAAATTAGGCCTCAACATTGTGCTTCAAGATATGAGGCAACAGGAACTATAAAGCTCCTCTTATGATGTATTCTTACCAATAAAATTGAACCTAAATCAAGTTTCAAGATCTAACAACCATTTTATAAATATGGAGAGTAGAGGAACTACTTAAACATCCTGAGAAAGCAATCAGCCAAATTCTAAATGTAGAGTATTCTCTAATATAAAGAACTGTTTATTTATTTTTTCTCCCAACAAAGGAATTATATTAAAAAGGAGCAGAAAGGTATAGAATAAAAGACATAGTAGATGTAACAACCAAATGCAATGTATGGGCCTTGTTTGTATCCTGATTTGAACAAACCAGCTATAAATGACATTTGAGATATTGAAAAATTTTAACATGAGTTGGGGATTAGATAAAATTAAGAAAACCACTGTTAATTTTGATAGGTCTGATTGACATATGAAAAAAAAACAGTCCTTAGTTAGAAATGCTCCAGCCACTGTAAACTTCCCTCAAGGCCAGTGAGGCCTCTCTAGAACAGAGAAGGACTCTCACAGGCTTCAGAATGAAATCTGCTGATTTGAAACAGTGTTTGTTTCACATACTTCATAAGTAACCACAATTGGAGAATGAAGAGTGTCATGGAGAAGTTATGTTGGTTAATGCCAAAACATCAATTGAGACAATCAGATTAAGCTTTCTTACATTTAGGGAGAAAGTCTTAGAACTATAGGAAGACTTTAGGGGAAAAAATCTGTACGTCTACACAATGAAGACCTTCAATGAAGTAGTAGTTCTTGAAATCACTAAAGCAGCCATTCAGTTTTTCATTAAGCCCTCCGGGGAAGCAGCAAGTGTAGATGAAGTTGCTTTGAAGATGCATCCTTCAGTAACAAACACCCTGAATCAGATGGCTCATGTTGATGCACATGTTCTCTACTGGCAGTGAATGCCCCAGGGTCCTGCATCCCTAGGCGGAAGCCTGAGCCCCAGGATGTAAGGCTGCAAAGGACCAACTGTGACACTAGGTATAAATGCTGATAGAGATTCAGATGTGCTGGTATTTCTGTTTGTATTGTTATTGGGTTGTTAGTTTCTAATTAGAGTTTTCTAGCAGCAATCCCATTTCTCCCATAGGCCTTATTATTTTTAGTTCGCTATTTTGCCCACTGCAAGATTTTTTTAGGAGTACATTTGACATTATATAAGAATAACTATATACCAGAGCTGAAAATTTGACCCCTTACTAGAAAACTGATGTTGAACAAATAGTTAAATTTCTCTAGGCTGCTTGGCATTTTAATTTTACAAGTGGGAATACCATACCACCTGGCTCTAAGGATTATTGAGGTTATGTGTGTAAAGCTCCTAACTTGTCATGTAGCACACAGGAGGTACTGAATAAATAGTGGCTGTTATTATCCAAGGACAAGCTTTGATTATCTACCTACCACTGCTCAGCCAAGCAGCTCAAAAGTAACCAGGCCAACCTGCAGAGATTTTGACATGAATACTCAGTGACTTATCCTATGGCCTCTTCTCTAGCTCTGCCAAACCACATAAACACAAGAAGGCTTTCATTGTTCCCTCCTCTGGTCTGCAGACGAAACCCAAAATGGTGTCAAACCTTGAACCGCTGTCCTGATTATTACAGACAAACTGAGCTAAGTTCAGAAAACCAGGAGTCCCTGCTTCTCATAATGGTAACTTTTATAACAGTATTTGAAATTTTGAGCAGCAGTACTGGGAGCCCACCAGTGGCTTTTCCCAGGCATTCCGTTGCCGGTCTGCAATAAACTAGGGCCTGACAAACCTCGTCAGAGGAAGGTCAATATCAGAGTCCAGTGACGGGCGCCTCAGTATCCTCCCCACCACTCTCACGTCCTCATTGCTTCTGGCTGCAAAAGTTGATCAATGGGGACCCCAAAGGGAATTCTTCCCATAGCAAACTCTTGTGCCAAAAGATACAGGTATAAAGAGAACCTGGTCAGAAAATCTAAGAGCTCTTGATCCCTATCCAATATAGCTGTCCCATATACATTTAGTCAGACATGAGAAGAGGCTGGAAACAGCAGTGAACTGAAAGTAGAGCTCTGGGTCTCTCTTCATGGCAAACTGCTGGGAATGAGGCCCTGGGGCATCCCCTGTGAGACTTCTCAGATTCATACCCTATCTCTCTCCATTGTTGCCCAGGAATGGATCAGCCTGCTAATGACCCATCGCTTCCTGCTCTGCCCCTGCTGACCCAGGGCAGTCCCAGACTGCATCCAGTACCAGATGCCACTAAGGGTCCTGTGCAAGATGATGGTGTAGTCCAAGAAAAGAAAAGGAGAAAAAGAGAAGCGGGCGAAGAAAGTAGAAGAAAGAAAATAAAGGTAGGAAGGAAGCTCAAGTACTAAGAAACGACAAAGAACTTATTCATGCCTAGGGGTGTCACATAGTGACATTAACTATCATATATTTCCTAATATAAAAAAATCTAAAAATACTCAGGAAAGAGTATTTTTATAGGGGGGAGATGGGGTGGGGGTGGAGAAATGGGTGAAGGTAGTCACAAAGTTCAAACTTCCAGTTATAAGATAAGTTCTGGGGATGTAATGAACAGTATGGTGGCTACAGTTAACAATGCTGTATTGTATATTTGAAAGTTTCTAAGAGAAAAGAATTGCAAGATTATATCTTTAAAGAATTCATATTTTTGCTGTAGAAGTTTGGCCCCTAGGGGCTTTTGTTTCCCAGAAAGAGGCATGAATTATGTGGGTGGAAAGTTTTTGACCAGCTAAGAGATCTTTAGGGTTATTTAGGTTTTTCTCAACCTGCCTCACTCTGTCCTTATTTTTCCAAATGCTGGTCTTCCAGATATTTAGTGTTAGAAAATGAAGTGACATTCAGTACCATTTGCATTGTCCACGTAGAAGCGACTGTTGCCTACACAGAGCTCTCTTTCCAGACAGTGTAACATCCCCACGGGATGCGCTAACAGAACAGACGGATCTCCGATTGCTTCTCATAAAGCGCTTCCAGACCTGTGCTGCTCGGAGGAGTCTGAGGACGAGCGCTTGCACGTTCTGGGAAAGAGGGCTCGAAAACGTAGGAGCACCCTGTTTTCCAGAAAGGAAGGAGAAAAACAGCTGTCCCGTTGGTTGAGCGAATTGGCTCTGGGTAGAAAAAAGAATGTGAAATGTGTAGTTTCTTGAAGGTGAAAGGCAGTTGTGAGATGGAGAAGGTGATGGGCCGATTGCTGTCCATGTGCTTTGTGGAAGGAGAATATAGATATTAGAGTTGGGTCCTTGAAAAAGTCGTCGGTTTTCACCTCCATTCTCTACAAGAGTACGGGGCAATATACAGTATCAAAACTCACACAAGAGCTTAAAAAATAGATAAAACGTAAATAAGAAGAAGTTATGAGTGACGCTTTCTATTTTGAATGTCTAGAGTCCATTTCAGTGTTTTAAAGATACCTTCACAGAAACAAAACCTTAAAAGAATAGAATTTCCACCAGCTCGCTAGACTCTTCTTTCAAAAAACTGAAAGGAATTGAATTAAATTATCGTTTAGAGATTTCGATAAATTCCAAGAATATTCATATTCTCAAAATTAAAGCCAGCCCAATTTAAAAGTTTTATGATAAACTCAGCAGATGTTATTTCTAAATTAAATCTAAGAAAATTCTCAAGTTGATTTTGTCTATTTAGAATTATCTAAAATAAAGGAAATGCATGAACAATATCTATTAGAAATACTGCCAGGTTTAAGTTTCACTCCTATCAAAAGGATTATATTGAAGGCAAAAGAAGAGCCTTTTTTGCTCCTTTGTGCACAAAAAAAGACCTGTTCTGAAAATATAGACATCAACTATCCTAGCAAATTTAAAAATTGCTCTTTTGTGAGATCTATGATATAAAAATGCAATGCATGCATTAGACATGTGTATTATCTTTTGCTGTATTAAAATTTCCCCCCAAATTTAAGAACTTAAAACAACATTTATTGCCTCACACGGTTTCTGGAATCAGGAATCTAGGGGTGACTTAGTTGGATAGTTCTGACTCATTAGATTATAATCAGGCTGTCAACTACGACTGAAGACTTCTGAAGGCTTTACAAGCCGGCGAATCTGCTTCCACACTTATTCATGTGGTTGTTGACAGGCCTCAGTTCCTCGTCCCTTGGGATTCTTCATAGGGCTGTTCGTTACATGGTGGCTGGCTCCCTTGAGAGTGAGTGAGGAAAGAGGAAGAGAGAGAGAGAAGCCACAATATCTTTTAGAGCCTAATCTTGGAAGTCACATCCCATCACTTCTACCATATTCTATTGGTCGCACAGATGAATTCTAGTACAGTGTGGAAGGGAACTCCACAAGGGTCCCCTGCATATCAGGAAGAGAACACTTTGGAGGCTGGGTATCACAGTCTGTCCTCTGGGTCCCAATAATTCATGTCCCCTCAACATGTAAAATATGCTCCCCTCACTCACCTCATCCCAAGACCTCTAAATTCTCATCTCGTTACAGCATCAGCTCGAAGCCCAGAATCATGTCATCTCAGTCAGGTCCAGGTTTACAAGAGGCTTCTCAGGCATAGTTCCTTGAGGACAAGTCCTCAGGTATGGTTTCTCTCAATCTAAAAATTTGTAAACTAAAGAGACTAGTTATCTGCTCTCCACAAAGCCAACACGCAATGATGAAACAGATATAGGAGAAACACCATAGGCAATAACATTCAAAAAAGAAGGAAAAAGTAGTCACACAATAAAGAGTCCCCATAGCAGCTCTGAAATCCAGCCAGGCAAACACTGGAAGTTATTTAGGACTCAGTCCTATTCCTACCCAGGAGTTATTCTCCATGTCTCTTGGCTATACCTTCTGAGCCATATTTTCTTTTTAATTAAAGTTAGTACATATATGCAGGTCAATAATTTCCTAAGTGAGGGGTGGGGTACAAAGGCCTCTTTTCGTTTTATACCGTTTCTGTTCTTTCGCGTTCTAGTTAGCAGTGTTTTTGCTGATATAATTCTTTTAAACTCTTTGTGACTCTCCTGTGAATTTTATCAGTTCCGTTCCATCAGACAAAAGTCATACCCACAAATCTCTTTGAGATAACTCCTTTTTCCACCTTGTGATTCTGCTGAGGGGCAATGCTCTTAAGCTTCTTAGGAACCCTATTATTTGATTGAGAGGATCTGTGAGCCATACCCTTAAAAACTTTAGAGCCTTTAATGTGACCAAACCGGTACTCTGAGACACCTCTTGTGATCTTTCTAAAGTCATGACAAAGGATTTTATAGTCACATCCTGAGCTTCATCTTTAGACCATGTTTCCCTGATAGTGCCCTGGATTTGACCTTTGCTGTGAAGCCATTTCTTAATTTTCGCATTGTTGGTCATCCATAGAGCCTGGGCACTACTAAGTCCTGGCTCATTTTGTTTAACAGTTCTTCCTTTAGCTCATCTCTCCCTTCTTGCATTTTATTATAGAGAGCTAGAGAAAACCACTGACACCTTCAAAAGTCTGGCTGGCAATCTCTTTAGATAGATTGCCCAACTCATTAGGTACATTTTTATCTTCCACATAACTGAAGACAACAATGTTGCTAAGCTTTCTGCCACTATATAATAAAGATTCCCCGTCCTCCTGGGATGCCTTTAACTTTCTGTTAAACCCCAACCAGCAGCATGCTCAAAGTCTAAAATTCTACTAAAGTTCTGTTCAAGGCGATTTAGGCTTTCACTAATGCATGCTTTCAAATACTTCCAGCTACTATTTCCAGTTCCAAAGCCGCTCTTAAATTTTAGATATTTGTTATGATAGCACCCCACTTCCAGGTACTAAACTCTATACTGGTTGTCCATCACAGTAAAACAAATTACTCTTAAAACTTAACAGCTTAAAGCAGCAAACATTTATTATCCCATGTAATTTCTGAGGAGCGGGAATCCAGAAGCAGCTTAGCTGGGCTGTTGTGGCCCAGGGTCTCCCATGAGGGTGCAGTTAAGTTGTCAACCAGAGCTGCAGTCTTCTGAAGGCTTGACTAGGTGCCGAAGGTTCCACTCTGGTTTCACTCACATGGCTGGTTGTCATGTAGGTTTCTCAATAGAACTGCTCATTATATGGCAGTTGGCTACTCCAAGTAAGTGATCTATAAGAAAAAGGAACGTGTAGAGAGAGAGAAAGGGATGGAAGTCAATGTCTTTTATAACCTAATCTGAGAAGTGTCATACCAACACTCCCGTCATTGTATTGATCACCCAAACCAATGCTGAAACTGTGTGAGAGGGGGTTAATACTCAAAGTTCGGATCATTGGGGGTAATTTTGGAGGCTAACTATCACAGGTTATAATTTAAAAAACCACTCCCCCCCCCCTTCTCAGAACCAACTGAAAAGTAGATGCTATGCCAAAATTAAGCAGAGGCATAAAAATATTAACTTAATTATTGACAGAAGCTAAATTGGAGGAGGTGGCTTAAATACATGGCCATAGTGAGCTTTAATGCTTAAATTAGACCAATGTACCCAATCACAGAAAGGACAGGACAGCTTATCACATAAAAAGCAGAACAAAAATCGCCTTCTCTGTGGTTTGGGGAAATCTAAGAGGGGGAGAGAAGCACACTTAGAGTGAGGAGTAGGAAGAGTGTAAACATCCATCATTCTTTCACACAGATAAAAAGACAAGAAATGGAGGCACACACCATGGATTTCTCTAGAGGGGGGCTCATCTCACAGGGGCTCAAAGAACAGTTTCAGATGTTCTGTGTGCAACACATCTACCAAATCTGTCCTGCCTCTTCTTCATCAGCTCAGAGAAGGTCTAGCACGGTAGTTCTCAAACTTTTGCATTCAGATTGCTGAACCCTAGTCCTGGAGAAATTGCATTTATTTACAAGTTCCCAGATAAAGCTGATGCAGCTGACCAGAGAACACACTTTGAGAACCACTGGTCTGATACTAGCCAAGCACTTATGATGCACAGGTACTTTATAGGCATCTAATCTTTCATTCACAGACCCATTAGTCTTCATAACAACATAAGATAGATTTCATTATCTCCTTTCCTGCACTAGACAATGAAACCAAGGCTCAGAAGTGAAGTCGTTTGGCCAAGCGTGCATCCTGCTAGCCATGCAAAGTCAATTTTCAAACCCATATCTGATCCCAAAGCCTGTGGTGTTTCCTCTATAGGAGGCAAGTACTAAAGACTGAGTATTGGTGGGAACCAACGTGAAGCCTGAGACTACACAGTAATTCCCAGGAGTTGGTTTCCATCAACTTCACTTCTCATCTTGTTGACATGCGGTCTCAAGCACAATCTCATCTATTTTCATTTGTCAAAATGAATTGTACATTAGGCACAACGTATTCAAATTGTTCTTACGTCCATTTACTTGCATCTTAGAGGTAGGTTAATATGTTTACTCTTAAGGAAAAAGATTAATGCTATCAATTTACAATGTACTAACATTCTAACCATTTCATCAAAGAAGTTAGAAAATGTCCAGTACTTTAAATATCAACTGTTTGCCCTCCTGACCCACCCGCCACACCCTCACTGCCCAGGAGGCAGATAGACCTCCAGGAGCTACAACAGGCTCCCTTGCTCTCAGGCTTCCGGGTGGGTTCATCCTCCCAGCAGTGAACAGAGGGAGGAAGGCAGTTTCCCACACCCTTCCTTACGGCCACCTAGATTGACTGCCTGTTCCCACAAAGGATACTGGACCTCAAAAGCAGTTGCTCAGAGTGACCTTTTCCTTCTAGGTTTGAGGGATTCCTCCCTCCCTTGTCCCTTCAGGCCCAAGGACAATAAAAGCCCTCAAAGTTCTGCACTGTCTTCTGCATCCTGTCCACACCTTTGTCAACAACCCCCTCGTTACTGCCTGCTGGAATTATGCGAACTTGAGAGTGCCAGTTCCTGCAGAGACCGTTTGTGAACACCTATGTAGGTACAGTTTACAGTTTTACTTCCTTGGAGCTCGCCTAGGTGACTTCTCTTGAGGCACATGTTATCTTTCTAGAAGTCAGTGACTTCTGAAATTCCTGCTGCTGCTTAGGAGGTCAGGCCCATGCCATTATTTGGGTTTAAAGATGAAAACCCTTCCCTCTGGCCCTCATACGTCCTGCTCTGTAGGTAGACCGAATGGCAAGAGACAACTTGGAACATGCTGCTGTCAAAATTCCTATCACCAAAATTGCTGCTATATTTCAGAACTCCACAATTTTCTTTCTTAGGCTACACATTTATTCCAATAAGAGGTAAAATATTTCTGGAACAAAGATAAAGTTAGCAGTCAAAGACATTTATGTTAAAGGAGTGCCAGATATATTTTCTATTTTGGAAATCAGTTGCAAGGTTGGTTTGAGAAAGGGGAAGATAAAATCCATTTAGATTCTAGAATCTAGAATAATGGTTCTCCAGGTGTGTGGAGAGGATGGTTCACATTGTCTTCTCAAAGGCATTTTGGAAATTGTGGGGAGTCTCTGATGGTGGCCCATGGTCCTGAGATGCTAGTCTGCATCCTGGGTGAAAGAAACACAATGTAGAATAAACCCACAGGAAATTTCATGTCCCAAGAATACTCATATTGCTAAAAAATCTGCTTATAATTATCTAGGCAATAGACTTAGATTTTCTTTTATGTAAAAAAAAAAAAAAAATGCAAGCAAGCATTTTTGTATGGCTTTAATATTTCCCCAAATTTCCAGGAACACAACTACCACATAAATCAGGGAACTATCACACATTGTTTCATTTGGATTTTCCAAGTTGGTCATGATTTTGAAAAACAACACAACTATCAATCTGCATTTGTATCTGTAGCATTCAAGACAATTCTACAAAAATATTCAAATGCTTGACATGTGAGTTAATTATGTCTTCTAGTACAGTTGAGCCCTACAGCACATACTAAACTTTATAGAGAAAATCTCCCTACACACCATTTCAAAAAAGTCTAAATAATACACTAATGAAAATATGAAAGATAGATATAAAGAAAGTAGTTACAGTATACATGTTTCATTTGTAATTAGTGAAAGGTGTAAAGCAAAGTTATCTAGAGCTGGGTGTTCCGATGACTGACAGTACCACCTTGGAGGATGTCTACTGAAGGAAAATCTATTTTGAGGGGAAATTATCATGAAAGAAGCTATGTAGAGAGAACTAGAAAAAAGATGGTCAGTCTCTGATAAACACTTATCCTTATTCCTTTTTGAAAATACTACTTTTTTTTAAGCTACCAACTTCTTTCAAGATCCTGTGACATTAATTCATCTCTCCTTATCATCTGTCATGTAGTAGATTCTCAATGAATGTCAAAAAGAGTCACTCAACAAAAATCTCCTTTAATAAATTAAAGATACTACCTATTTCTGAAAACACTGATTAAATAAGCAATGATGATTTGTAAATTCTGTGTAAAGAGATCCTATAATATTTTTATCACATTTTGTAACTTTGGTGGGTGTAATTTCCTATACAACTTCAAATCTAAATTTCTAGTGTGGGTAGTCTGGTGACGGGTATTCTGGTCAAACTGAGGCCAAATCAGAGCTGATTTATTTTGTTAGGTACATTATATTTCACTTCTGGGCATTAGGAAACATCTTGGGCATTTTTTGATGTCCTATATGGAATGATATACGTCAATAAATCATCTGAAAATAGAATTCCATTATCAAAAAAGAATACAATGAATGCTATAACCTAAGCTCCACTCCCTTCACCTGACATATGAAAGCTTTAGGTCTCAAGAACTTTACTGATACCCCAAGACTGGGATAGGAGTTCTTCATTAGTTTCCATAACATCTCACACATTGTCACAGGAGCTACAACAGAGTAACTGTTTGATTACTTATTCAGTTTTCCCACTAGACTCTAAGCTTTGGCTGGGCAGGGATCAAAGCTTATTCATTGTTGTCTCTCACCCCTGACACACAGTAGGTCATCATTGCTTAGCCAGTCATTCAACCAGTTATTTAAACACTTAGCAAACTGCCAAATGGCAATCTTGCTTCTACATTCTTCCTCTAGGCAGCCAAGAAGGATAGGAAGCGTGTTCAAGCATGGTTCCCATTGAACACTATCCTTGTTTTTTACACATTCTCCTCCAGACCCCAAGGCTCTTCTGTTTTGTGTATCAACTTCCCCTCCTCCAATTAAGTTGAAACTAAATGTTGTGGATGCTGTTTTCTGTCATTTGATTGATTGTTCAGTTTACCATAGTGGTTCTCAATATCAGCATGCTGGGCCTCTCTCCTGAGTATGTGATTCAGGAGGTGAAGGGGATGGCACCCATTTGCATTTCTAATGAGTCACCTAGTGATGCTGATGCTGCTGATCTGGAGACCATTCTCTGAGAGTCAGTGGCTGAGTGAGAAGTTCTGCCACTGTTATCCCCTCACCAGATCTTCAAAGACATCTCCATTTTTAAATTTTAAAAACGTGTCCCTTATACAAATAAATAAAGTCATAGATATCAGGAAGTAAGTAGAGAGAATATGGGATACCAAAAGTCTCCTAAATATATTCCAAGCTCCTTAAAATAAAACTTGTTCTGGCCTTTTGGTTAAGCTGGGGAAAGGGAAAAGAGAGAATTCGAAGGCCATTTCCCATGGAGCAGTGAAGCTGAGACCTGGCAAAATAGAGGCTGATGAGCCAGTAAAACCATCTAGGATCTGAGGCCTCAATCATCTTTCTGTAATCTGCCCAAGGCAACCACGCCCATCTCTTAACTCTGCCTGAATGAGATCTCACAATTCTAACAACCCTGGGTGACATTAAAGATATTCCAATGTCCCCGTGTCTTAGTACAGGGGTTCTTAAGCTCCCTCCTCCCGCCACCCCCACTCACAGACTGGCACAGTAGGAGGTGAGTGGGGGGTGATAGAGCGAAGCTTCATCTGTATTTGCAGCCGCTCCCCAGCTCTAGCATCACCTCCTCAACTCCACCTCAGGTGATCAGGCATTAGATTCTCATAGGAGCACCGGTCCCTGGTGCCAAAAAGGTTGGGGGCTGTTGTGTCCATTCAAGCTACTGTAAAAATTACCATGGGCCGGGTGGCTTATAAACTGAAGACATTTATTTCTCACAGTTCTGAGACTGGGAAGTGCAAGATCAAAGTAACTGCAGATTAATTATCTGGTGAGGACCCACTTCCTGGTTCTCAGAAAAGTAGGCTGCTGCTTACTGTGACTCCACATGGCAGAAGGAGCAAGGGAGCTCCCTGGGACCTCTTATATAAGGGCACTGATCTCGTGTATGAGGCATCCACCTTCGTGACCTAATCACCTCCCAAAGACTCCCACCTTCTAATACCATCACATCGTGTGCTAGGATTTAATATATGAAATTTTGCAGGGGCACAAACATGCAATCTATTTTCCAAAACATTTGTTATTTAGTTCATATTTAATAGCATTTATTAGCTATTACCAAAATTTCTGACAAGATGTCCAAAATGTAATATATGTATATATATATATATACACAAAATGTCAAAATGTAATATATATATATATATATAGCTGTCTTACATGATGTGTGCTTTTTCTTAACTGAGTTCCTAAAAATTACTGATCAGATAACTATTTAACTCTTGCCATATTTGCCTAAGCAGTTTTCTTTCTTTCTCTTCCTTTCTTTCTCTTTCTTTTCTTTCTTTCTTTCTTTCTTTCTTTCTTTCTTTTCTTTCTTTCTTTCTTTCTTTCTTTCTTTTTCTTTCTTTCTTTCTTTTCTTTCTTTCTTTCTTTCTTTCTTTCTCTCTCTCTCTCTCTCTCTCTCTTTCTCTCTCTCTCTCTCTCCTCTCTCTCTCTTTTCTGTGTGTGTGTGTGTGTGTGTGTGTGTGTGTGTGTGTGTGTGTATTCTTTTCCTTTTGGAGAGGAAGAAAACCTTTTTCTCTATCCTCTTAGATGTAGCATCTGGGGCCCTGCAAAAGAAAATGACAAAAAACAAAGAGAAGAGGCATACAAATTTTACTGATGTTAATATTTTTATATGGCATGTGGGAGCTTCATAAAAAAGATGCAAAAAATCCTGAAGAAGCACACCTAAGAGCTTATGTATCATTATAACAGAGCAATAAATTGTGGAGTTGTGACAAGATAAAGGAGAAGGGATTTGGACTTCTATGGGCAGTAAATTTGTGTAAGTAAATATTAGGAGAAGTAAATATTAGGGAAATTGATAGAAGATAAGGATTATTTAAGTACGATTTGTTTATAGATTCAAATCAGTGCCATATCCAGTAGTGAGACATCTCATCTTCCTGGTATGGGGGCGGGGAGCACCTTTAAAAAGGGAAAATTTTGCCATATTTTTAGACAGAAAGAGAGTGGATAGACAGCTTTTCCCATGTCTGCTGTTTCTTAATTGCCTGCAGTTCGAAATAATTCTTATGCCAAAGTGACATATTTGGGGGTTGAATATTCTAATCTCCTTCACTTTCTACACTGTAAGCTCTCTTGAAGAAAATAAGTATATAATGGGCACTATTTTTGAAATAACAACTAATGCTCCCTACTCTACCTCTGCCTAAGCAATGAGGGCTAGGCCACATATTCTCCCAGAAGGATCTCTGCTCCCAAAGCATGACTGGGAAAGAGCGTAGACAGCCACCCAAACAGCGGTGGCCCGTCTTGCAGCAATCAGTGACAGATTGCCAATCAGGGCAGTGGAGTCAGACAAGTATCTCTAGGATAGATAATACTCCAAACCAAATGGCGTCCTTTTTCCCACAAATGACAAGGCCCATGTAGTAGCCTGCAATACAAAAGACGTTGATCTTTAGTAACAGTTATTTCCCGCACACCTGAGTTTCGGGCCGAGATCTGTGCCCGCTACACACACACAAGCTCAATAACCATTAGTTATAATGTTGATATCACAGAGTTCCTTAAGTTGTGACTTTTTAAAATCACCAAAATCTTAGCATTAAGTATTCTTTGAGAGATTAATCAACCTACTGCCCTTTATTTCTTGATGACGCATTTTGAGCATCTAAAATATGTATAATGAACACTTGTGAATGTACCATTCTGCTTGATAAAATATTTTAAATATTATTTGAACCCTCTATGATTTTCTCCTGAATCTCATCCAAATCTCTGAAAGTATATTAAACCATGAATGTTTTTTATATCTAAATATATGTACCTAAAAACAATACATAGTATTATTCTGCTTGTTTTAAGCCTCATATAAATAGCATATTGTATATCCTTCTGCAACTAGTTTTTACCCAACATCATTTGAGACATACCCATATTGATACCTATAGTTATAATTCATTAATTTGTAGAATTATACTACAATCTGCTTAGCATTTTCCAAATTGACAGCAATTTTGTTTAACTCATGCTTTTAAAGGAATACTCCTTGCATGCATGTGAAAACCTTTCTCTCGGATATATGCTCCCAATAATATTGCTTGACTGACAATACGCCGTGTGTATACCTTCAGTTCTTCTAGATACTGTCAAATTGTTTTCCAAAGTGGTTGTGCCAATTTCACTCCCATTAGCAGTGTTTGACATTTCCCGTTGTTCTCTTGATATTGTCGGTATTTATACTTTTTGCCAGTCTGATGGCTGTGAAATTGTATACTACTTTAAAATTGAATTTACCTGATTATAGGAGAGACTGAGCATCTTTTTGCATGTTTATTGGCAGTATTCTTCTGTGAATACCTCTTTTAGACTGCTTGCCCATTTTTCTTTTGGCCTTCTTGCTTTGTAAGAGCATTGAATTTTATCAACTGTGTTGCAAATCTATTTTCCCATTCTAGGTTGTGTGTGTGTGTGTGTATGTGTGTGTGTGTGCACGCGCACATGCGTGCGTGTGTGTGTGTGTGTGTGCGTTTGCTATCTTAATATATAGAAGCTTTAAATTTCATGCAGGCAAATTTCAGTGTTTTCCATTGGTGTTTTCACCTTATCTTTATGACCTAAGGCATGGGGAACAGTTGACGTTTTACAATTTTTCTAAAAGCTCTCCTTTTCACATTTAGATTTTTAATTCTCCTGGGATTGAATCGTTTATTGATATAAGGTAGGGATCTGATTTAATTTAAATTTTTATGTGTAGATAAGCATTTTCCTGGTGAGATTTATCAAGAAGTCCTTTCCCTCATTGGTCTGTACTGCCATGTCTGCCGTGTCAGTTACATAGAGATGAATGGAGACTGATGCCAGGCTCTGTTCTGTTCCATTGGTTCATTGTCTGTCCTCTTATTTTAAAATGATGGAGAATAAAGCAATCTAGTGAAGTGATCCTTTACTCCCCCCTTTACCTTCTTGTTATTCTCTAACATTTTGACTCCGTGTAGTCTTTTGTTTTCCCATGTAAATATAATATAAATTACTGAAGGTCTACACAAATAAAACCTATTATAAGTCAAACTATCTTTTAAAACTGAATAGTTTTTAAAAAACTGAATACTCGTACCTGTTTTACTCACTGTTTGAGGCATTTATTAGCTAGAAGAAATGCTCATTTGTTTGAGGCCTTTACCGTCTTGGGAACAACTGTCCTGACACTTTCTGGAACCATCTCTACAGTAGCTTTGGAAAGAATGGCTTGGCCAAAACCTTTGTTTTTCTAATCCCAGGGAAGATACAAACTCAGCAGTTGTTGTGTGGTGCTCCAAGTGATTTGCCCAGAGACCTCCCACTGAGATCTCCATGAATTTGTGGCTTGGGTTACTCGGTGAGGTCACTGCATGCAGGTTTGTGAGCAGATGGCCAAACCTGACACAAGACTGCAGTCAGATTCCAAACAAGTACGTACACATAGCTTCCCCTTTGTCTATAGCTTGAACCTATGGTCTGGATCAATTAGGAGAACTCAAAACAGATGTATATCAAATCAACCTGGCTTATTGTTTTCAAATAATTTTCAGATAAGTTTTAAGACAGAAAGCCTTGGTAAAAAGCCTATATCCATATATAATTTTCTACTGCAATAGGCTTAAGTAACAAGTGTTCTATTTGCCTTACAGAATTCTAAATTCAGTGAGATATAATTTGCAGCTAAATTCTAGAACTAGAAGAGAATTTAAAGATGATGCAGTTCAGTGGTTCTCAGTCTTGACTATACTTTAGAATTACCGGGGTGTCTTTAAAAACCTCCATGCCCAGACTGCACACTAAATGACACTGGGATGGGAGACACAAGTATTAATACTTTATTTAAAAGCTGCTTGAGTGATTTCATTGTGTAGCCAATGTTGAGAACCATTGGCTTAGTTCAAACTTTTAGCAATTTAAGAAAATGAGACTTAGGGTAAGTGACTTTTAATCGTGTTCTAAACTTACAGTGTCCCATATGGTAGGCTTAGTCATATATAGCTTTTTAAATTTAAATGTATTGGAATTAAGTAAAATTAAAAATTGTAGCACCAGCCACTTTTCAGGTGCTCAACACTCACATGTGGCTAGTAGCTACAATATTGGATAGCACAGATAACAGAAATTTCTATCATCAGAAAAAGTTCTCTTGGTCATTGCTGTGACAGAAATAATTTTACATGTATTTTTTAAAGTTTTTCTGTGAAGCATGGCAGAAGGTCATCTTGTACCAAGCTGCAAGTTGGGTTTGATCTCTGTCTAGTCATGTAGTAACTTCAGAAGCATTTTCAACTATTATTATAGCATGATTAGTATAATAGAATGTTTTTTAAACAAGTACAACTGAATATTAACATATATGTTTGTAAAGTACCCATACCACAATAATAGCAACAGCTTCTTGAACAGTGTATATGTGACTAAAATCCAAGATACACCCCCACTTCACTTTCACCCCCAAATCAATGGATAATGATCCAGTAGGCCATTTTTTCCCCATTGATTGGCAAGGGAAGCACATAAGGGAGGAGGAATGGATTGCTACAATTTCAGTGACTGGTCCATCAGGCTTAGAGCCAACTCTTAGCTTGTCTAGGCACTATCTTGGCCCAATGAGAACATAGAGGAAGTTGATAGAGAACAATCTCATCTCCTTATTGATTGAAAATAAGACTCAGAACAAGAACTAAGCTAAAGTAGGTTTCCCAACCTCTATAATAAGATTAATTACCACCACTGTCTTCGAAAAATATTATAAGACCAATTTTGTCACCTAAAATTTTTTGGCCTTCTATAGTAAACATGCCATGGAATGGATTTCATAAAGCAGTCCTTGGTGCTAAAGAGATTGAAATCTATTGTGTTGGTTGTATTTTTCTCACTGCAAGCATCTAGAAAGATATCAACATTAACTTTGTTTTTTCAGTTGTGTTATGAAATTGAAACTTAAAACCACTGTACCAGAATACATCGTTCCCTGTCTTGTGGCTTAAGTATTATATTCCCAAGTGCATTATATCAAGCAGTGAGATAACCATGCCTAGGTCTAAACAAGAGGAAGCCAGAAAGAAAATAGAACAACAAAGAGCCAACTTTAGTGATGATGGCATGCTAGGTACTGTTCTGACTATTTTATGTGGATTACATCATTTAATTCTCACAACAACTCACAGTGAGATAAGTGTTATTATTATCCTCATTTTCCAGATGAAAAATCTGAGGGACCAAGAAGTTAAGTAATTCACACAAGACCACACAGCTGGTAAGTGATAGAATTGAACTTCCAACAATGGCAGTCTAACTCCAGAACCAAGCACCTGAATTACTCTGCTCTACTTTTAACAGGTACATACTTCACAAAAAGTCATATTTTTGACCTGTCAAGATCAAGATCAGAGCCACTGAATCAGACTAGTCCAACTGGGTGGGCAAAAGGACTCCAGGGTGGCAAGGTGTGGGTGTGAGCATGTGCAACCTTAACCCCAGGTTTCTCAACATTGCTTCACTGGGGGGATCCCACATTCCACTTTGACACTTATCTCCTCTACTTCCTGGCACTACATCCTCCACTTGCTTTGCAAGGGCAACGGTAATAGCTGCAACAAAACCTACTGCCAGAGACTAGGAAAGAGAAGGGGAGGGGCACAAAACAAACCAACAGTAGCTTCAGACACTCCGAGAGTGGTTATACAATAGTCCCTCTTGTCTGGGCCCTGCATGGACATGGGAAGTAAGGTTTCCTGGCTCAAGGCAGGGGGCCGAGATGGATGGATATCAGCATTAATTAGATCATTACATAAAATAGCACCTTTCTTAAGGCCATATTCTCTCCTTCATAACCTTTACAAACCTCATGTTTCCATATTTCATGCACAAATATAAACAAGAAATACAGTCTGTCCCAGTGTTACTAGTTTCTCAGCCTGAGTAAACCAAATTATTTTCTCATTCAGACAGCAGCATGAAGTTCTTATCGTCAACAGAATGTTCTTTAGATCTTTCATACCCACTGGGTTTCTGTGCTGATTTTGCTGAGACTAACGCAACTTTTCTGGGTATCCTTGTTTTGAACCCTTTGGACTTGCACTACCCTCGCAAAAGAGTCCATTTATTTATTTATTTATTTATTGCTCATCCATTCATTTATAATGAACTGTATTATTCTGAGCAGTTTTATGTTCACATCAAAACTCAGCAGAAAGTACAGAGGGTTCTCGGATTCTCCCAGCTCCCCAAGCCCGCCCCATGCACAGCCTCCCCATCATCAACATCCCCCATCAGAGTGGTACATTTATTACAACCAATGAACTTACATTGACACATCATAACCACCCAAAGTCCACAGTTTACATTAAGGTTCTCTCTTGTCGTACATTTTATGGGTTTGACAAATGCACAATCACATGTATCCGCCATTATAGCATTATTTAATTATTTATATTTAAAGGGTATCATGTGTATACTTTGTTCCTGAGAGGCTTTTTGATAATTCGGAAATGGTCTCATTGTTTCTGGAAAGCTTGTAGACTGATTCTCCTTGCGAATTCACTACCAAGGCCTTTGCACTTGGTCTGACAGTGAGTGACAGTAAAGGAATCTGGGGCTTAGAGCCACTCCTTAGGCAGCCAGATGAGGATCCTGAATCCTGCCGTTGCCTTGACAACGGTGAAGTTTCCTGTCCTGGGCTGAAAAATCGTGATGTCTCTTCATTTGTGAAAAGTCTATTTTATACTCTCAATCTGCCTGGGGCATAAATATGCTAGGAATGGAACCGTCAGGATTGGATTTCATTTTTCTGATTTTGAAACAGAGGGGAAAATATCCACAGTTGGAAATGAACAGGAGGCCTGCACACATCTCAGACTGGGTATCAGGTTCAAATATTCCAACACAGCCAGAATCTAAGCTGGTCAAAGTCCTAAGGTTACACATGATTTTATTTTAGAGGCAGCATTTTTGAAGCCATCACAGAAAGAGAGAATTCAATGGTATTTCTTTTGCAGAGGCTCCGTGGGTCGTCACTTGCATTTTAAAATCCTCATACGAAGAGTTTTGAAAAAAAAAAAAGTTAACATCCTTAAGTGACTACATATTTGATTATGTCTAATATATCTGCAGTATTATTTAAAGAGCTCAGAGCACTCTCCAAATGTGAGCTTGGTATAGTCTAAAACACTTAGAAAGCCCATCCAACCTTAATTAAAAAACAGACATTGTCTCCTTTTCAGCTTTCTTCTCTAATTGATGCCTCTGTTTGAGTCCAAAGAGTTGCAATTTCCTTAATCGTCTCTCCTTCAAAATTCCCCAGACCATTGCTTATCCCAAAGCCCAAATGTCTACCTCTTCCAGTTACAGGTATAGAAATAACATTTACTCTTTCTTCCTTCCTCTGAAGAGGGAAGTATATAGTCTCTAACAAACATCCACCAGAATTTATTTTAGAACTGGGCGAATAACTGGATTCCCTGAAGCAAAAAGATTTACCTATTTCTGCTCTCCTGTAACTTAAAATCTCTAGAGGTAGCCACCTCTAGAGATGCACCTGGGTGAGAATGTCTGGGCCAGCAGTCAAAGGAGAGCATTTGTTCTAAGCAGTTCTAGGAGCCTCTCCTAATTCTAATAGCCCATCCTTTGGTATCGAGGGGGACAAAACACAAAAACTGATAAGCAGATTTTATGTTTTTTCTCCCTTCCCTTAGCACAGAATGTCTGGGGCCCTGGCACCGTGGAGATTAATGCCAGAAGCCTTGTAGGCTATGACAAAGGGCCATGTGGAAGCAGGTTTAGCGCCCTGGGAAACATGAGATTACATCTAGAACTGACTCTGCTCACTGGCCTCACATTTCTGTCCTGATCCAAGATAAGGAAACGTATTATCTGTTATCTTTTGGGACTTTATACAAAAAAGATACTTGAGAAAGATTTCAATGCCATGAAGGATCCTACAGAGAAAATCTACTTCTTGCCTTTAAGGAGTTTCCAAGATGGGTGTTGCATATTTGTCTCCCAACACACAGACCATGATTGGAGTACAAACAACGAGTTATTCAGAGGGAGGTTCAACTAATTCTAGGGAGCGGGGAGGGTAAGCTCAGTAATGAAAGCCTCATAGAAGTGATGTTCAAGATGAGATCTGAAGGAGGGAGTGGAGATTGGCCAAGTTAAAAATAAGAGCAGGAGAGCCTGTCTACCCAAAAGAGACAGACCTGACAAAGGCAGAGATCTTGGAATCTTCCTTAAGAAACAGAGAAGGAATTTAGTGATGGAGCTAGAAAGGTGGGATTCAACTAGACTTTAATGGCTTTGATTGCCTTAAAGCTAGGATGAGGGGCTCGAATGCCTTCAGGAAGTTAGGCAGAAAATAAAGCAGTGATGGTATGATAGCACACGGGGGACATTAGTGCTGTTTAAGAGCAATGAACCTAAATTTAAGAACACGATAGTGGTCAATCAAAACACCTTAGCAGACAGTCCAGTTTGCTTCCTTGGTCATTCATATAGGGGTATAGGCCCCAGGAGAAATGGGAACCTCTGTTTCTAGGATACGGATCAGTCAGATACCATCTCTAAGCTAACAAGAGTAGTGGAAGTCATTCAGGCAGCAGCACAGCCGATGCTGAGACTGGGAGGCAGCTCGCTGACTGAGAGCTCAGCTACCTGAGATTCAAGAAAGCAAGACCCCTTGTTCTTGAAAGTCATGGCATATCTGTATGTATTATGTGCCGATGACCAGTGTTCCCACCCCAAGCATGATCCCCTCATCGCTTTTATCAATAAACTTCAGATACGCCCTCATGATAGCTTTTTTCATCATCCGTTTTCTTTATTAAGACCAAAAGTACAAATTAAGAAGTTCATATATGAGTTTTATTCCTCAAACTATATGCTATGCATTTATATTTATATATGAATAAATAAGGCCTTACATACAAGACATTTTTCCATCCACCTGCAAATTTTGCAAGGGGTCTGTGGAAGCGCAGTCACTTCCGGTCAGGCTGCCAGAGGCCCAAGATTCACATGCTGGGAAGCAGAAGTCTTAGAGTAAGACTTTAATCCACTTGAACACAAATTCTGTAGGCTTGTGTTTGTGTGCAGGAGGGCGGGAATGGCACTTTGTCATCGCGTGTCCTCCTCAGTGCTCAGCACCATGCAGGCCAAACTGTTCCGGCAACAGCGCCCCAGGCCTGGCTGGACTTGAGCACCATGCACGCTTGTCAAGTGCGTTTGGGGGCAGGTGCCTGGGGTATTCATGACTCAATTATAAACTCCTTAATCCCGGGAACCCAGGAAGAGAAGGGGATGAAGAGCTTACTGTGAACTTTAGTCATAGCCACACTAGCTATTTTATGTAGTTTTACATGTCCTCCTCACAATCTTATGATGTAGTTTTTTTTTTTTCATGTTACAAGGGAGGAAATTAAGATTTATGTAGTTTCAACAAGATCACAGCTATTGTACCTTTGGGGGGTCTGAGTCTAAAATCTTAACTCAAGAGGAATAAAAACACCCATTCCCTATTGAGAAGGAAATGTTTTGGCCTGGCTACTTGATAGGTGTTGTTCAGTGGGAAATCTCAGGTTGATTTTTTTGGGGGGAGGGGGCGGCTTTGCTTTGCTTTCTTTCCTTCCATGCCTGCTCCCCCACCCCATCCCCGCCCCCACACAAATCAGGCTCTTACAAGTTTGGTAAGTGAACAAACCATATTTCAAATCTCTGATAAAATCAGATTTCCAAACGTACAAACTTTTCCATCAGAACCTAAAATGTGATGTAGAAAGATATATTACTGTGCCCTGTGGTGACTCTGCCAGGACACATACTCCCTGCGAGGCTCATGGAAGGATGTTCACGATACTTCTGTTTGGAGCTGGTTCTGGCCCTGTCTTCAGCAGTCAGCTTCAAACAGAAGCCTCAGGCATCTAATGGTCGCAGAAGTCTGCAGCAAGACTGAGCACAGTCCGGGGGCTTTAACAGGCGCTGGAGGTACTGCTTTAGCCTTCTTCATGGGTAGCCTGCTGCCATCCCTGGTTGATCTTTTGCTGAGGACTGAAATTAGACAGTTTTACTGAAGGAATAAAGCTAATGCTTTGTCCATAAAATCTAACTATCCCTAGAAGAGGTAACACATCCCAGCTTTATTGGTCGCAATTTAGAGATATTTAAAGACTTCTGCAAAGTTTTATATTACAAAATATACAACGTAGGAAGTATGGAAACAAAGTATAAAGGGAAAAAATGCATCACCTGATTCTATTGTTTAGCAATAAACAGAGTGTTTGGGCTTTGGAGTCAAGTAAGCTTAGACCCAAACTCTGGCTCTGACAGTGAGCAGCTGTGCAATCTCGGGGGGTAGGGGTGTGTTGCTGAACCTCTAGGAGTCATGGTATCTTCATCTGAAAAATGGGTATATATTCATCATATCCTCAAACTGAAAACAACATAAATGTCCATCATCTGGTTAATGGATAGACAAAGGTAGTATATCCATCCATACGATGGAAGATTTATACAGCAATAAAATAAAATGAACTGCTGACATGCTCTATGAAATGAATGATACTCAAAAAGATTTGCTAAGTGAAAGAAGTCAGATAAAAAAAACCATGAGATCACATATTATGTGATTCTATTTTTATGAAATGCCTAGAAAAGGCAAATTTATACAGACAGTTAGATTAGTGGTTGCCTGGGGCTGGAAGTGAGAACAGGGGTTAACTGTAAATGCACACAAAGAATCTTATTGAGGGAATAAAAATGTCTAAAACTGGATTATGGTGATGATTGCACCACCCAGAAAAGTTACTAGAAATCACTAAACGATACACTTGAATTGGATAAATTCTATGATATGTTATGTAAAATACGTTTTAATAAAGCTTTTTATAAAAAGGATGGGAACTTGTCATCCCATTTATTGCAGTTCATACTAAAAAATAAAAGCATTAGTGTTAAAAGTTTGAAAAACGATATAATCTCATCCTATGGTTAATGTTTAAATGAGGATATCTGTGAAATGCTCAGTGCAGGCTCTGGCACATGTGAACACTCAAGCACTGCTTATTGTTATAACAGCTAACCATCAACTGTAAACACTAAAAGGAAATGCAATAAAATATATATTTCTAAGCATGTATATTTCATATTGATCAGATCATTTTATATAAGTCCTATATCTTGGCTTTACTCCATTTATTATCTTTTATTTATTATTGTAAGTTTTTCTTAGGGATCTCATGATGACATAGATTACACCATGTGGCTAAACATAATTTAAACGTTTACTAATAGATATGTAGCTTTTAAAATTTAGCATTATAAGTAGTTTTAACAAACATCTTTTTCTTTAGGTCTTAAGGTATTCATAGAAATGATGGAAAATAAATACAATTACAGGATTCAAGCATATACACATGGTTATTACTGCTATTGCATGTTGCTAATTGCTCCCTTGAAAATTTTTGCCATTTATACTGCTACCAACACTGTATGAAATCCCAATTTTATCACACAGGGACATTGAACACTATTTTTAAACTTTGGCTAATTTGATAGGTGACTGTGATATTATTTCTTTCAAATGAATCCGTGGTTGATTATTAGTGAGTCTGAACATTTCTCATGTGATTATTAGCTGTGCATTATTTCTGTGAATTGTTGGTTCGTGTCCTTTGTGACTACTTACTGTTTCTGGTGGGCTTGTATGAATTCTCACTAGGGACTTTAACTCTCCTCTCTTGGATATTTCTTTTCAGATTGCTTCGTTCTCCTAAATTTTACTAATAATGGGTTAAAGTTTTAAATGCTTAGAGAATTAAGGTCACTTTGTAAAGCAGATTTGTAGAAGTTTCAGAGATGGATATGAGAATGGGGGTGGAAAAGAAAAGAAAATGCCACATTTTTTACCTGCTTTTTAATTTAGCCTAAGTGTCTAGGTCCATGTATGGCTCTGAACGCAACTATTACCTTCACAGTCACAATGTGGCCCTCATAGTTCAATAGCCACTTCCTAATCCAGCTAACAATTGTCAAAGCTCCAAGAACCCTCTAGATCTCAGGACTGACTCAGGATTAAATTGAAATCCAGGAGTTATGGTAACATTGTCTTTATATAAATTTTTCTCAGGTCTGGGCTCCTAGCAACAAAAGATCAAAGCATAGTTTGGTAATATCCTTTTTGATCAATAAGCAACTTACTAAAAATTTTATTACTCTCACTCTAGACCAACCTAAGAGTAAAAATGTCAAATAGTCACTAAGAAATTTGTCGAGTGGATGTATTCAATAGATGTAAAACCAGAGGGCAATTATCATTCATTATGAAACATCCATACTTACTGTATTAGTTGCTATCATAGGTCAGAATTCCCTACTCCAGACCTGAGCTCTCTAAAAACTGCATCTTGAGAACCATTTCCCCAAAAATGATTTGTTAACATAGAAAATATTCACTTTTTAGAATTAGTGTTAGTAAATAGTAATGATATTGGAGAATGTCCTTAAATATGCAATTGTCAGGTTAAAAATGATGGAAAAAATGGATCTTCGAAGGCGGTACTAGCTGTGTGACTTTGGAAAAGTTATTTACTTCTGAATCTATTTCTTCTTCTATAAAAGAGAAAATAAATCAAACTTTATCTCAGGCCCATGTGATAGCTATAAGAAATTGTAAGTCACCAAGCCCATCATAAATACTCAGATATTCTTTGATGCTTAGGCCAAGGAAATTACACAAGGAGGAGGGGCATGGATTTTACATGGGAAACTAAGTGTCTGCCAAATCTAGTGTATTGTAATTTCGTGTCTGTGATCACATTTGAGTTTTAACATTCTTATGAGGAAGGGTAGGCAGGTATTCTGACCATTTTACAGAAGAGAAAACAAAGACAGATTCCTCAACATGCCAAGGTCATGCAGTAGCTCAGAGGCAGGCCCCAAGTGGTCTACTCAAGTTCTCAGTTCTAGAGAAGCAGGTGGCTTCCCTCAGGGCCTCCGTTTCTTCATCTATAAAATGAAAATAAAGTCCCTTTTTCATTCCAGAATTATGCTTAAACTGATTCATCATTAAGACTCTCTTCTTATCAGTTCAATTCCAGCTCAGGCAGAGAAACTGGAGTGAGTTTCTGGACTTCAAATCCTGAAGAGCCAGAAGAGAAAAATTAGATTTCTTTGTGATCATTTTTTAAATCCCCTTTTGTTCTAAAATAAATACAGAAGGATGATCTTTTTAAACCTTAGTCTGTTCCCGAGGCTTTCTCCTGCATCACATCTCTAAATCCTTCTGGTTTCGGCTTTGCCATTTGAGGAACACAGGAGAGTTGTCTGTTCTTCATTTAGAGGTCAAGTCTCCTGTGAATCCACAGTTGGAAGCTTCCCCCGAAGAGACCCTTCATAGAGCCCACTGGAGAGCCCTTCGTAGCTTGAGAGCTGCGAAACCCTGATGCCTTGCTGGCCAATGCAAACAGTAGTTGCCATCATTCTAAATGTTGCTGTTGGGCATCTCACTCCCATCCACAGTTCCCAAGAGATTCAAGATTTTCTGTTAAATGAATGGCTTTATGAGGGCAATGAGGGGAAAGTGGTAATTTAATAACTTACTGGCCATTGCATTCTAAGCTCTATATCCATATGATGCACTTTCCAACCTTCTAACTTCATAAATATAGATTTTTTCCCCTCCTACAGTGTCAAAATTAATATTTAATAACTTCTTACTTTGTTTAGAAATTTAGGGTGTTCCACATATTATCTCATGCAATTTTACAATTTAAAAAATTATATAACTTGCTGATAAAGATTGTTAAGCTGGTAAAGAATGAAGTTGAGACTAGATCCTGGGGCCACCAGGCTGCCTCTGAAGTGTTGTGCCAAGTGTTATAATTTTCATACTTTCAAAATAGACATTTATTTGTACTGTAAATCACCCACTGTTACAGGCTTGGGGTACATCACTTCTGAAATATTTGGATACGGAATTTTACTTGAAAAGAGCTGCTTACACATTTTATTACTTAAGCCAGGAATTGGCAAACTTTCTGTAAAGGGCCAGATAGTAAATATTTTAGGTTTTACAGACTGGATAGTTTCTGTTGCAACAAATTGACTCTGTCATAGCAGTGAGAAAGCCCCCATAGACAGCAGGTGAACAAATCAGCAGGGCTGTGTTTCAGTAAAAATTTACAAAAAAAGCAGGCTGCATTTCCCCCACAGGCCATTGTTTTCAATCTCTGAACCAGGCTGTGGTACTAGATCATGCACTCTTTCACGTAATGCGTTCAAAAGCATGAATAGAATGTTTGGCTCTGATTTTCTTAGACAAATGGGAAGGTGAAATTCGTTTTACAAAATATTTGTCCCAGTACTTCAGAAAAGTTTCTACACATTTACCTCACCAATATATTGCACAAATTTGATTGAAGCATCATAGACTCATAGGGATAGGTGCACTAACAAGGGATTTTTGAGATAATCTTGTCTGAATCCTTCATTGTATAGATGGGAAAACAAAGGTAGCTTTTCAACCTCCCATCTAAGAGAAGTTTAAGTATAATTTGCAAGACCAAAAATCGATGAGTGTAGAGCTTAATGTGTGGTTGGAATATCAATTTCTTTCTGTCAAGGAATGAACTATATAATATATATAATAAAATATATATACTGAATTACATAATATATCAATATATTGTTAGACCAAACTTCCAAGAAAACTTGAGAACTTCTTACTTCAGCTCTACAAATATGTAAGAAAAGGTGAGGTGAATGACCTTCTCTGTGCTCACCTTCCAAATAAAAAAAAAAATACTGAGTCTTCAAAGTGAGTATCTCTGAAAAAGTAAGAAACCGAAAAGCAACACATTTGCTGAATGGCTCCTTTGTTTTAATGGAACTAAATTACATTTAAACACATTTTGTAAAAAAAAAAAAAAAAAGACTCTACATAGAATAATGGTCTCTATAATCCACCTATGCTTTGCCTTTATGGAAGAGAGAGACAGAGAGAGAGAAAAAAAAACTGATCCTGAATTTTTATAAAGAAATTTAAATTAGATACTACAATAAAAGGAAAAAAAAAACTTAACTACTTGTTCTAGGGCAGTTATAGTAATGATTCATTTTATGGAGAATTTTTAGAATCTGTCTCTGTTAGGGACCCAACTGGGAAACAAGAGAACTCTCTAGTGCAGTGCTGTTCAATAGCAATAGAATACGAGCCACATATGCAATCTAAAATTTTCTAGAAACCACATTTTGAAAAATAAAAATAGGTAAAATTAATTTTAATAATATAGTTTTATTTAACCCTCTATATCAAAAATATCATGTTCGACTTGTAATCAATGTTAAAAAATCATTAACGAACTATCATACATTCTTTTTTTTTTTGGTGCTATTTGAAGTTTGAGGTGTATTTTACATGTAGTGCACATCTCAATTCACATCTCAAGTGCTGGTGGCTGCTGTATTGGACAGTGCAGGTCTAGAGTATGTCCTAAGTAAGGTTGGTTAAGAGCTTTTGTCTTATCCAAAGGAATGCAGCATAATATAAAAGAATAAAGGTTACTATCTGCCTTTGTTCTTCACCAATGTTCCCAGTTATCCTTCCCTTTTTGGGTGCATATGAGGAGTCTTTCCTAACCTCTTATAGTTGGGCAAGTCCAGATGACTTGCTTTGTCTAATGAAATGTGAGTAGAAGTAAGGTATCACTTCCAGTTAGCAGTATTGAAGAGCTGGGCTGTGCTTCTCTGTGCTCTCTCCTCTCTCGCCATAATGATTGTGGCCACTTTTGTTGATATAGAGGGCCTTGACATTGAAGCTGCCTGAAATGCAGAACCAACATGTGGAAGAGAGCTGCTCTACACGACTGAGGTGGTGACTTTTGTTCTACTGAGCCCCTGCTCTGCTCAAGTAGCCTTCTCAGGGTTCTGATACCGCCATCTGCCTTCCAACCTATGACTGACTGGCAGTCGCTCTCTGATGTTGCTAGCCCCGATGTTCTGCCTTTCCTGAGCCTTGCCCACACCTTTATAAACTGCTCCTTTATTAACCTCTCCTCAGTTACTATTTTGATTGTGTCATCTGTTTCCTGTCCTCATTCTGATTGATACAGTATGCTATATTGGTCAAATGTGAAATGACCATAACAACAGAATAAAATGAGTACATTCAAGAAATAATTCCTTGAATGAGTGTAAATCTATATTCAAAACAACGGTCTAACATAGTTCCATTACCAACCACTCTTATTATAGAAAAGATCCCCTTTCTCTTCCTTAAGCAAAAAATATACACTCCTCCTGATTTGAGTTTATGTGTTTTAAAAATATGTTCCCTTGAACCTGATTGGTCTTCAGTCTTTCTTTAAATGTGTTTAAATAAGCACTTACTTACAAATTTATGTTTGGCAGAAATAACAACAAATCAAAAACAACTAGAAATTGTGGTTAAAGGACATCCTCAAAGAAGAATTATACCTACAAGTTTAAGCTCCTACCAGGAAGTCCAAGACTTGTAGGCTACTGTGGCGTTCCTTACTCACTGTAGAAAGATCAGAAAAATACAATAAGCACAAAGGAGGTAAAAATAACAACATACAAAGATAATTACCACTCGTATAGATAATTCCAAATTTTAAAAAAATGGATCTTATTATCTGAATACAGTTTCTAAATTTGTATTTTTGACTAAAGTTTGGACTTCTTTCCACATCAATAAAAATACTTTATATCTATATAAAACATATTTATATGTTATACATAAAATATGTTAAAAACATATTTATTTGTTATTATTCTTTGTAGTAACTGCTTTGTCATCATCCTTTTCCATTTTATTAGTTCTTTAGATCAATGCCAATTTTCTTATACTCAAATAATATTACACATGAACTTCTTTGTAATTTTAAGTATCTGGTCAACTTTTCTGCAAACAAATTTTTGGAAGTAAGAATGCACATTTTAGAAGGATATGCGTGATTTAAAATCTTTATATTAATTTCCAAGATGCTCTCTAGGAAACAATCGATCATTTTATACCCTTAATGGGAAGGTAGGAGATTGCTCTCTATTCTCACATGGACTCTTGCCAACACTGAATATTATCTTTGATTGGAAATAAACGGTAATTCATTTTAAGTTTGCATTTCTATAGTTACAGTGAAGGAAAAATATTCCCATATTTCAAACAATTGCATTTTTTCACTTGTGTATTGCCAGTCTTTCTAATTTTCCCTTTTTTCTGCTAGTGAATGTTTAGACTCATAAAATTCTCTAAATGCTAACATTTGAGTGATTTCGTTAGGCTAGTTCCTGACGTAAACTATTTCTTGTCATATCCCCTACAACCCTTTGGCATTGATGCAATTTTTCTCTTTATAAATGAGGAAACAAAAGCTTCAAAAAGCCAGGTAACTTAATCAGGATGACTTGTTGTTGCAGAAGATGCTACTGGTGCTGTCTCCCAGGCCCTTGTCCATCTAGTGCACCCCTCCACTAGTGGCTGTGATTCTTGATGTCTAACAGCTCATAGCTGCACCCTTTGCTAGAAAATTATCCTAAGATGAAGCGAGTATGTCCCATACGTCAGGGTAGCCTACAACCAGTGACTGATGGGGAGGGGATACAAAGGCCCAGCCCACTTGCCTCAAGGCCAAAAAACTCCATGGTACCATTTCTGCCCCAGATCTTCTGGTGGGGTTGGGCTGAGGTCAGCCTTCATCTGAACCCTCATATGTGTCTAGACTCTTCCCCTGTCTTATGCTGCTCCTCTCCTTCCTTTGGTTTCACTGAAGAAGACATCCTCAATAAGTCACTTGTACAGGAATCTTCTTCTCAGCCACCGTTATTAGGGAACCCAACCTAAGATCTGGTAAGTGGGACATATTTCATATTAACATCTAAGCAATATGACCACAGATTCCATACATGCAGTGAATAGAGCACACTGCATTCCCAGCAAAAACACCAGCTTAGACATCATAAAAGTAATAAATATTTTTTCCTAATTTGTCATTTGCCTTTTAATTTTATGATATTCTTCACAAAAAAGTATTAAATGTATGCAGACAAATCTATTAATTTTTTTTTCATTGCGATTTCTATTTTTAATGCCATGCTTATCCATTGTAAGTTTTAAGTTATATATTATTTTAAAGCTTTTCTGACTTATTTATTTATATTTATTTTTAAATCGATATGATTTGTAGGATCCTTATATCACAATTGTACTAGCACCATTAAAGATTCCATAATTAACTCACCAATTTGAAATGCTTCATCTATCATGTTTACTTATTTATGTTCCCTTGAGCTTGTTTTTTGGCTTTCTATTCTTTTCTGCTCATTTTTATATTAAAGTGCCAGCTCCAACATTTTAAAGTATTTTCTTATTAAAATTTTATAGAATATTTTGCTTCATTTTTATTTTAGATAAACTTGAACTTAGACCAGTTTTTAAATAATTTAAAATTCATTGAGATATACACATATACCATATATACTTTTTGTATGTATGTTATTATTGAAAAAAATTTGACCAAAAAAATTTGGCACTTTATTTGGAATTTCACTGCTTATAAAGCAATTTAGAGAGAATTGGCATCTTATAACATTAAGGCATTCTTTATAAATAGCTCATGCTATTTTGCTATCTATTCAAGCATTTTTATGATCCTCAGTAAATTTGCATAGTTTTTATATACTTTATACCTTATTATTCTTAAATTTTATTGTGGTTTATAGGATTGGAAATATTGTTTTTTAAATGATTATTGCTATATGTAGAAGAGTTTTTGATTATGTATTTTACAAGAAAGATCTTATCAGTACAAATAGTGTCACTGTAACTACTTAGATTATAGTTAAAAATATCACTGGTAAATATTTTTCCATCTTGGGATATTCAGTTTAATTCTAATGTTTCATAGATGTATTAATCCTATGTTCAGTTTATAAATAAGTGAATTTCTGCTCTTTTGGGGATAAGACCAATGCTCTCTCCTAGATAGAAGCCCAGGCACTTCTATTCTACTTGATTGGGCATCCTCTCTGATGGTTGGCCAAGTTGTTAAATTTTCACATTACCCCTAGTTCCACCCACATAGCTGCTCCCACTGAAGTACAATATACAAGATATCATATTATTCTCAGGTTTTAAGGTTTTCTATGAACCATAAAACTACTGAAAAAATTATTGATTGGTCATGTGCCAAATACTTTGCATGTATTAAATTAGTATCATACTAACTTTTTATTTATTCATTCAAAAGTCTTTACCAAACACCTACTATGTGTCCAGCTTAGAGTTTAATAGTATAGAAAGACAAGAGGACAGTTATAATATTCTGTGATAGTAGAAACACAGTGTTATAAAAATTCATAGAAGGGATACCTCATCCAGATCTGAATTCTCAGGGAAGTTTCAGGATGTGAGCTCAACTTTAAGAGATTAAGGAGAATTGGAGTTATGATAAAAAGAAAGGAAACTTTTCTTTCTAATAGGAGAGTATTACCAGGCCATGGAACTACATGTACAAAAGTTGACGATGCAATGAAGCAAGAGGAGAGTAATAAGATTTCAGTTTCCCCAAATTTTCCAAATGAATGTCCTGTGCTATTTAACAAGACTATTACCTAAGCAATAGTGGTCTCAGATCACTGGTTATGAGCAAAAAAGTATTTTCTTAAAGCAGATTCTGTTGTTCTCTATAAACTTGGAGGCAAGCCAGCTTAACAGGAAATTAGTCCTCCTGAAGAGAACAAAATAAATGCTGGATACTGAGTTCTACTGAAATCTTTATAGGCTCGTGGTTCTCAAGAGACAGCAGGCAACGATTCAACTGTTTTGCTACTAGATCCAAGGAACATTGGCTTTGCAGCTCAGGATCTCTGAATTATTACTGTTCCCCATCTCAGTTTTACTCAGATAAGTCTATATTTTAAGGTTTATTAGTTTAACAGCTTACTCCAGATTGCAGTTATTGACCTTTCCTCTGACCCTAAAATGGTACCTGAAATAAACCATGGTATAGAAGTAGAAAAACTGAACGAGGAAATCAAACCGAACAAAGAAAAGCTGGGGCCGGGTTTTAGGGTTATTTTTCCTTTATTCCTGCCTCTAAGGATATACAAACAGTTTTTTTTTTTCCCCACATGATATGACAACATCTCTCAGCTTTATCCACCTGCAAGTCACCGACTTGATCTCCTGCCCTCAATTCCAAAAATCCCCAGTAAAAAGGCCTTTAGCTCAGATTAGATTAGGTACCTATCCCTGGTCTAATCAACTATAGTCAAGGAGATGGTTTCTCTCTCTTTTTTTTTTTTAATGTAGCTGCTTTGTGGTAACTACATGGGAGGGGAGGACAATTCTCTGAAAAGCAAGAGCTTGGAGGAAAGTGGGTATGAAAGAGATGAGCAGGTATGGCCACTAAGTTTAAAATGCATACTAAGCGCTGCTTACATAATGAGATTTTGCCATTTGATATCCTTAAAATGTTCCCCTCCAACCAATTTCCCAGAACCAAAATTATATTATTGTGCCAAGGCAATCTGTCTCCTGAAAGTTTCAGTTAAAAAGCAAAATGGCTAATTGAAAAATTAAAATTAAAAAAAAAAAGCAAAATAGCCTGCTATTTCTCTGATTTCACTTTGTGTTCCTTCCCCCTTACTTAGTGCACTCCAATCAACGATTTCTTTCTGTTTTTAAATCCATCCTAATAATTGCTACCTCAAGACTCTAAGAGTTACTGCTTCTTCTGCCTAAAATACCCTGCCTCCAAGATCTTTGTATGCCTGGATCAATCAGGCTCAAATGTCACTTTAGAGACTCCTTCTATACTTAAACAATTTGAAGTAGTCCCCACCATATTTGTTGTTCTAAGAGAATTTGTCAACATCTGAAAATGTCTGGTACACTTATTTGTTTCTGTTATCCATAACAAGTGACAAGTAATAAAATACCCAGCTAAAAGTTGCGTAGAGTTTATTATATCACTTAATGAAAGAGGTGAATAGTTTCATGACAGGTTATGTAGTTCAACAATGTCATCAGGAACCTGGAACTGGCTATTTCTGCTCTGCCATTCTGAAAGTATTATCCATGTGGCCTCTCATGGCTTCAAGATAGCTGCAGAAGTGCATAACTATCCCCAAGTGGGATAGAAGACGTGGGAACTTCTTACACATGTAAGGGGGAGAAGCATCTAGCATACTTTCACTGAAGTTACACTGGCCAGAATTTGGTTATATATCCAATCCCTCCAGGGAGGTTGAAAAAGCAAGTATCTGGCATGTTCAGCTTCTGTTCATCATGGATTAGAGATCTGTTGGTAGGTAAATAAAGACACAGAGACAGACCATGTCATAGATCTAGCTTTTTACCTACCCATAGGCAGGTAAAAAGCTAGATCTATGACATGGTCTGTCTTAATGGGCAGGTAAAAAGCTAGATCTATGACATGGTCTGTCTCAATGGGCAGGTAAAAAGCTAGATCTATGACATGGTCTGTCTCTGTGTCTTTATCTGAAGAATGGAAGTTTCACAAGAGCAGGCACCTAGACCCAAGCCACCTCATTCTCTGAATTAACCAGCTCTGTGAGCCTATAAATTACCTTTATTGTTTAAACCCTTGAGTATTATTCCATTATTTACAATCAAAAGCATCCCAAGTGATAACTCAACACAATCTAATAAGCTAATGTATCCCAACCAAACTTTGGGCAGCACTAACAGGCAGGGCTCATTTATGCACATGACACAGCGGACACAGAGCCTAGGCCCTATGCACATGTTTTCATTTTTCTTAAAATTAGAAGAAAAAGTAATAATGAATCCAATGTAGACATTATATTTACCTTTATCTCAATGCAACTATAAAATATAATTTTTAATATTTTGATGAAGGAAGGGGCCCACAAAGGGAAAAATTGCCTAGGGTCCTCTAAGGTCATGTTAGGGTCCTACTTTCATGAATCCTGATTAGGTTATAAAATTATTATCTTGGGAAGCCAATATAGGACCCTTTTGGAAGTGAGAAAGATACTAAGGGATTTTGATAGTGAAGAGAAATTCAGAAAAATAATCTTATGAGTCATATGCTTTTTCAGAAATACAGTCTTCGCCAGGGTATTCTCATGGGGAGTCCTGGAAACCCCAGGGCATGCCACATGCTCCTGGGGATCCAGAGTGTAGGAGGAGATAGGACTGTGGGAACATGGGCCATGGAAGGAAAGGAAAAGAAGGGAAGACGCTGGGAATAGATAGAAGGGCATAAATATAAGTAATTTCCATGTATCAGCAAGGGCCATAGTCACAAATTCTAGCAGGGACATTTCAGCTGCGGGCTATGACTGCTACTCTAGGATCCCAATATTTTCCCCACTTTTGAAACAAGCTCTCAGAATGTGCTTTCAGAGATCAGTCTGCCATCAACATCTGGGTTAGATTGCTTGATATTGTGTGTTACCATGTCCTGTCCTTTTCCTTCTTATAATTTCAGTATCTATATGTGGTGAAATTAAAGAGAAAAAAAAGGAAACCCTAACAAATTAAAGATACCTTCCTCCGCCTTTGTTACTCTTGGGAGTGTCTGGGTAATCCAAAAAAGGCAAAAGAAAAATGTTTTAGGAATTTAGTCATATTAAGTTTAAAATGTGCAGCAGCATGCGGAAGCTTGAGACCATGATAGAGGGCCTGGATTGTGGTGGCCCCAGATCCCTCTGCTGTGTCGCCTCTCAGGCTTCTTGGCCACTCTTAATTCTGCAACTGGACAGCGAGAGGGTTTGAATAGATATCTCTAGGTCCCTTCTGGACTCCACATCATACAAATTTTGCAGATCATGCAGCCAGAGAGTAGTTATGTAGAATCAAACCAGAAACAAAAAGTTGCAACTCTGGGAAGGCTAGAACCACCGCTACGCACAGTAGTTCCTTTGGCATCACCCTGCTGTGGGCAGCCCTCCTTTGAGATCAGCCCATGAAGTCCAGCTGTGCCGTGCCCACAGGCAGTGCTGGAGGAGGGCTGCACATGGTGTCCTTACCTGGTCATTCATTATGAAAACCAGTGTGTGGCAGGCAAGGAGCTGGACTGCACCAGCTATACCAGTCGTGTCTTAAGGAAAACAAGCTCCCATCACTGCAGTCTCCCTCCCCCTGCACACTGTCTACCAAAAGTTTTCTGCTGCCTCAGTCTGTCCAAAAAGGACATCGGACTTGAGATCCTATGCCCATATCTTACTGTTTAAAAATCGATGGTTCTTCTGGAAATGGTGATGATTGCACAACACTGTGAATGTTCTTAATGCCACTGAATTATACACTTAAAAATGATACAGTGGCAAAAAAATCGATGATTCATAAATCAATGATTCATTCTTATTTTTTAACTTTTTCAGCCCGTTTACTGTCATAATTCTTTTTGTGGCTTTTTCCTGGCGGACTGGTTGGCCGTATCTCCAAGGAGTGTTAGAAGTACAATGCTGGGTGTCTCCTTTGCCTCTCTGTTAAGCAACAATGCTCTTGACAACAACCACTCTGTATGGGAGCGAGAGGCTGGCAAAGACTACTCTCTACACAGGGATGTTTATAGCTAATCTCTGCATTCTAATTTTGATGCCATTTTAGTGTCTTTGTTCCCAGGCTCCTTTGTTCCATATTTAAGCAATTGTTCATTGAACCTGATGGTTTACCTATGTGACCTTCCCAGTGTCAAAATGGAAACCAAGCTTCAGTCTACTTTAGCTTTAATTTTTATTGTTAAATATAACATGGAAGAGTGCATAAAACAGATGTACAGTATAATGAATAGTTATAAAATGAGCACTCGTTAAATTACCAGTAATGAAGAACTAGAATAGCGCCATACCTCAGAAGCCCCCTGTGTCTCTTACCCTTCCCAACTTCCTCTCCTCTCAGGAGTAAAGACTTGATTACCAAAAAAGTAAAAAAAGTCTTTGTCCTTTTTACTTTTATCAACTGTGAACACTTCACCTAATACGGTTCTCCAACTTTATAAATGGAATCATGGTGTTGGATTCAGCTTATTCTTTAGCCATTTTATTTACCCCCTGCTCACAACATATAGAACTTTTTTTGTACATTCATGCTCCACTTGCTATATACCTTTAGAGAGAGCTGTGCTATATAAAGTATTATTGCAGCGCTAAGAGATTAATTGCTTCCTGGTACTTCATTATTAAAAACTCTCCTTCTTCTTCTGTTACAATGATTTAGCTGAGCAGGAAATGAGATGTGCCTTTGCCCAGGAGTGACATTCAGAATTGTTAACAAGTCAGCAGGGGCACTCATCAATCAGAATAGACAATAAGAGTGTGAGGAGAAACAAATTTTTCTCTACCCTTCTAGGTTCTTCCAGCTGGTCTAATAATACAATTGACATGAGACAGATAACTAAATTTAATTAGATACATATACATGAGAAATAACTAAATTTAATTAGATACATATGCATGAGAACCCCACATACACGAGAGGGTCAAAGACTTCACATACATGAGAGGTTCAGAGACAGAAAGTTAAAATGAGGTACATATGGCGCTGTGAGCTAAGGATGAGGTAAGGTGCCTTGGGGCTTCAGAAGGAAGGAAGGTAGTTCCAAGACGGTAAGAAGAACAGATGTTCAGTAATTAGATGTTTGTCCTGCCATATAGAGAGGTCATAAAAAGTTATTTCTGGTAATAACTCTTATTAAGAGCAAGCCTTCCAATTTAGATTCTTCAAGGGAGAGGTAAAAGTTTCTCCTGAGTCCACAAGGTCTTGATTGCCTTCAGCCCAAAATAATAAATGATCCACAAGCCAAAGTAGCACATCTTGGGGATATGCCTGTTCTGAACCCATTCAGGGGTCAGGCAGGGTGCTAGTATGACAGACTGGTGTCTCCTGACTGAGCATCAACACTGCCTGGGCCCTGACTGTTTTCTATGCCTGGATTCACCTATCCTTCAAGGTCTAGACTAAGGCCCGCTTCCCAGCTCAGTCCCAAACTTAACGGCAAAAGTTGGACGAGACAGACTCTTAGTGTTCTTATGTATAAAAGGAAGAGATTGGGTTAGGATATTTCTGAGGATTCTTCCCGATCTAAAGTTTTATGACTGAAATAGCATCTGTTATTATGTTATTATGTCTGTTATTATGACACTCATCACTCTGTACTTTGCAGTCCAGTTGTGTTCCACTGGACACCAAACAAAACCAAGCATCAAGAGGCTTGGTTCAGGCCTAGATTTAAGTTATTTGTCCCTTTGAGTCCTCGTAAGGTATAATTTACAGAAACTATTAAATGAGTGTTTGATGAATTAAGTCCCACTTCTATGATGCCATCCCCTACTATATTGTTTTTTTCTTGAAATTCTCTCTTAGCCACTTAGCTTCTAATTTCAAGCTTCCTCTTAATTTTTTATTCCATAAGGTTAAATTTTAAATGCCTAACCTTATTTGTATAAGCAAGACAATAGATTGTCTAGGAAGTTTGCTCCCTGCCCACAACGATATCAGAAACTGGACTTCAGGAGTGCTCTGTTTACTGAATAAACGGTTGGCCTTCTGCCACAGAGCCGTGAAGCCTTTACCTAGAAGGACATCAAGCACCATCTTTGGCCACTCACGCTGCTAGAACAAAGTTAACATCCGCTGGGGGGCTTAAAAACAAATATTTTACCTGAAACTAATATAAAATAATATCGAATGTTAACTATAATTGTAAAGAAAAAAGAAAAGAAAAAGAGAATGCATAGAAACAAGAGCACAACCTTCAAAAAAAACCACATCTCATAGTTCTAGAGGCTGGGAAAATCAAGGTACAGTGAAATTCCGTGCCCAGTGAGGGCCTGCATCCTGATTCTTAGCTGGCCATCTTCTCACTGTGTTCTCACATGGCAGAAGGGGTGAGGGGCTCTCGGGGACCTGTTTTATAAGGCACTAATTCCATTCATAAGTGCTCTACCCTCATGACCTAATCACCTCCCAAAGGCCTTATCTTCTAACACCATCACATGGGGGGTTGGGATTTTAATGTATGAATTTGGGAGGGCCATGAAAGTTGTTGGACAATCTATAACAAGAACTGCTACCATTCTCCATGATTTAAGATACGGAGCCTACTCTGGTTTTTCCATTTCAGGGCTTAGCAATGTTTGGGCAGTGGAAATATCAGGATGCTAACAATGTTTTTGAGGTAAGGGTGGGTGTTTCTTCTTCATTAGCAGAACCCAAAAGAATTTCAGCTCCATGTTGAGAAAATATTGTTCGAAGTTCTGGTTTTTCCTTGGTGTGGGAGTGTAGAAGTCCTCTTACTTTTCAGGCTCATTGCAACTCCTAGCACTTCCATGGCTCAAGACTAAGCCAACACCTTTGGACATCCTATTGGGTGACTGAAAAGTTAATCAGTCTGATGAGGCAGTTGGATGTCTGCTCTAGCCAAGCATCAGACTAGTTATGTAAATTAAAAGCAGAAGTCTATAAACTGACCCTAGATGCACTACCTCTAATAATTCCAAGCTGGGCTCTAAAGTATTTTGCTATTTTTAAAGTTTGTCATTTTTCCATGCCTGCCTTTTATTTTACCATAACATATATGCAATGAGAATTTTTTCATAAGCTATAAAATAAGGCATGATAAATCCTTAGGCTAGTTCTTGCCCTTAAAATTGTTGTGATAACTTCAATCTATAGGATTTTTCTCTAGCTCCTCTCATGTTTCAAGTATTTTTGTTCTTTGTGCTATGGGGAGATAGTGGTCAAGATATTAAATCAAAGTGAATGGAATGAAGGAGTATCCATCTTGTCTCTCTTGGGTTGTATTCTTTAGGCTTAGTTTGTTTTTAAAGTGACCTTGGTGCTAAGACATACAAGATAACTGGAACTGGGACTATATGGAAGCATCCATTCTATGGGAGAATAAACTAAAACTAATATACCAACTAAGGGTTCTGGGGAGAAATTGGAACTAAGAGAGTGCAGGAGCAATGAATGTGGAGCACTTTTTAAAAAATTTTTTCTTGAGATAAATAGGCCATCAATGTTTGATGCCAGAAGCTGATTGGAGTCTAAACTGTAGCCCCGGCTGAAATCTGATCTTCCTGGAGAAGCTACAAAAGTAATATGTGTTCTTTGCAGACAATTTGGAAGACACCAAAAAGCTATAAAGAATTTTTATTTTAATGAAAAATCGTACCTAGAGATAGCCATCACGTTTGTCTATGCCCTGTTTAGGTTACTAGTCACTTTTAAGGATTTTTCAGAGAAAATCACATAGTACAGAAGGAGACTAACTTAGCAGGTCCAAAGAGAATGGCAGTTGGATGGGAAGATTCCAGAGTCCTGGGAAAGTGTATGATAGTGGCTCTCTTACAGTCCACAGACTCTTTGGAGCCAGCCCTGACAGTGACCTAGCAGCAGAGCCATCTCACATGCAGTCCTGCCTCACTGGCCTCATACTCCAGTCCCACGCCTTGTAAAGCCCACTCCCTGTGTTTTGTCATCTTAAGGCACACAGATGATTCTGCTAGGAAAATCTTAGAAATCCCAGCTCTCCTTTGTCTCCATTTCCTCCAGAACAAGCAATTCTTTGGAAGTGAACCCTCCCAAACTCAGTATGAGCTTCAAAGACCCTAAAGTAACACAGCACTCTCTGTTCAGTGGACATTCCCTGTCTATTCAGCCAACACCTCCAGCCACTGACCAGACCCAAGGTCCTCCTACAGGTCAAATTCATGTAAAGATGAGATGTGATCTGCTACAGCCAATAGTGCAAGAAAAAACAAAATTCAACATAAGCTATGCTGGAAAGGACAGAGTGACAGCATCACTATATCTGAAGGAACAAGAATGATTTCACTGTGATGTGGCTGAGACGGGGAGCAGTGAAGTTACAGACCTTTACTCTGACAAGGGGCAACTGGGAGGCTCTTCCAGTAGTAGCTGCGATAGACTTCTACTCTCAGTGGTGTTGGCACTGGCAAGACCGGGAGGTACAGGGGGCTCTGTGTGCTGAACAATAGCAGGAGTGAGACACAGGAGAGGACGATGATTTATGAGTTCCTGACCCCTTCAGGAAAGTAAGCACCTGGAAATGGTGACTTTAGGGACTCATGCCTGAAGATGCCCAGGTGTCCCTATAACTCAAGATAGGACTCTTCAGTCATCAGTGGTCCTAATGGCCCAAGGAAGTTGCATGAGCAAGTGGCACAGATCCCCATGGCTGCTATATAATTTTCTCTCTCTTAAGCTACACCTACCTAAAGCCTTATGGGGTTCACTAAAGTAGAAAAAATATTTAAATAATTTTGCATGATTTTCTGACATCACCCAAAAGTAGATCACAGCACTATAGCCCTACCCTCGGGTTTGTTCTGAAGGATAATACTTTTTTAAAAATCCTCCTCCCAATAGACAGAACTTTGAGCAGTGTATCTGGTTGCTCATCTTATCTGGAAGGAGAGATGGCTAGAGATATGGATCTACACTGATTTGGAGCAGTAGCTAATGGTTTAGGTAGATAGAGACTAAAATGGAACACAATTGGAAAACTGATGACGAAGAGGTCTGGGAAACTCATTTGTGACTAGACACTATTCACACAGAGTGTGAAGCTATTTCTGTCTCATGTCAATGCTCTCCAAAGAGCAGGCCCAGAAGAAGAGGATTTTAAGAAAGAGGTGGACAAGGTGGCCTGTTCTGTGGAAGTCAGCCAGCCTCTTTCTCTTGCTCAAAGAGCTCTGAACCATAACTCTGAACAGAGTTTATGTATGAGCTCACAGCATGGATTTCCTCTCACCAAGGACAATATGGCTACAGCTGCTCTGAGTGCCCAGCCTCCCAACAGCAGAGACCAACATTGAGCTCCTATCATGGCACCACTTCCTGGGGCAGGAGTGGAGATAGGGGAACCAGCTAGCCACCTGGTGGCAGACTGATTATATTAGACCACTTCCATCTTAGAAGTGGCAACATTTTGTTCTCAATGGAATAGATATCTACGCTGGATCAGGATATGCCTTCCCTGCTTACGATGTACTTGGGCTCCTGTCTCCCAGCTACTACCAAATTTCCTTCAGTTTCTCCAAACCCTGGACCAGAGGCATGTGCAGCTCTATGGTAAAAGGTGCCACTTCTTCTGCAAGTCACCCATTGCATCAGAGTTGGAGATGGTAAGAAACAGATGTAGATTCCAAACCCAAGGTTTGGCAGAGAGTTTAATGAATGGACTACTTACATTGGTGTGGATGGGGTAGGGGAATCAACAAGGGATGGAGAAGCAGCAAGAACTAATCACACAGGAAGCCATTACCACCTCCAAGCATGAAGGGACAAAGGACAGGATGAGTGTTACTATAGTCCAGTGAGAGCTTGAGCAATGGAAGGAGGCTGCCACCAAGAACTGAAAATTTGGAGGAATGCAGCCATTGCCACACTATGCCATGGCAGGATAGGAGTAGTGGGAGTGAACAACTCAACTCCTCTTTAACTCCCAACTCCCATGGCTTCAGCCGAAGCTTCCCATTGGCAAGAGAGCCGAGGTGATGCAGTTAGCAGGAGTTAGTACATCAGGACAGAGAATAGTAGTAATGGGAGAGGGGGAAACAGGTAAACAGAATAATAGCTCTATTTAGGAAGTAAAAAGACATTTAGGGCTCATAATGGACCAGTGATCTATAGCAATTCCTACTATGCCATGGGAATCAGAGAATGAACATAGGAGGGTAAATTATTTTTTAGCTAACATCTAGCTGGAGCACTTTATTTTCATGATCAATAACAATTACTCTTTCAAAGTGCCCCCAAATTGAGGAACGCAAGTTACTGCAAACCCCACATTGATAAAATGGTTAAACTATCGCTTCTTTGAGAAACTGGAACCCAGAACACTGCTTAGTGGGAAGAGAATTTAGATTGGTAGTTCAGGCTCTTCTTAATCTATCATGACCTTTCTGGAATTGAGAATAGACAGTGCTGCTAAATTCTTTCTAAGTATTTAAACATTGAATTAATTCTTAAGATCCAAAACTATAAAACTTTTAGAAGAAAACAAGGAAAAATGAATATTTTGGATATGACTCCAAAAGTACAATCAACAAAATTAAAAGGTAAACTATGGAATGGAAGCCTTTATTTGCAAACCATGTACCTGATAAGGGGTTAATATCCAAACTATACAAATAACTCATACAACTTAATAGCAAAAAACAATGTGATTAAAAAATGGACAGAAGACTTGAATAGACATTTCTCGAAAGAAGACACACGATGGCCAACGAGTAAATGAAAAGATGTTCCACATTACTAAACATCAGGACAATGCAAATCAAAACCACAATGAGATATCATCTCACACATGTTAGAACAGCTATCATCAAAAAGACAATAGATAACAAATGCTGATGCTGATGTGGAGAAAAGGGAGCCTTTGTGTACTGTTGATGGGATTGTAAATTGGTACAGCCATTGTGAAAAACAGTCTACGGAAGTTTCTCAAAAAATTAAAGATAGAACTACTATACGATTGAGCAATCTCAGTTCTGGGTATTTATCCATAAGAGATGAAATCACTATCTATAAGAGATATCTGCACTCCTGTGTTCATTGAAGCATTATCCACAACAGCCAAGACATGGAAACAATGTAAGTGACCATCAACAGACGAATGGATAAAGATGCGGTGGTATACATATACCATGGACTATTATTCAGCCACACAAAAAGGGAAATCCTGCCATTTGCAACATGGATGGACCTTGAGGGTATTATGCTAAGTGAAATAAGACAGAGAGAGAAATACAAATATTTTATGATCTTGCTTATATGGGAAATCTAAAAACATCAAACTAATAGAAACAGTAAAATGGTGGTTGCCAGGGGCTGAAGGGGTGAGGGAAATGGGAGAGCTGATTGTCAGATGGTACAGACTTTCAGTTATAAGACAATTATAATCACTATGTATAGCATAGTGACTATAGTTAACAATACTGCACTGTATACTTGAAAATTGCTATGAGAGTAGAGCTTTAATGCTCTCACCATTTGTAGTTCTTGACTTGTATCAGCCCTCATTAATATTAATCCTTCAGGTGGTTCTAATTACAAACAGCTGTATTGAATAGAGCTCCAATGTGCAGGAGATTACCTTGCAATACTCAAAAATCTTGACCTCTCTTTTCTGACTCTCATAAATTATCATTTAAAAACTTTTGGATACAAAGGGCAAGGCCAGCTCCTAAACTCCCTCTGTACCCTGCAAGAGTACATTCTACCGTCTACCAAATACTACCTTTTCTCATCTAGATACAACATCAGCCATTTGAGGAATCCTCAATATTCTGGAGTCATCTTGGCCTCCCCTGTCCTTTGTTCCCCACACCTAATCACTTATAGACTTCTTGTTTTGTCTTTAGCAGTTTTCTTTGTCCTTAACTCAAGCTTTTTACCTTTGTCCTCTCAATCTTGCCTCTTCCAGTCACTTGGAATGACCCATCCCCTCCTCTAAACTAAGTCCTCTATTTCAAAACCTCTATGCCCTACCTCTTTCCCAGGGTTTGGAGTTTAGGCCTCAATAATATTTTCTTTTTATTGCATAGTCTAGACCTTAATTGTCCTTTTGTTATGACCTAAGTAATCCTTAACAATTATGAGTGAAAAAAATTGCTTTGAGCTCTTTTTGTGTGCCAGATGTCATTCTAAGTACTTTACAGCTTTATAAGCAGTAACTAATTTAATCTAAGCAATTCTATGGAGGTGAGTTCTATTATCATCATTTTACAGATGAGGAAAGTAAGGTCTGGAGAAGTTAAATAAGTTGCCCCAAATCATCCAGCCAAAAAAGATGGGATGTGAGTTTGAATTTACATGTAATTTGTCTCCAGAATCTAGGATATTCTGCATCCCCTTAGGACCAGAGGACTGACTTTTTGTGAGCCCATAGCATGCCAGAGCACCTGTCACAGAGCACATCTTAGTATTTAATGATTGTTTTCTCCTATTTAGTTGATGCTATGAATCTGATGCAAATTTATGCATCAAGTATTAAATCGTCCTCTTTTATGAGGCATGGAATTAAAACTGTCATAATTTCCGGTTCTTCCGATTGAAAACTTTTCTGAGCAGATGTATACCCAGGTAGTGTAAGTCATCTGCCCCTGAAGAGAAGACACTAGCTTGTGGTCATTTGATGAATTGCCTACATAGCCATTTTTTTTCCTCTCAGGACTGATTTAACTTGCTTAATTTTGTACTTGTCAAACACAATGAACATAATGAATCCTTCTGAGTTACAGATTTAGGAAAAACATCTGTTAATTTACTAAAAATGCACCATGGCCTGAATTGTGCCTTACCAAAGTATGATTTGTTTATCTGTGAACAGATTTCTATTTCTTTCTCAGGGGGTATGTCCATGATGTTGTGAAGACTGGGACATCACTTGGTATCAGCTTGTACATTTAATAGGACATTCTTGCCCTTCTTTCTTTTCTCAATACAAGGGATGTTTTAGTGTTTTGTAAAATTTAGCTTATCATTTTTGATATGATATAAAACAGCATTTCCTCCCTCTTGGTCCCATGACCCAGCAATGTCCATTTCTGATTCAGTATTTCAGACAATGATACAAAGTTTTGTTTACTGTTATTTTATAGTACATTCTACACAGAATAACAGGAAATTTTAGTAACTAAAATGGAACCACCAAAGGAAAAGTAAGATGTTAGGAGACGACTATCAGTCCCCGGCCCTACAAAATATAAATAAACATACCTAAAAGTGATCAACCATATCATCCTAGATTCAAGACAAATCCTATATCTATAATACGGACTTTCCTGTATGAAAATAGGCTTCTGTTGTCACATGTGCTCCTTGGGTTCATATAATTCTTACAAAATTTGACATTAAGTACTTTGTCGAGGTTTAAGATTATGGTATGTCAAAATCATTTTCGTAAAATTATCTTAATACCCTGAGAATTTAATATTTTGTTATTGCTTTGTGCTGTAAAATTCCCTATGAACAATATTACTCATACTTGTGACTGATATTCCTCTATATACCCAATAAAGGTAGCCTTTTCCTGAGAGATTCGAGCAAAGAAGTAGAGCCCTGCTGCTTCCTCACACCCTGCTCTATCATAATAACCAAGCATTTAATGACCGTTAACTACTCCTCCTAAGAATGTTGAGGCTGAGGGAAATAATGCAATACTCAATTTCTTAATTTTGAATAAGAGCTGCACATGGTCTCAAGATTATTATAATTTTCTTTCTTATCATAAATAAATCATTGACTTATCCAAGTGTTCCTCTCTGGCAAAACAAAATTGTTAATCTTGCTATGACGTGACAGAGATATCTGAGCCTCCGGCCTTCTCATTAGAGATGATCACATCTGCGAGATAATACTTTTTCAAAGGGTATAAACTGAGTTCTCACTTAATATTTGTAAGATTCTGTACTATTACGACCAGGCAAAATTTGTTACTTTTTTCCTTTTTCTTCTAAATATATCCTAAAAAATAGGGGACAAATGAGGATTACCAGAATGAGATAAAAGTAGATATTTTTCCTTGATTAGTTGTCAAAGCATAACTTATATCTCGATACTTTGTTTATGTGCTCTGGAACATTTCATCTAGTAGTCTAGGCATCATCAAAGTGATGCGTTGTATGGAGCACATTTATAAAAACAAGTGACTATGAGTTTAAAAAGAACAGTAGTTCTTCCAATATAGCCCTTTCCTATAAAAATTTATTGGTTATTTCACTTCTACATCATGAGAGCTCTATCTAATTGTATGCTCTCAATATTTATTTCTGCCACAAAAAGAAGTGTAGTGACCCTGCACTTTCATGAATGGCATCTGTCACAGAGAGACATAGTCTGTGTTCACTAGGTAGCACACAAGCTTTTGTTCACTTGCTGGACTACGGACATGGTATTCACCAATGGAAGTAGGCCAATGAGCCAAGCAGCCATGTGAATGTGTTTGAGAAATGTAATGGTTAATCAATCACTTTAGTTGCAGCGAAAGGTCTTCTGATATACTTGACTGTGTTCATGGCATCAAATTCATAGATGATACAAAATATAGAGCTTAGTGGCACACAAAGCCAGCCCACTTTCACTGGACTACCAGCTTACAATTTCATTCAATTTTAAATCACACTAGAGAAAGCCAAAGAATCAACAAAAGCCATCTTATTTTTCATTATTTCAATTTCCCCTTTTGCTTAGTTTATTTCATTTTATCAATATTTTAAAGATGGCATTGTAACTGCAAAGTTAAATAATTTCCTGAGGTCCTAAGTGCTAGTTGGTGGAAGTAGGATTCTTACTTTGACTTCTCTAGACTGTCAAAGGCACTGCCTATGAAATACACGAGGACTCCCACAAAGCTTTCAAAACAGAGAAGGTTAATTACCAGCACTTGAGTGTTCAGTGCATTGTTATTTAATGCTCACAACAACCTGAAGGCAGTCACCTATACTTAATCTCTATTTTGAAGACGAGGAAACTGAGTTTTAGAGGTTAAGTATTCTTCTCAAGGTCACACAGCTGATAAAGTGCCTGGAATTGAAACTTTGGTCTCTTTGCTACCAAAGTTGGATCTTAGCCATTTATCTAGCTGAATCAAAATCATGTGAAATAGCTGTTTTACAGTATGTGATCATGGTGTTGTAAGTTAGCCAGTTAAAACCCCATGAAGTCATGCCATGTCCTGGTCCATAGTTTCTTTCAGTTCCTATTAATAAAACTGGCCAAACCTCTCAGGCTACAAGGTTACGATGCCCTTTATAATGCCAGAATGACTTCTATCAATCCCAACTTTCCTCTGTTCTCTGAGTATCTCCTTTGAGGCAACTTGAGCAGCAGAAAGGCATGATGTAACATCCAGCACGGTGTTCTTCCAGCAGGTCCAGTGCTAACTACCACATGTACACCACTGTTTAACCATGATGGGTGCTAGAACCTACACATTCACAAAGTGAATAAAAAGAGGCCACGATAGAACAAACATGTTACAGAACACATTTAGTTTAGGATGGCATTGAAGGGTATCCACTGACTGAGAGTTCATTAAGAGTTATTTAATGATGTACTTTGGCGGAGAGCATACTGTACTGTTTCCTCCTCCAGCTCTCATTAGCTCAGAGCACTGGACAGCACTCAAGAGCAGGAAAAATTATCACAGCAACGTTATTGATTCCTATCTGAAGGAAAGCCTCTCAAAACAAAGCATTATAACGAACCAGCCTGTGTGGTGCAGCGTGAAACACAATGTGCAGGCACAGACTTCAGGGTCATAGCACAGAGGTAGAGAAGGCGCTGGGAAAGTCTGGCTCTCATGAATCCCCTAGCTCCTTGGATACTAATTCATCAATTAATTAGTAGTTTAGTAATTAATGATAAATTATGCAAGTTTTGTCTTGCTGTTTTTTTTTTCCTTCTAAGAAAAGATGATCTGGGATTTAAGTAATTGATTTAAACTGTTTATGAAGCATTTAACTTAAAAATAACTTATTTTGAAAGAAAATTAAATTACATCAGTTTTCCTTTTTTGTTCCTGTTTCTTTATAGACCATGTTGACTGTTATCAAATGGAAAGACAGTTTGGGGGAAGTAAGAAGCAGAAAAGGAGCCCAGGACTGTGCTTTGGTCAAATTATTTAAGAAGGAGCAAATTTACCAATGTTGGAGTCTGCAGTCTCCCTGAACTTGCCAGAGAGAATCTTGAATTTATAAGTTCAATACCCTACTCCCTCACCTCCAAAAATTCTCTCTTGCTCTATAAGGCACAAAGCCAACATACATTAAAAGAATTGTGGTGAGAGAAGAAAGAAGCCAGGGAGACATGTTCTGTATCGGCAAAAGGATAAATAGATCAACAAAACAGAGAAGTCAGGGCCAGACCCATCTATTAAAGGCATTTTATGTAGATTAAAGGCATTTTATGTAGATTAAGGTGATATCACTACCTATGAGTAAGAAAAGGAATGAGCTGTTGAGCAGATGATTTTGGAAACCTGGCTAGCCAGATAAATACAGATAGATCTCAACTTTGCACTAGACACAAAAGATAGATTCCAAATGAAGAAGAGACACAAGAGAAAGGTAATGCCATGAAGTTATTGAAGATATAGACTCTTGACTTTGTGGCAGAAAAGAACTTTCAACTTCAAAAGTCTCTAGCTATAAGGCCTAAAGTTGGCAGATCTGATTACAACAAATTTAGGACTTTTGTTCAACCAGGGACATTATGGACAAAGTTGACAGGTGACAAAGTAGGAAATACACATTAATAACATTAGAATGATTGCCTTTTGTGGGAAGTGGCTGTGCAGATAAAAAAAAAGGACTAAATAAATCAAGAGAGGGACCCCGAATGGACCAGTGTAGGATGCCATGAGCTGAGGAATCTGATCCACTCAATCCTCCAAACTAGGAGTACCATGATAATGGTGTGTTGGGAGAATCTCAAGCATTTGATGAATAAAGTCTTCTAAAGAGCTAAGAAATGAGAGATAGACAATTAGAAGTGTATTTTCACAAATTTTGCTATGGTTCATGCTTTGGACATTTAATGTTCAAAACACAAGTAGAGATTGGTCTTCTCTTGCAAATACCTTAGGCTATTGAATTAGGCTTCATAAATATGACTCTCTTGAAGCACACGGATCATACTCAGCCCCCACTACCAATTTCTTTTGTTTTTTAAATGGGAAGCTAACATAAGAAATATGTGCCAGGCACTGAACTATGCTCTGAGGCTGCATAGTCCCATGAACACATTGTGTCCTTCCTTCAAGGAACTCAGACTAGTAGGAGAGAGAACAAAAACAGGAGCAGCATCCAACAGTTACATAACGCTGACTGAGTGCCAGGCACTGTTCTAAGTGTATAACGTTAACTATTAATCCTAATAACTCAGCAATGTAGGCATTTGTTTCCTTACCTATAAAATGGGGTAAATAAGTTACAAAAAGTTAAGTAATATGCCTGAGGTCACAGAACTAGAAAGCGGTAAAGCCAAGATTCAAACCCAGGCAGACTGGCTATAGCATTTATGCTTTTAACAACTATGCACATATCAGTATCATCAATGTCAACATATAAATATGCATAAGATAAGTGCTTTGCTTGCAAAGAGAAGGGCACTCTCCTCAGATTAAGGGTAGTTAAGAAATTCTTCTACATAATGTCCTCCATGATTTTGAATGTTATTATTTTGAATCTATAAATCAATTTGAGAATTCACATCTTTACAATAGTCTTTCCATCTATGAACAGCATATCTAAGTTTTTAATTTCTCTTTCGTGTATAGTTGTAATAATTATTCTTTGGGGCTTTTAAAATTTCTATTTTAAAGATTATTTTAAAACACATTTCCTGGCCTTGTTGCTAAGTAACTAGAAATATAATTAATTTTATATTGATTTTTAAAGAGTGACATTTTATTTTCATTTTAATAATTGATATGTAGATTTGTGTCTTATATGCACAACCACAATCTGCAGATGAGTTGTTCCTTTCCATCCTTATTATTTATATTTTTTGTCTGATTATGCTGTCCAGGACCTTTGGTATAACATAGAAGCAATGATAGCTGGCACCCTTGTCTTGTTTCTGACTTGACTGTAAGTTTTTTGTAGCTATCCTTCACCAATCCGAATAAATTCCCTTTTATTCTCAGATTGCCAACTGTGAATATCGTTATGGACTGAATTGTGTCCTCTCACTCCCAAATTCATATGTTCAAGCCCTAACTCCCAGTGCAGCAGAAGGTGACTGCATATGGGGACAGGGACTTTAAGGAAGGGAACTAAGTTAAAACGAGGCTGTTAGGGTGGGCCCACATCCGGTCTGACTGGAGCCCTTATGAGGAGGGATTAGAACGTGCACAAAGAAAGACCACTTCAGGACACAGGGAGAAGGCAGCTATCTGCAAGCTAAGGGCAGAGGCCTGCAAGGACGCGAACTCTGGAATACTTTTAAGGTTGGAATTTTTTGTTCCTGGAATGTTTGGTGGAACTTGATAGAACCTCTCTGGCACGGTGCTTCTATAGGAAGCTTTTTAAATTGTTTCTTTAATTATAACGTGCCTTTTTTTGGTTGTTGTTGTCCTGGGTATTTGTGGTCTTTTTGGTCTAGAAATGCATAATCTTGGGTTGTGGGAATGTTTGCTAGCATTATTTAATAATCTCTTCTGACCACGCCTGTAGTTTTCCTTTGTCTTGAAACATCTACTTGGCTATTAGACCTCTGGGTCAATATTCTAATTTTCTTTGCTCACTGCTTCTCATTTATCTTTTTGGGTGATTTCCTCAGCTTTTTTCCAGTTCTTCTAAATTTATTCTTTGCCTTTATGTTTTACCTGCTGTCCCTGAAGTCAGGCCCTTTCCAGCTTGACCTCAGGAATAAACTTTCACTTTGGACTTCTTTCCAGGTGCCTGTGGGATGATGACCTCGCTTGATGGAGGGAGGCAGGTCAGTGGGAGCAGACGTGCCTTTTAAGGGCTCACAGCTGTTTTGTGTTTTCAGTTTCTCTCCGTTCAAAAGAGCAGGTGCCCCCTATTCGTAGCTGATAGTTCTGCAGCAGGAATTGGGTTCTTGCTGGCTTTCCCCATTCTAGAACTTAGGCTGCAGCTTTCTCTCTTCTGCCATGTTAATTGTCACTTCTCGATCTACTTTCTATTTTCCAAAATGGATGATCTCTCCTGTGCTGGAATCTAATTCTCTGTCTTATTCTTTTACTGGCCAGTGGCAGTGAGGAAGTTGGTCTTGGTACTTCTATTGCAATATAAAAGGAAAATAGCTATTCTGGAATTAGGGAGGGAAATGCTTCACTTCAACTACTTAATAAATGGTATTGGGAAAGTTATTTGTGATTTTGCTGTGAGATTTCAGCATGTTGATGGGCCCAAGGGGATTTAGTTTTTCTTCCCACATTCAGAGCTGACCACCACCACATCAGGAGGTAGTACCAGTTATGTTCAGGCAGTGACATGTTGACACAACAGGGTTGGTTGTAGTAAATAATGAAATCCATACATTTAGCAACCAGCCAGTCTTTAACAGTGCAAGGGCTCTATGCAGGGTGCCAAGCCAGGCTGTTGAGGGAGGTTCAGACACGTGGCCTTGCCCAATTGCCTGGTGTGTAATTAGCTGATGATCTCCAGCTGTCAGCTCTTTCAGGCTCTGCTTTAGCCTTCAAGCCTAGGTTGAGCTTTCCTTGGGCTTTTCTTGGGGTTGCCCCCAGCCAGTGACTAAGCAAAGTAACAACAGTACAATGCCTAGCCATTTCTTCCCAACATGGACTCCTCTAAGGGACAATTTTTAATTTGGAGTTTCCTGTAAGACTAGTAGACTTTGTCAGGTACGTATAATGCTCTGCCACTTCCCCATGCCCGATCCTGCAGCTCTTTTCTTTCAAGGGTGTTATTTCTTAGTAAACCTTTGTTCTCCTAATTCCATCTCAGCATCTGCTTCCTGGAGGACACAACCTGCAACAACATGAAACATAGTTTCCACAAAGTCAGCTGGGAAGAGAAGGAATTCAGAAAAAAGAATGAAACAGAAAATAGTGTATATCATGTAACAAGACCCAGCAAATCCTGTTTGGAAGAGGTGAGTTATCTTAGGGTAAGTCCTCGCTCCCCCAACCTCATTCTGACCTCTTCCACTTATGAACCAAGTTCTGTTAGTAGCTTCATGTGGGGGCACCCTACTCTGGTGAGGTTCATCTTATAGGACACAGTAGTACTTTGTTTAGGAAGGAGGACTGGGGTAAATCAGAAGTTATGGGGTCAAGGCCCTGGGAAATAAAGGCAGGGCTCAGAAGAAAATCTTAAAGTCACAGGAGTTATCAGAGGCAGTAAGTGAGCAAAGTTCCTGATGACCTGTGCAGGTGTCAGTGTGTGGACACCTCTATTTTTTCTGTAAAAGGATTATCCATAGCTTAAAACTTACTCTAATGAGAGATACCATCTCTTAGCTCTTGAGGAATAATACACTCAGTCAAGGAAAGAATGAGGCAAGATAAGCACTCCCAACTTTGGGAATGGGGTAGGAGAAAGGAGACTACAAGCTAATACAAAAATGAGTGTTAAAAGCGCTATACTCTTAGTGCCAGTCATTAGATTCCTAGATGTTTTCACTAGGATAATGAAATGTGAACAATTTTATAAGCAAACATTCACTGCAATATTTATAATAGTATCTAACAGGATTTGTTAACATAGTACATTTATACAATAGAGCTTTGTATAGCCATTAAACATTTATGAAGAGTTTCATGATACTGCGAATTTTATATATTGAGCATGCATGGTACGAAACTACCAAAGAGAGTAGTTTTCCCAAAGTTATGATGTAGCTAATGGACAACAAAAAAGGAGTAGATGGAACTAGCCACTAATATGTTGATTTTTCTGGATGGTAGAATTTAGGAGATCAAGTTGCAAAAATGCATTTGTTTTTGTTTCCTACAAGGACACTTTTACAAAAAATTTCCTCCAAATCTGCCTAGCCAGTGCTCTTTATGGAATTGTAGAGTATGGACTGTCAAAGGAATTTCTCCTTGCTTTTGACAAGCGGCAGAGATGACTTCTTTCCTCAACCTGTGTAGTAATGCAAATTGCCTCATGAGTTTATACATGTTTTCTTATGCATCTGGGGGAGGGTCATTTTTTTTTACTGAAAGCAAAGGCAGGGCTACGTGAATGAGATCATGTCTTATTCAAGACCGCAGCCTGTTATTTGGCCTATGGTGGGAAAGTATGAATGAATGCTCATCTCTCAACACTTAGTAAAAAGCATGAATTGGAATTGCTGGTCTTGCGATCAGCTAAGGCTGCAGCTTCATGTAGTGCACAGTGTATTATCTTTTGATACCAACATAATCTGTTGGCCTCTTTCTTCTGCACAAGGGTGGACACATTAACATCCCAGAAGATTAACATCTAATTAGAAAAATGTGCTCCATAGGGAGTTCTGAAGCGTCAGGTTTGTTTTAACAAGGACTCTTTTTCAAAAGGCAACATACGATTCTTTTATTACATTACACCAAATGCAAGATTTTCCTCAGTGCCAGTAGTAATGAATGCGCAAATGGCGTAGAATAGGGTGAGTACAGGGGTGCAGCCTTTGGAACTTTTCCTTGAGCAAATTCTTTCATGTTCCTGCTTGAGACTCATTTACTAATAGCTAGAGACAACATGACCATGTTTAGACTAATGACCTTTTTGGGACTGTCTTTCTCTAAGGTTAGCTTTGGAAAGAAAGGCAGACCAACTGCTCCTGAGTGGTTATATTCCCCTGTGTAGAAACTGACAGGCCTCTGGAGTTTGACTTGGCAGTGGTCAAGACATTTATCACTAAGAAAATGGGCCCCAAAGTGTCTCTTTGTTAACTCAGGACCTTTATCTTATTTGCAATATGCTTACCCATGGAGAGAAGGCAAACAAACAAAAACAAAAGGTTCCTTGTCTATTTGAATTATTTTTGCTAGCAAGTTTGAGAGAGTTTCAACTTCTGCAATTAGTTTCAGCCAATTGTGCTGTAGTTTTATTGAAGTTCATCACTTCCAGAATCCAGGTCAAAATCTTTTCAAAAACCTATATACATGTTTGACCTAGAATGCGAAGAACATTCAAAATTGGCTCTAATGACAATGCAACTGAATCTAGTTGAAATTTCTTTAGAAGTATTTATTTACACACAACCCTTGTCTGTAAATTGGATCAACAAAGTCAAGCTCTGTACTAAATTCCTTCAAAAAACCCTCTGGCCATAGGAATTCTCATTCTCCAGCTGATGAAATAGGATATCCAAACCTCCTGGCTCACCACCTGGAGCTCTAAAGGGCATCACTCCCTTGTGTTTGGGGTTATCTACATATTTAGAGTGAATTCCATTGTTATCTGATACACTGTTTTGGTGGCCACTAGTAAGCTTATTGTATGGATATTAATTCCTGAGGATACAAAAAAGGGAGGTGCCAAGTTGGGAGAAAATATCCAACCCCTAAAACAACTTTTATACAGCGAGGTACTCCTTTCAGAAAGACTCAAGTTTCACTCTTGAAACATTACTGTATGGAAGCCTCTAATTGTTACTTGAGAACAGTCCTTCATCCTCCTTAACCTCTGGAGGGCACATCAGTCACTTGGGCCTGACGTTGTTCATGTTGAATTGGTTGTTCGTAGGCTAAATCTTCAAAAAAAACAAAAAAACAAAAAAACAAATAACACCTTGAGTGTTCTTACCCAGCTCTCCCCTCCCCCGCCAGCTTAATGTAATAGTGAAATCTCTGCTAATTTCCAAGTTATTTACCAAGAAATGCACAAGTCTCAAGTGCACCTGCGCATAGATACTTTTACAATGACACGACCACAAATACTATATTACTTGGGTCTTCTCAGAAAGCTTCTTACTCTATTGCTCATTTTCTTCAGAGGTGATGGATTTGTGATCAGTGTAACAGGACACAAAGCATGCATATAACTGACCAGCTTCTTCCTGAGTGTTTGAGATCTACAACCGACTGTACCGTCTCAACGTTTTTTCCTTTCATGTCGTGGAGAGTGAATTCTTCAGGGGCAATCTTATTAGAGGCAGCCTTCTGGATTACCTCTGGCCGCATCCGGGGCTTCTGTGTCCACCTCCCCCCGCCCCCCGCCCGCCTTCCAGGGACCTCCGGCTGGAGCTGTCCGCCTTCGCTGTCTAACATCCTGAGGGCGGAGACGAGCCATCTCCGAGTCAAAGGCTTGCAGGCTCAGCGTACTCTCCTACATACTTCGGGTACTCCCCGCTGGGCCGTCTCAAGGCCGCAGAGCCTTCAGGAACCCTCTCTCTGGAGAAGGGCACTAAGTGTCAGTGGTTACCACCCCTCCCGCATTTAGGCGCTCGCTTCCTACCGGGAGGTGGGAGGGGGACACGAACGGTCTGCGGTAATGGAGCACAGTTCTGCTCCGCTCTACCCAATTGGGAGGCTATGGAAGCACATTGAACTCCGGCGGCGGCAGCACCCGCCGATTTTCCGCTCTTCCCGGCTCGCTCTTCCGCCTGCGCCACCCCAGCTCCCGCCCCTCCGCCCTCTTTACAGGAACCAAAGACCTAGCTGCTCCCGCGCTTCTCTCTTGTCACCCGCAGTGGCCTGCCTTTTATAGGCGCCGCAGCCAATGAGCGCTCTCCTTCCCTTCTGCCCGCCTTCCCGGCCAATCGCCGCGCCCCTTGTGTAATCTTCGGCTCCTCGGCTGCTCTCGGCTATTTTCGTTGTTGCTGGCTTTTTCAGGGGCTGCTCGCTCGCAGCCAGAGACGCTACTTTTTTTTCCGGGTTCGGAGCCGTTCCGGATGCTTTAGGCTGCTGGATGACTGATCTCCGGATAACTGAGGCGTTTCTGTACATGGATTATCTGGTAGGTGTGGGGAAGGGGTGGCGTGTCGCCTCTCGGACCCCGACATGCCCAATGTCCCCCCGCCTGGAGGAACAGCCTTTTTGCTTTCTTTCTTTGGGATGGGATGCCTTGGGGTTCTTTCTGCCGCAGCCGGCTCTAGAGCTGTGCCTGGACTCGGAGGGGCGGGCGGAAGGGGTGGTGGAGCTGACAGGTAAAGGTGCAGCCGGGGCCAGACGCGCTGCGGGGCGAGGGACTCTCTGGGACTGCCCGAGAGATGGGGCGGTGGCGGCGGGGCGTCCCCTGCCCGCGATCGGCTTCTTTGCTTCCCTCTGCGCTCCCGGCAAAGGACTTTCCGGAGAAGCAGGAGTTTTCCGCTCTCCCTTTAGCAGAACTCCAGGTACTATTAAAGAGCCATAACCAGAATGGCTTACTAAATGCCCAGCAGCCCCGGTCATTTGGTTGTTATTAGATCTCTAAAGCTATGACCTCGGTCGCGGTGAGGTTTTAAAAGCACATTACCATAAAGTAGACAGGACTAAACTGCATCGCAGCCTGGCCAGAACAGGACTGGGTAGGGGCAGGCATTGCCCCAGTGTTCCTGTGGTGAGTGCATGCCGCTTTTACCCTGTGCACGGATTGGATCCCAGTTGTGCGTTTAGGCCAGGCTTGTTCTGCGAAGTTTAGGTGCTAAAAGTGTCAGCACAATGCTCAACATTGTTTTAAAAATGGACCTGTGTATATGTGTTTGTGGAATTATGCAAGCACCTTGCATTGTTCCAGAAATTATATTTACTCGGAGCTATCTTCCTGTGTTCAGGGGGATCCTGATTGACGCTGGCTGTTTTCTATCCTATGCAATTACCAGGCTTACCTTGTTAGCTGGAACCGCTATGGCAATGCCGAGTTGAAGGTGGTTAAAAACATTGACCTTCCTGTCATCTTGTTGGATACATGCAGTGAATCTCCACTGTAGATCGGCCTGGAAGAAATTTGCCAGTGCCTTCTAGGAATTACACTTAATACCGTGCTAAGAAACAGCAAATGCTTTCATGATCAAGAAACGCTGGGCAAGGACTAATTTGTAATGTTATCTTGTATTTGGGCTTATTTTAGTTTACGTGAAGGAAATGTTTCCCCTAAAGCTTCAAGGCTTGATGATCTTGTGGGGAAGGATGGTGACTGCAGTTAATACACGACCTTGTGAATGGAGCAGAGTAAAAAATTCTGAGTTCAAATTCTGTTTTCTTGTTCATTTGTTGTCAGTTACTTACTCTATGTGATAAAGGGACATTATCCACCGACCACTGGAGCCGGTTAAGGAGGTTATCTGATTGTGTTTTACAATGCAAAGTGCCATGTGGGTTAAGAGAGTTGCCAAATGTTTTTCAGAGATAATTTTTCTAAATTAAATAACTGATTATTTTGTAGCCTGTCTTATAAAATACAACACTATGGGTTTTCTTGTAGTAGCCTAAATTAAAGCCAAAGTTTGTTGAGGATAATTACCAAGTAGGAAAGAGTAACTTTACCTGGAGTTTTGAAAGCTAATTTTGGATATTTAAGTAGTTCCTAAAAAGGAAGTTAAGTGATTCTGATCTTTTTATTACAGTATTTTCTTTATTTACTGGTGACTTTTAAATTTATAAATTGCATCAGAAAACTGTCTTTGAGGTGCCTAACCCACTTAAGCATTTAGTGAGAAAAAAATTGAAAACTAGTTAATTACTCAGGTTAATTTCTAGATGAGAGCCTAAGTATGGGTGGATGAATGTTTGTGGGGCTTCAGGTTACCTTAAAAGCACACTAATTTCTTTTTCAATTTACTAACAGTTTTGTGTCAAAATCAGTGGGCCCCAAATTTGACATGACCTTTTTGTTCTACCTGACATGCCCCCACCCTACTGCATTAGTATTAAAAAAAATCATTATTTTGTCATTTTAACTATGCTTTTAAAATAATTCATAAGTGCAGTGAAACAGTCTTATAAAAATCATTGGCTAATCATTTGAGGTGAGAAAAAGATCTTAAGTCAGCTTTTATGAGTGTGCCAGATAGTGTCTGAAAAGATTTGAGAAAATCTTTAAACATTAAGTCCAGTTTTTTCTGAAACCAGACTGAAAAAAACCCCACAAAACCTCTTTAGGTGGTCTCATGTTTACTTTTTGCTCATCAGCTCTCAGGAAATGATGTGCCATGCATCATTCCTTTCTTTTTGCCTTTCCAATTGACTTGTTTTCTTATAGCCTTTATATGATGTTTATTAAAAATCAGTTTCTGAAAAATTAAAGTCAGTTTCATTGACTGTATCTGGGATCTTATTTTCAAATGAATCAATTCCCAAGTTCTTTTACCTGCCTTCCAGGAAAAAAAAAAATGCTCCTTTCATTCTGAGTTTGACTCTTCAGATTTTGCTGAGTTTTTAGACTAGAGTAGGCATCCCATCCATACCTTTGCTAGGCATAATGATGTGTGCCATCTTTCCTTTTCTTCATTTTTCTTTTTAATTGATGTTGGACTTTCTTGTTGTAGCTATTGGAAGCTGGGAGAGAGAGTTTTGTGTGTGTATTGTCCATTGTTCTTTGGACTGGATGTCATCACTTAACCTTTTTTATCTGGAGGAGAGTGGAAAGGAAGAGAAATGAGAATAAGGTATTCGTGCTATTTTTAACAGCTTTTAGTAGGATTGCGGCTATTAAAACATGATGAAGCTCTCTGATTTTAGAACTTTTAAGAATTGAATTCTTAAAAGAAATGTTCTTGATTAGAGGTGACAGATAAGGTGAGGGACAGGGATAATACCTTAATATTTATGATAAGATTTTTATTAATTTCAGTTCAAGGAAATAGTGGTAATTTGCTAATCCTAAATAATTACATGTATCCTGCAGTGCCCACTGTTTGTTGAACTGAATGAATATGAGAAAAAGGGCCAATTCTACTTTTCTCAGGAGCTTCTAAACTGAGACAAGATAAAATCTGTTTGGATTAGGTGTTTTGTTTTGAAGAATGCAGAATGTATCTTTTACTCTTCACTTTAAGATTATCAAGATATAATTTGTTTAGCCTGGGTGGCAATGTGTAGATGAAATTTCGATTTTTCTACTTGATAAAGGAAGCTGCCTAGGAGGCCACACACCTTTTCTCCATTTTCATGATAGGCTTTAAAGGCCGTGTTCACACCTGTCAGGTCTGTGGGTGAATATTTTGCTGCTGTTCCAACAGGCAGTACCAGCATCTTTCTCTCTCTTCTGTCAGGTAGAACTAGTTAGTGAGACAATATGCAGAGCTTTTGGAATAAGGTGGGAGAAAATAATCACGTTATAATGAAAGAGAAGCATATCTACCAGTTTTTCCTAGGAAGTTGGATGAGATCAACTTCTAGATTCCTTTCAGTTTAAAGTTTTCTTTTTGTCCTGACTCATATACGTTGATTGGTCTGGATTTCACCTCCTTCCCCCAGTCTACCATCAAAACATCAGCAATAAAATGTGTTATGCTTTGTGTAATGCTTATAATGGTTAAATGAGATAATGGAGGGAAAGTAATTTATAAAGAGCATCTTGCTTTTCAGATGTAAGATGTTAACGTACTATGATTACACTGCTGATAGTATTCACATCTCCTATAGAATGACTATTACTGCTCAGTGGTAAATATTGGGCTATCTTTTAAACTAGTCTCAGTATATGGAAAGATTTGGAGTGGTATTCAGCAAATAGGAAGTTACAAGACTGGAGAGCAGGGGTCCCCAACCCCGGGGCTGCAGACTGGTACCTCTCTGTGGCCTATTAGGAACTGAACACACAGCAGGAGGTGAGCAGCTGGCCAGCAAGTGAAACTTCATCTGCATTAGCATATTAGCAGCCGCTCCCCAGCGCTAGCATCACCACCTCAGCTCCACCTCAGATCATCAGGCATTAAATGCTCATAGGAGCACCTGTCCCTGGTGCTAAAAAGTTTGAGACCGCTGCTCTAGAGGATTGTTTCATACCTATAAAAATAAAACCAAATTCGGATATTTTCATTAATCTGTTCAACAAATATTTATGGAACCCCCTCTTTGTACATGGCCCTGAATGTCATGGGGGATGAGCCCCTAGCTGGGATCCCTTTGGCTGTAGGACCAGCAGGCATTTATCTCTACAGTCCTATGGCAGGACTGATTGGATGAGGCACATAGGGAGAAGGTGGCTTCTGATGTGCTCCTTAGATTTCTCTCTTATGTGTTTCTTTGTTTTATTGTGAATGAAAATGCAAAGTTAGACTTGAAAATGTGACCACAAAAAATGCTTGATTAACCTTGGATGATAATTGTCAATTAATTTGCATTTGTATATTGTGTTTGGGATTTAATAAGCCTGGATTCTGGATTTCTCCCTTGTGTAGATTGGTGGCCTAGTTTCTTGGTAATAGGCCGTAACTGCCTTTATAAAAATTTATGTGCCAGTGGGGAAGATCAGTGAGAGGAGGTAGATGGATCAGCACAAATCCTTCACCATTTGCAGGATAAAAGCCAACTAAACCAACCAAGAATAGAAACTCACAATGGTACCACAAAGGACAGTGCCTTATTAGGCACTAATAAGTTGCAAATGAGCTCATTCAAAAGGAGTGAAGGCACATTTATGATTTTTTTCTGCTGTTCAGTTATCTTAAGAGTGTGCGGTCTTTAACTCTGAATGACTATGAACATAACAAGTTGTATGTTTTGACAGTGGTCAGACTGACTATAAAGTAACAATATAGGCCAAAACATTTTTTTATTCTTAACTGCAACTGGATTAGTCAGTCACATTTTATTAATAAATCTCTTGTGATTTATTAATAAAATGTTCTTTTATTAATAAATCATAAGACAAAAATATTGCAAATACAATAAACAGATCTACTGTCTGTGAAGTTCTCATAGGAAAAAAGTTTTAAGAACATCCATACTATTAGGCTGGAACTTTGATTAAAGGCATTAGCTCTGGTTCTCCACCTTTAGTTCCTCCAGTCTTACAGTGTGAGTCCTAGGAGAAGACACACAAGGGCCATGATTGATGCCTTCTAGAAGCTTGCATGCTGAAGGATGCCTAAGCCAAGTGTTTGTTGGCCAGACGTTGTAAGTGCTTTCCACATGTAATGGCATTAAACCGAGGCTCAGAGAGGTTGTGTCGTTTCCCCAAGTTCATACAGCTAACAAGTAGTAAAGCTGGGATTGTGGCCCCAGAGTTCCCCCTCTTCACTACTTTCCTTCCAGCTTGGTGTTAAAGCTGTTTGATGCAGTCGAAATTTTTATAGTGTATTTCATGTAAATACTGTGGTGCTTCTTAAGTAAAAGATAAACCAAGGGCCCGAAGCAGGCTGACTGGTGTTCCCATGTCTCAGGGACTTGGTTCTGCTAAATGACTGTTAAGGGGAAGGCTGGATAGAAGAACTGTGTTGTGTCCTGAGCCTTCTGTCCCACCATGTCCTGACTCTAAGCTGACCTTCAGCATCTAAGGTTTCATCAAGTGACTGCAAATTGGTTTCCAGAGAACGCTGTTACTCAGCCCCCTAGTGTCACTTCCTGCCTGCCACAAGTGCCAGTTTTCTTCTGAAGATGTCACTGAGACTCAGGAACGATTTGTCAGTTTATCTGAAATCTGCTCTGCTCCTTTACCAAGTGCTACCTGGGAGCTGGGGCTATCCCCAGCAGACATTAGGCCCTAAATAGCTTTTTGCTTATGGATTTTCAGTTGGGCAAAGTCCTCTGATGACATTAACTATAAAGGTTTTGTTTCTAAGGTAGACTGCAAAGAAGGAAAGATTTTTAGGAAAGGTCTGGTAACTGCACTGTAGATAACAAGAAATCAGGAATTTCCCCTGATACTTCTGACAAACTGTGCTAAGGTGGGCTTTTAGTTTGAGATGTACAGCCCCCTTTAGTTATGCTCTGGCTCCTCTCTTGGCATTTCTCCAAATACTTTTGGTGTTTGGATGAGTCTAAGAAAGCCAGTTCTGGTTGACGTTCATTTCTGTGTATCTGCTAAGGGAGCACGTTTACTTCTAGCAGGGCTGGCTTCATGGATTTGTGGCTATGGGGGCCTGTGTTTGATTTATGCTCTGCCATTACTATCTTGAAAATTTTAATTTGTGGCACTTTGAAAGTGTTTTCATTTTGCATTGGACCCCAAGAATCATGTAGCGGGTTCTAACTCCTAGTGCTAAAGTTAAGACATGAGGCTAGCCCTTGAATGACCCCAGGGCAATAGTCATCAGCTGAGCCTATAACCTGCCCCGACCATCTTGATTTTATGGTCATTTTATTGCCAGAATCAATTATGGTGCCTGGTAAATAGGGGACTATGTACTGAGTACAGTGCAAAGTGTTTACTTAAATCACCTAATTTAATCCTCCCAATACTTCTGTTAACCAGATACTACAGACTTACTGATTTAGAAAAGAGAGAACTTGAGGCTCTGTGAGGTGGACTCTTGGTCAGGATTTTGTAACCAGTGGAGTGTCAGGGCTAGGGATGAGCCCAGCTTGGTAGGCTCCACGTGCATGCTTGTTGTAAGTATTATTCACTACTGCCTGAATAGAGGATGAGTGACAGGGGCCTCCTGAATCATAGACATAGTGCTGGAAATCGAGGGGTCACTTGATTGCTGCTGTCACCTGGTTACCTGGGAGAAGCCCTCATGGGGAACTGAGCACAGCCCCGCTTCCGCTGGGGCAAATGGGAGGGTTTGTACCTTAAGGTGAGAGAATTTGCATGCCGATTTTGCTTTCATTTGGTTATCCACCCTCTCCTTCACTCTTCTGTGTAAACTTGATGTTCTGCTCTTTGGCTCACAGCCAAACACACCTACATGATTTTGATAGTGACTAGCCATTTGAAAAGTTGGATTTGTAGGACAATCTTATTTATCAGGTTCCTTTGTACCTAGATTTGCTGGAAACTGTTCTGACCTCTGGACTGCTTCACTTGGGATTGAGGACTTAGAATCTCCTGGTAATTGTGCCCATATTTCCCTAAAAGAGGGATTCCTGTGGGTTCTTTTTTCAAGGGAATAGCCGCTTCTCCAACCGCTCACTCTGAGAAAGCAGACAACAGTCTGGAGTCCATCTCCAGACCTCTGATGGAGGTGCAGAAGGACTTGTACCTGTTCTAATCAAGTTACACATGGAGTCAGGAGCTAAATGGGAGTATAATTCTGAAGTTTTATTTCTTTTACTAAATATGCAAATATTTTGAATATAATTTTATTCAGAAAAGTAAGGAAAATAATGAAAATTACTTGGAAAAAATTCTTCCTTGATTTGAACTGCCATGAATGATTTTGCCATTTAACCTCCTCTGAAACTTAGAGTTCCCTTTAAAAAAAAAAAAAGAAAAATCCTGGTTGGTTACAGTTAAAGCCTGATGCTCCCTATGTTTTCTTCCAACCCTTCAAAAGGGGTGTGACACTACTTCCCTGTAGTGGGTAATTATTCTCATGGCTTTTTTTTTTTTTTTTTTTTGCATTTCTATTTGCATGTATGGATAACTGATATATAGTATTGTTTTTTTGTGTTACGAATTTTACCGAAATTGTAATATATACCCTTATCTTTTTGAAACTTGTTTTATTTCTCTAATGTTTTTGAGATTAATAAATGTTGCTGTATGTATCGGTAGATATTTGTTTTATATTTTTGATTTGGATATTACCATTTCAGGTTTTATATTTAGAGATCTTATTGGGATTTGTGAGGTTCTCACAAATTGGTTTAGGTATTGATTTTGAGGCATGGTTTTGTGTGTTTACTTGTTTTGAGTACTATACAGTGAATCACATAAATTGTTTAATGAGATTTTATGCATTTCAGTCTTATGATTCATCAGTTTGTTTTACAGTTTACAGCAATCATTTTGTCATATTAAAATGTTGTACATATATGTGTATATATACATATTCTTACCTGTGTAAGGACTAAGATTATTTTGGCAACATGTTTATTATTAATGTTAAGAGCTTAGTGAAGGACATTTGGAAAGCACAGCAAAGCACCATGGAAAAAATATATATATCTGTAATCCACCAGCCCACAGAGAACCGGTTAACATGTTTTAACCCAACATCATAATAAAGATATAGTTTTATAACCTGTGTTTTATACTTAATAGTTTCTCTTTTGCAACATTAATTTTCTGCATTATACTGGTAAACCATGATTTTCTTATTTTATGTTTGCTTCAATTTTGGCTGTTATAAATAACGCTGCAGTGAACGTTCCATATAACTCTCTTGGATATTTAAGATAGTATATTGTAAAGAACAGCAGTTCTATGGTACTTTAACAAGTCTTACTACAAAAAGATGTTCCAGTGCCAAGTAAATTTGGAAACTGGGTCAAAGTTAAACAAGTTTCTTTATTATACAGGCTTTAATATGCACATGTACATTGTGAATCTCTAAAAGGGAGATTATTACATGCAGTGTTTTTAATCCTTTGGAATATTTTCGCTTTATGATCCAGTTCTAGAAGTAGATTCGTAGGGTTAAAAGGTACCTACCTGCATTTTAAAGCTCTTGGTATTGATTAAATAAGTTAATATTTGTAATGCACTTAGAACAATGCCCGGATATAATCAGCTGCTGGTTAAGTCAAAGTTATATAATAGTAAAGTTGGTGATAATGATAATATATATTGTGAGTTTACTCTGCTAGCAAGTGGCTTAATATGTATTTACCATTTAGTCCTTTCAACAACCCTCTGAGAGATGTAGGAGCTATTGTAATTACTACTGTTTTATGGTTGAGGAAACTGGGGTTCAGGAGGAGTTGAGTAATCACAACTGCCTTAGTTGTTAGAAGGGTTGGTGGCTAGTTTGTAATCTTAATCTATACATTTTTATTATTGTTATAGAGAAGAAAAAGAACTTTGATTGTCAGATATTTCACTGATTATACACAGGATAAGGTGTTTCCCAAATCTCAGTCCATAGAAAAATGGAAAAATCAGGAGAGTGTTGCAAAGTAATTGTAAATCTAATTTAGACTTAAAACATTTGAGATTATGTCTTTGTGGGTATTAGACTATAGTGTCTATTTTGAAATGGTGGTGAATGAGTCTTCTTTCTCCTCACCCCTAAATGTCATTACGTGGCAGAGTAAAAAGCTGACAATCCTGTTGTCAGTCCTCAAGTTTGTAGGTATATGTGAAGGAATGTATGTATGTATTTAGAATGTACTTATTTCTAAAACCCCAAATACTGGGAATCTGGACTAAGACAAATGACCCTGTACAATTTTCTCATTTGCAAATTCAGATATCATCAGAGCCTCTGTAGTGATTAGCAGTAATAAAAAGATAATAAACTGTAAAGGCTTTTTAAAATCATGTTATAATTTCTGTACTGATTTGACTCAGTGACTCAGTATAATGGCATCAACAGAAGGGGGTAAGTGTAGATGAAGTAAGTCTCTCTGTGCACGCTTGTCCATGTTCTCTCACTCTTTGTGTGTCTTAGTTTTCCCCCCTCTCGTCAGTGACACTTTGGAGATTTTTTGCTCTCCAAAAATGTCAGTGTACAATTTTCGTGAAATAATTTAACTGAACGTTACGTAGGAACACGTTCTTGTACATTTTAAGAGCTGGGCATTGAAAAGTCCCAGATCTTGGATAAAACATGTTTTTTGGTCTGTTCTGCAATTTACCCACATTGGTTGGGACTTTTGGTCCCAAGAAGAATGTTAAAGTTAAGTTTTGCTATTACTTTATTTCTCCCCTTCTTGATCTGATTCAGAGATTTTTTAAAAGTTGGCAATTATGACTAGAAAATGATCTGAAAATCTTACAAAAAAGCTTTAACATGGTTTTTTTTTTTTTGACGTTGAATTAGATAATGTATATACTATACATACTACATGAACATTAGGTGTTATATAAAGCTAATGTGCACCTATCACTTATTATCTAAATGAAATTTTTATTCACCCAAATAAATTTTCTTTTTAAAAATTGAGGTGGAATTTACATAAAGTGCACAAGTCTTAAAGGTTCAGCTGGATGAATATATACCTGTATCTTATAACCACCCCCAGATGGAGATGTAAAACATTTCCAGTACTCCAGAAGACTCCCTTGAGTCCTTTTCCAGGAAGTACTGTTACAGATGTGTTTTGCCTGACTGTGAACTTCATATAAATGGAATTACATGTATATATTCTTTTGTATGTTATTTCTTTCACTCAATATGTCTGTGTAATTTATCCACATTGTTACATGAATCAATAGTTTGTTCTTCTTTGTTGCGATGTAATATACGAATATGCCATTACTCATCTACCCATTCTAATGTTGATGGGCATTTAGATTATTTTCAGTTTGGAGAATTTTGGAATAAAACTTCTACAAACATTCTTGTACATGTTTTTGGTGAGGGAAAAAAACCATTCATTTCTGTTGGGTAGAGTGGAATTTCAGGTTCATAGGGTATATGTATGTTTGGTTTTACTAAATACTGCCAAACATTATTCCAAAGTGGTGGTACCAGTTAGACTTCTACTATTATGTAAGAGAATCTGGTTATTTCATATCCTCACTAATACTTTTTATATTATTATTAGTGCTTTTATTTAGCCGTTTTGATGGGTGTGTACTCCAAAGAAATTTAAAGTTGCACAGGGCTACTTCCAGGTGTCCAGGCTGGAGAATAATATAATGCAAGAGGATTATAAGGCAGATTTTTTTTTTTTTAATTTGGCGGAATTACTTGGCCATATTATGAAATTCTTACATTATTCGGTTGTATGATTCATTTGAAAATTCTGACATGCTGAAAAGTCACCGTGGACATCGGTTGACTTGATTGTGTTACTGGCTTTGACACCAATCGAGTGTGGGAGCTTGGGCAAACCAGTCAATGCCATTGACTTAGTTTCTTCATCTATAAAAAAGATGGCATTAATTAGGTAATTTCAAAATTTTTCTCAGTCATCTTCCCTCCTGGAATGGCTATCTTTCTTTCCATTCTTTCTAATTCTATGTTGTAAGTGATCATAAAGTTGCCTTTATCATTCATTCACTTAACTCTATATTTTTTTCTAAGCCTTTTATGTTCTGCTGTTTGAGCACTAGGGATATACAAGTGGATAAGACATTGGCCTCCCCTCAAGGAACTTATACTCTTGTAGAGATGAAAAATAATTACATTTTGGAGTGGCATATTCTATTTAGAGAGAAATAAAGGTTAGTAAGGTAGTGTACAAAAGGAGAACTTAACCTAGACTTGAGGGCCAAGGAGAGCTTCCCAGGGGAGTCATTTTTAGTCTGTGACATGGAAGTTGAGTAGAGTTGGCCCGGTGACAGGCAGGGGCAGGGCCAGGCAGAAGGAACAGCTTGTGCAGAGACTTGGGTGTGAGTAACCTCACGACTTCAAGGAACTCTCAGGGCTTAAGTGTGGCTGGAGCAGGGTTAGGGCAGTGGTTGCACATGAAGTTGCAGAGCACAGATAGGGTTACACATGGGAACCTTCACAGTTTGCCTGCAGTGATATGGTCAGATCTGGCTGCACTGTGGTGAAGGATTAGAAAGGGAGACCAGCCTGGAGAGAGAAGATAAGTTAGGAAGATGCTGTCCTGATTTAGAAATGAAACGATGGTGTTCACAACCAGGTAGGGGTGCAAGGGCTACAGAAAAGTAGATGGATTTAAGCATTATTAAAGAATTTCCAGAATTTTATAATTGGATGTAGAAGACAGATGAGCACAAAGGAAATTTTGGGCTAATTTTCAGGTTTTTGGTTTGAGCAATGTTCTGGTTATCTATCACTGAGTGACAAACTACCTTAAAGCAGTGGCTTGATATCATTTATTTTACTCATAAATCCGGAAGTAAATTGGGTTCATCTAGGCTCTTTCCTCAGGATTGCTTATGAAGTTGCAATCAGATGGTGGCTGGAGCCTGAGACTTTTTCATACACTTGTTTGGCATCTAGTTGAGAAATACTCAAACAGCTGGGTGTTGGAGATGCTTGTACACCTGGGATATCTTTCTTCATGTCTGCCTACATGCTGGCTCCAGAGTAGCCGCACTTCTCTTGTTGAGTTTGAAAGCTCACAGAGAGATTGTACCAAGAGAGACGGTCAGAAGCTGCTGGTCTTTTCTAACCTAGCCTCAGTGGTCATGCAGCATCACTTCTGTGTTGTTTGTCGAGGCAGTCATAAAAAAATGCTCAGGGTCAAGGGCAGGAGATAGACAGCACCTCTTTATAGGAAGAATTTATAGGCATGTTTTAAAACCACCACCAGCATCATGGTGGCTACTGAGGTCATGTACTGGGATAGGTACCACTTGAAAAAATAGAATGTTAGGGAAAATGAATTTTATTTTGTTGTTACTGAGTTTGCGCTGCTTGTGCAAAATCCAGGTTGAGATTTCATATAGGTAGATGGGAGCTCAGAGATGACTTTTGGAGATGTATTTAAAAACAACATATAACATTTATTATTACTTGCCAGCTATATATGTACTGTATTACATTATTACTATCAAGTGGGAGGCACAGTGCTAAGTATTTTTATGCATTATTCATTACTGTTATCATTTTAGAGATTCGAAAACCAAGGCTTAGAGAAATCGAGTGTCATACTCATGACGTGATGGAGCCAGAATTTGACATGAAGTCTAGCTAATGTCTGACCTCACATTTTTAACCGCTTGGATGATAACTGAAGCCGTGGCCGTGAATGAGTTCTCCCAGGGAGGACTGAGCAGAGTGAGAAGGGAAGGACCCTGAGAAAGCCCAGAGCCTTGGTCACTGCTGTCACAGAATAGGCGTGCAGTTTCTGTAGGATCAATAAAAGAAAAAGAACCTCAAAAAGGGCCTGGGAGAAAACCTGGGGAGTGCAGTGTCAGACAGGCTGAGAAGGGAGACTTTCCGGAAGGAGGAAATGGCCAATTGTGTTAAATGTTGCCCAGAGATCGTGGAAGATAATCATTGAAAGTGACCACTGGATTCACGTCAGTAATGACCTTGGCCAGAGTGCTCTCAGAGGGAGGTGAGGAAATGGCACTGTTGCAGATAAGTCTGTCAAGAAGTTTCACCATGAAAGAGGTGGAGGGTAGGGCTAGAACTGAGAGAATGGAGAGTTTGAGGGGCAGCTTCTCTTTTTAAATGGGACTGAACTTGAGATGGTTAAATGCTGATGAAGTAGAAGGGGAGGTCGATTTGCTGAGTGTGACTGGAATGTGGTGGGATAGGAGTTTGAGCTGAGTGGGACTGAAGAAACTCTAGTGAAGGGCCAGGGTGAAGGACGAACAGGGGACAAGAAGCATTGCTTGCTGTGCACTGTTCCAGTCCGAGAACATGACTGGACAGTGATGCGAATCTTGGTGGCTGTGTGACTTTTGTTTTTTCTTCCAGACTTTGTAGCTGTTTGGGTGTCGGTGTCAGGAATGTGGGCAGTTAGATTGATAAAGGTTAGGGTTTTTCCAAGATGAATCAATGAGTAGATAATGGGGTAGAGGAATTTAGGAGATTGACGAGAAAATGGTTGAAGCAATAGACTGTGAGCCCTTAGTTAATGGAAAAGAAAAAACGGCACATAGAAAGTAGAGGATACGAGGGACTAGTGGTCTTGAGGAGGCTGAATGATAGATGTTATTTGGAATAACTGTTGAGAAAACCGGAGGAGAGAAAATTCAATGTGGGCAGACAGTAGGGCGTATGAATTTAAGGTGCAGAGGTAGAGCAGTTCTCCAAGGGGAGGCTCCAGTGTGGCTGTTAGTCGGCTGCAGAAAAGGTGGGAGGTTAGGAAGCAGAAGAGGAAATACAGCCAAGATGTTGGATGGAACATCCGCGTGGATGGTGAAGTCACCAGGACCAGGGCAGGACTTAGGTTGGAGTGCAAGTCTGAGCCAGATTCAGAAATCCTCAGTGAGTGGATTGCAGGGAAGTTCAGCTCATTTCATTGTCAGGGAGAGGTAGAGAGCACCAGGTACTAGAGCTCGTGGTCCTGAGTCTTAAAACGAGTAGAGGAGGTGGAAGAGTGATCTTTAGATCTTCGAGGGATTGTGTCAGGCTACAAGGTAAGGAGGCATTTAACAAATATTTTGTGGGTGTAGAGGAATTCGTTTTATGATTGAGTGCCGCAGGCTTGGAGTTGAACTGCCTGGCTCCACCGCTCTATATAGCTTTGGCAGGTTACTTCCCAGTGCCTCACTTTCCTCCTCTGGAAAGTGGGGGACTGACAAATAATAATATTTGTGCTCTAGTGCCTGCCACCTTTATCCCTGCCACCTCTTCTTGCTCATCGTTATAGCAAAAAAAAAAACCCCCAAAAAACCAAAAAAACCCACCTAAAACAAAAAACAAACAAAAAAGCCCTTCACAGCGTTTATATTGGGAGACTTTCTAAGGGCCCTATGAGGTAGGTACTAGTATCATCTCCATTTTTCAGATGGCAAAACAGATGTGGAAAGGTTAAGTAACTGTTTAAGGAAATACAGCTAGTAAGTGGCAGAGCTAGGATTAGAACTTAAGTCTGGCTTCAAAGCCCTCCTTCTTAACCAACAGTGTATAATTAGTACATATGAACTACACCATTATCCCTCCCTGTGCCACCACAACCATGGCAGAGAGCTCTTGGGAAGGCCGGGGAGGGAGCGGACTAGTGCGAGCCTGGTTTGTTGGAGAGGCACGGAGCAGTGTGGTGTTAGGATAACTATAATACAAAAGGTGGTAGAGTCAGGTAGATGTTTTCCCAAAAGAATTTGCTCTAGCAGTTCCCTGGTTAGGGAGTTGGGAGAAGGTTAGGTCCAAGCCGTGTTATGGAGGGAGTTCTAGTTCAGAAAAATAAAAACCTACAGCGCCATTACTGGATTCTTAAGACCCTCAGCCTGCACTTTTCTGCTAAGGGGGTTTATACTTCCAAGGGAGCCCTGGTCCCTGGGGAGTGAGGAGACTGGACTGTCTCGAGGGTCGCCATCTGTGACTGTCAACACAGGCTGCATCTCCTCGGAGGGCTCTACCCAGGGTAGAAAACTGATGGTTTGAAATGCTGAGTCCAGAAGCTGATGAAAATGGACCAGACTAAGTAAGGTCTTCCAAATGGACAGCCTGCTGGAGCCAGGAGTTTTTTTTATAACGGTGTATTTAGAGCTTTTTGTTAGATAGCTTGGGAAGTTAGCCTGAATGTGTTAAGCCTGGAACAATTGCATAGTAATCTGGATGCATTGTTAATAAAGCTGAAAAGGCCTGAGTGATCGTCACTTCTATCTAGTTAAAATGATCACAGAACATAGTATTGCAAACATAATTTTTGGTTGGAGAAGTCATCCTTTCTCTCCTATTCTTGATTAAGCCTTCTCTTTTTCTGATCTTTACCACAACTGAGTTGAGATTTCTTCCAGGGCTGCTCCTGGGGGGTGGCCTTAGACAGTTAAATGCATATTGAGTACCAAATAGAGGTGCCCAGCTGAGGGTGCAAACACAGCAGAAATCCAGCCCCTGCTGAACTTACCACAGCATCCGCTGTGCATTGGCCCAGAGGTACCTAGTGGGCTAGCCATGACCTTGCCTTAGGCCTTTGCTCTTGTCTCTGTTACAGGACAAAGCACAGTATCATAGTTCAGGGCTGGATTGTGGGCCTCTTTGTGTCCCCAGAGCCTGGCACAGGTACACGAGGTAGGTGCGAAGTCAGTGATTGAACTGAGGGGTTTCACTGCCTGCATTGCAAGTTCACTGAGGCCTCTGTGCCTGTTTCCTCATACGCAAATTGGCCATAATAAAGGTACCTACGTCACAGAATTGAGTTGAAATATATAAAGCGTTTAAAAGAGAGCCTAATACCATAAACATTATAAAAGTGTTTACTATTATTGAATTGAGACTTTGTATATAAAACAAGGACTTATAGTTCTATCGTCACCAAAAAGATCGCACTCTGATTCTATTCATTTTTTCCAGTACCAGCCTTTCAAAAATCTTGCTGCCTCCCCCTAATAAACAGAGTACAGAGGAACTGGGTTAAAGATATTGCAGCTGCCGGTTGGTGTTTTAAGTGGCAGCTATTTCTGATTTACAGAGGTGAAAGTTCCTGGCGTGGCATACGGTGGCCCTGTGGTGGCCCACACCTCTCCTCAGGCCAGTTCTGCTTATAGCTGTTGTAGAAGTTTGGCCGAATGACAGTGGGCAAGTTTTCTGAGGTCCTGCTCTGGAATTACATGATTGTTTGGAGCTCTCAACTTCTCTTTTGTTGGAACCAGTTTGAAAGTCAAGTTTCTGCTTTTGAGAACTTTCCTCCCTAGCATGTGATTGATTGGCCAGCTCTTTTATCCTTCTTCCCTTATGACTGTTTCCTGCCAGGCAGCATGTTGTAGAGGACGGAGCACTGGGCTGATTTATTGGGTAATGTTGCTGTTCTTTGTCATTTTGAATGTTTCCTGAATGTGGCCGGTTCTTTTTTTTAAGTCACTGGGCTAGATGTAGAAAACCTCTTGTGATTATTGAGTTTCTCTCTATTTTGTATAGAAATGTTATACGTCTGTATTATTCACCAGTAATATCTCTCTTAGTGTAACATGATTGGTTGGGTTTTCAAGATGCATATTTTAAAGATTGGATCATTTAGGCAGGATTATTTGATTCTATCTGGGGTTTCCTTTGCATTTCCTGACCTTTCTAGGTCTCTGCTGACCTGACCTTGGTCTGTGGGCAGGATTACTTCTTAAGCCTGAAGTGGAGCTGTTCTATCAAGTCTCTGGACTCTGTGTAATTTTTCTACAGCTGGAGTGTGTAGGAAATAGATTCTGGTGCTAGTGATGTTTTAATTTTCTTCCAAATATGTCTTTGGGGGGAATGCCTAACTGTATTGGTCATCTTTGGAAATACCTATAGGCGAATATTTTTCTTTTCTTATCTTCTGAGTGCTTACAGTTTTATCACAAATAATTAATTATGTGAGCTTAATATTCACTTTGGATAGTTTTTTAATATAGACTTAGTAAAAATGTTCTCTTTTGATTCCATGTCGAGAATTAATCTTCAGTTGCTGATTTTTAAAACTCTTTAAATCAGATTGTTTTTTACATAAGAGAACACAAGTATAATGAAACAAGTTGCTAAAAAAGTTAGAATGATAAAGAGCTGTGTAAGAAGTGGTGCATATTTTAATTCTTAATGAAAAAGTTGTCTTGAACAAACCAAGATAAAAATGCGTGATTATGAAGAAATGATGGAGATGAAGAATCAAGATTTAACAAACTCATTGATGGTTTGATCCCCTCACCTAATTTAAAGCAGTTCTATTTCCCAAATCTAGAGTGCTTAAGAGTTCATCTCTGAGACAAAAGATTATTTATCCCAATTGTTTTATATTATTGCAGTGAGTGATACTAAAACAACAGCAGTAACAACAACTGAATATTCTTCTAAGAGTGGGTGTGGGGTGCACTTTCCTGGGTATTCAAAATTAATAAGGATTTTTGTTTTACTAAGCAACATTTTTATCAATGTTTATTTCCTCGAAATGAAACATAGTGACTTTAGGTTCTTGATTTTAATTCAGATGTATAGCCCTGTGTTCAAATAGTTAGGTATAGCAAGAAAAGGATCTGCTAGGTTTTAAAATATTCCATGAAGTATATATGTCATTAGTTTGGGGAGAAGAAAAGCCCTGCTTCTCTTCCTCCCAACCTCTCTCCCTTCTTCCTATCTGACTTCACTCAAAATATACTTGAGAGCTTCATGTTTGGTAGGCACTTGGGCATCACAGATAGTACAGAGATAATTCTTTATCTACTGAACTATAGCATGAAAGTTTGAATATAATGTAGCTCTTTGCTTGTGAGAAAACTCCAGATGATGAGCTAGAACAGGGTGAACCAACTTTTTCTGTAAAGAATCCGCCAGTAAATATTTTAGGCTTTGTAGGCCATATAGTCTTTATCTCAAATACTCAACTCTGCTGTTGTAACACGAAAGTAGCTATAGATAATACACAACTAGATGGATGTGGCTGTGTTCCAGTAAAGCTTTATTTATAAAAACAGGCAGTGGGCCAGATTTGACCCATGGATTGTAGTTTGCCAACCACTGGGCTAGTAAAATAGGATTTACCTCCTTGGAGAGGCAGTATTTCATGATATTTGTCATTGGCATCAGAATTTTGGTTTCTGTACTTGCAAGATACCTTTAAAGAAGGAGACAATATGATTAGCGGCTTCAGTTATTTGAAGGATGTAAGTAGTATCCTATGAATCTCCAGAAGGCAGGCTGCAATGAGAGGGTCAAAATTATAGGAAGGCAGGTATCAGTTTCAGGATGAGGAAGAACTTTTTATCATAGGTTTTATTCATATGCTTTGAATAGGAAATGACAATGCAGAAGATGCCCCCCACCTATAAAGTAGGGACTTTCTAGAAGGGATTCCTGAACTGAGTGAGAAGGTGAAATAGATGCAATGTTCCTTTCAACTTTTCCTCTATTTATCAGTTGATCCTAACATAGGAGTCAGTCTTCCCTTTACTACGAGTTACTTAAAAATCATTGTGATATAGAGGAGGATTTCAAATACTTCTTTTCTTTTTATTTAGGGAATGGAATTTTTTTCCCTAACTAATGCTATGCACAACTTAGATAAAACAAAAAGTGGTATTTTTTATACATGATTTTTACAAATTTATACTTATGATATTTACTTATATTATGTATTATGTATAGTTATATGTTATTACCAGTGAGGACAGTGAAACTGTTTTGATAAGCTGAAAAACTGAATTTAGATCCAGTTTTAGATGAAATTAATTTAGGTGGATGAGAAATGAAGCCTCATCTCCTAACTTTAATTGGTTCTACATTTTGTTATTTTTTTGTGTGTGTGACATTGAAGAAAAATAGGATTTCAGTAGAATCATAGTTGCAAACATAATAGATTTTAAAGTAGCTCAATCTTAATCTTCAGTCAGAAGGCAGAGTACAGGTTTTATTCTGAGGTCTGTCTCCTTCCCTCCTCCTTCCTCCATTAGTTTCTCTGGCAGCACAAAGCAGGTGTGGGGGTGTTCGTCTGCAGGTTAAAAGTTCATGTACAGTACCTTTGAGTATGTGTTTTCCTTCATTTTAGTCTCTAATAAAAATTGAATTTTCTTCTTAAAAACATTTCTCATAAAAACATATCCAGCTGCCTCTTTGGAACCCTGTCTGGGATCTGGACTTTGAAAACTCCTGGTTTAGAATCAGACCTAGGTGAAAATCTAGATTCTGTCACTTACCAGCCACATGCTAGAACCCTCAGTTTTTCATCTGACAGACAGGCCTAGAAATAGCCCCATTGCTCTAATTGTGAGGACTTGAGTGAGATGAAAGTGCCAAACACCCAGCACATAGCAGACTTTTAATAAACGTCATTTACAATAATCACAACCATCATTTTAAGTTGTATCATGTGTGGCTCTATACGATTTCTATAGGTTTAGTTTCATTTGCCTTTACTAGAAATTATGTACCATCCTAAAGAAATGCTTAGCAGGGAACTCTGCCCTCAGAAATGCTAGTTACTCACCTGAAAGGAGTGGGCGTGTGTGCCCACACTGTTTGTGGATCGTGATCCCTTCTTCTGGCCTAAGAGTGACAAGAGGAGTTTGGAGAGATCCACCCTTCCAGGTGCCAGGGTAGGTGTTTAAGAGGCTTGCTTATCCAGTCAGAACCGAGGACAACGCGAGCTCAGACTCTCTCCTTGTAGATTTTCATGTCAACTGCCTTATCTCTGTTCCCTTTAATAATTATCAGTAAAAGCCATGCAGTAAAAAGGACCAGTGTGCATACCTTTGGAGAAGGTGACCAGCAAGGAAAAGAGGCACTTATGCCACTTGGCAGCCGGATTTTAGCGACAGGGATAAGGAGAAAATCCACAAGACTTTGGAGAAATATTGTCCCTTGCAAAAGAAAAGGGAAGTAGGCAGAATCCCTGGGGAGCAAAAGTAGTTAGATCCCTGCAGTCAGAGTTGAGCACAGGTAGCCCTGGGACTTCAGAGAAAACTCCAAGTGAAGTCCCTGACCATCTTGAATGGGTCCTTTGTCTTCAGCAAGTATAAGAAAGCATCCTTGCTGTTCACATGATTCTCAGCTTTGGAGGTATCAGATGATGAAAAATGGCCTAAAGAAATTGGTCTCGAAGCCAGGTCCCAGAGAGGAGCCAGTCAAGACTCTGGGATGGGGAATGGGTGATGGGGGAAGGAGAAGCTGGAGGTGGTGGTAGGGAGTTGAGGTTCATTCAAGATTACCCTTAAAAAATGGTTTTAAGCAGGAGATGATGGGACCTGATTTGCATATTGAGAACTTGCTGTGAGTGCTGCACGGAGACTGGATTATACAAGGGCAAGAAGGGACCCTGCAGACCACCGGGGAAACTAGTCCACATGCCAGAAGTCGATGTAGGTGGCTTGGCCAAGGCTTCAGTGAGTTTGAGAGAATGTCTTCTCTTTGCCAAGCACCTGATACTTGCTTACTTGATCTAATAAGGTTAGTGTTATTAGTATTATTCCTCTTTTCTTACATCTAAGGGCTAGTTATTAAAGTTCAGGCAGCCAAGTGTGTTTTCTAAGGTTATACCCTGAATGATTTGAACCCAGGTCTGTCTAAACTCAAAGCTCACACTTCTTGTTTTTCCCTCTCCACAGTCAGAAAAACAAGTAGGAAAGTTTAGATTGTCTAGTTAATAAACCAATAGAAGTTTTTGACCCTTGAAATGGTTGGCCCACATTCTCCTTTAACCACTGTTTTCTGGATGGTACAATAAGTTTTAGAAGTTAATATAGAGGTATTGACTTAGGAAAAGGCTTAACCATTTGAAAATTTTAAGTACTTTAAATATCGATTTGACAATATGCATCATGCTCAAAGTAAAGGCTTAAAATTTTAAGTTCAAAGACTTAAAATTTTTACTTTAAGTCTTTGCTTATTATGCTGAACACATTTATATTGCCATTGTCTGTCACAAGTCTGTTAAATTGCTGTTCTCTCCTGAGCTAGAAAACCGTCAATGCCAGGGTTTGGTCTTATTTATCTTTGTATACCTAATATTTACCTAGCAATGTCTGTCACATTTAGTGATGCTCAGCAAATTTTTTCCTTTTTTTGGATTGAATCTTTTATCCTCAGTGCCTGATAAAAAGTGAAGGAATAAAACTGCCAAGGTAAGTGGCACTAATTACTTTATTTGGTAAATTTGAAGGGGATTTCCTTCCCTCTCCCCATATTCTTTAATCCGAATTTTCAGAAAACTGTTCTTATTTTCAGCCTGAGCCTAAATCTCCTTTTGTTTGTATATTACATGTGACTTTAAGTATCATTTTGCATAAGATTGGCTGAAATTTAGCTTTGATGAAATCTATAAATTCTGATATGATTTATGCTTGCATTTGGTTATTTTTGCTAGATGACTTTTCAAATCTCAGGTTATTTCTGCTAGATGGCATTTCAAATCTTTGTGATTGAATACAGAGCGATCATGTGCTGAAGATTACTATTTTTTAACAGGTGAGGGCAGTGATTCCTTTTTGAATTACTGGTCAAACTCTTACATATTTCATCTATGGACAGTTGTAGATTACTTGGGAAATATGGATGCTCTTGGTATGACGGCAGCATTGTTACAATTGAAAACATTTTAGAAAATGTCGGGAGACAAATTTTGTTAGCTTTGCTTTAGATGTAAATGTTTTATTCCAGTTTGATCATCACCATCCTTTTTTCTAGTCTGAAGAAACAATACAATAGATGTTGAGGAGCAAAATCCTCTATATTTTGTAAATAAAACTTCATTTTATTTTTAAATATGTTTATGATTAACAAAACTATTTCTCATTCGTGGAAAGTAACTTTCTGAGGTACTAGGGGAGTTGTTAAGTAATTCACTGTTAATGTTTTCAGTGACAACACTGAAGGAAATACAAGTTCTGAAGTAGGTGGCATTCCCAAGGGTTTGTTTTTGTTAGTCTGAAGGAGTGACTTAAAACATGATGACAGACATGACCTTTACTCGGAGAGGATTCCACTCATTTAGCACTGTGGAGTGGCTACGCACCTTGGAATGCACTAGAACAGGTCTTCTCTCTTCAGTTTTCCAAATCCTGCATCTTTGCCTCTAGCCCATTTGTCTTGGGATGCTGTCAAGAGAACATGCTAGCTCTTAGCTTTATTTGGAGATAGAGGATCCAGCCTGGGCCTCAATGGACATTTCACTGCCCTCCTTTCCCCTTTCTTATTGCCCCAGTTCTAACACATTACTCTTGGTGCTCCGAAGAGTTGAATTGGATGTGTTAACCTTTTATTTTCATCACACACAAAATTACAGAGACAATAAACACAACTTTAATCTCGCTTTATATCAGGATGAGGGGTTGTATTTAAAATATTTAAAAAATAGGTCTTTTAGGAAAACTAAATTCATGTGTTTTTCCACCCTCTGTTATGCCTTAAAATCATTTTTTTTAGACTGTACACTGAATAAAATTTATTTTTTTGCCATTGTGTTGAAGATTTTTTTTTCCTTTATTTTCATGCTTACCTTTGAATTCCTTAGGGAAAACAACAATAAACTGTAAGTAATCACATCAATTTCCAATTGAGTGTTCTTTTCCTTTTTTTCTGGATTACATTATTTTCCGTTGACCTATATTAACAGATTTTAACCAATCCGTGACTTGCTTTTGACAGCATCTCTTTTTTTTGGTGCTTTTCATCAGATGAAGCAGCAAAGCAGATTGTTCTGAAGATTTTTATTTTTGAAATAATATTCTTTAGTTCTTCTTCAGGCAAGTCCAGATGTAGATTTGTGAATGCTCATTTAGACACTGCTGAATCAGTGTTTACATAGGGTAGAGATTCATTCTTTATTTGGGAAGAATTGAACTATTCATCTTTCATTTCAAGCTATGCATTATGTCCCATGGGTTTACAGTTTAAATAAAATGGGTTCCTGCAACTAGAGCACCTATATAGGGAAAGAATATGAACTAATCATTTTAAATTTATTACCAATTTCTGTACCATGACCAAAGGAGGAATGGTTATACTTTTAAATACCTTTTTGGTTCTGACTCCCTCTAATTAGAGTGAAGGGGCCACTCATGAGAACATTATTGTTAGAATGAATTTGGAATTTGGGTGGTAGACGTGCTACTTGGGTCTGAGGTAGGATGTTCAGGGATAAGGCAGTATTTGTAAGGATTAGAGATTAGAGAGAGAATGAGGTAATAACACTAGTCAGAAAAAATAAATTACAGAAAGTAAGTTGAGGATTTTAAGGGTAATAATTTTGGCAATCCCAATGAGAGTACTTATACATTTTGGGGATGTGAAAAAGAACTAGTAGAAAGTGGGCTTTTAGTAACTGAAGAGTAAATGTGTCTCCCCCCCCGTGAAAGAGAAAGCTCTTAAAAAGAGTTACTCTAATGACAAATGCTAAGGCTCTTTTATGGTTCTGGGACACCTACTTTTAAAAAATGAATGTTGCTCTGTAACAGTTAGTAGTTTAAACGAGTGTAGAGGTTCATTTCTATTTCATGTAAGAAATCTGGAGGAGAGTGATGTGACAGTTGTACTGTCATTTGTGTCTCCCAAACCCCTCATCCTTGGGCTCCACTTCATGTGTCCACCATTTTCAGGATGCCCTCATAATCCAAGTTGCGGGAGCTACGTTAAGTCCCTGTTGTAGACTGGAAAAAGCAGGTGAGGAGGAAGAGCAAAAATGGGTCCTTCGTAGAGTCAGCTCCTAGTACGCTTCCTTCACGTACGTCTTATGGAGAACTTAGTCTCTCGAAAGTCCCTAGCTCCAAGGAAGTCTGGGAAATGGACTCTTTTATTCCGGGTGACAGAAAATTAGATAGCTCTCTTTCACTTGGGGAAAATAACCCTGCCAGCTTACTGAGAGAGTAGTTAAATAATTCAGTTTGTGCAAAAGTACAAATTGGGGTCATTTCCACAGATGGGGGAAGAATGACCGTTGGGCAAGGTAATGAGCCTTCCATTTCAGCTCTGAGGAGGCCAGTGTCAATGCCCTGGGCTCTTTTTAGTAGTACATTTCATTCAAAATGAAGGAACTCAATAGTGTTATGATAATAATGGTACCTTAGAGAAAAGATATTCTAGTATTAAATCATCAGCTATTTGTTTGAACAATAGCACCAGCGAATGGAATATTTGTAAGTTTACTTCGAGCTTAAGAACTTCACCCAACAAATTTGAGCTTGATTTTCTAATTGATGTAATTTTAATTTTGAATGGCCATACAAATAGCCTTTGGCTTTCAATGTTTTCTTTGCCAGTTTTCTTACTCATACAGAATTCAGTTTCTTATGGATATCTAAAGAGGCAGAACCTTTCACAGAATCAGTCTGATAGGACTCTTTGACCTTCAGATGGAACATGTCTTTGGAAGTCTTTTGGTTACCGTGGGAATTGGGAATCTTGTATCTCTGCATCCTTGGCACAATGGATACACCACAGTTGCTGAGATTTGTGACATTATAAACTTTATGGGGAAGCTTTTACTTGACAACAATAAACCATAATTGCAATGTTGAACTGTAAAAAGTTAGGGTTATTTTGATTACAGACCAATTTATGTGCTAAAAATATTCCGCCAGTTAAAAGAAAATAAATTAATACTTATGTTTGGTATGCATGGTTTTGTGAGTGGACATAAGTTTTAAAAATCTGAACTTGATTTGGAAGCAAGAAGTTATGAATTCTAAATTGAGTTCTGTTATTGATATTCTGAGACCAAGGAGACCTCAGACTTCTTTCCCAAATCAGCCCATTCAAAACTTATGGTATATAACTATGATAAGCTTTTCCTTTTTCCAAAGGTTACCTTACTATAAGGATTGTAAACATTTATGATCTGATCTAAGAATTAAACTAAAAAAAAAAAAAATCTATAAAACTACTTCTAGCAGTCAAAGAATTTATCATTAAAAATTGGATATTAGAAGATAATTTAAAAGAAAGGAAATCAAAACATTACAGTAAATCACATTCTTTAAATGATGCTATTGGTTTTGAGGCTGAAGTACTTGCTTTACAGTCCCATGATGAAGCATTGTGCCATACACTTTATTATCCCCATCTTATTTTAGCCGGCCTAGAAAAAGCAGAGAGCCGGGAAAAATTCAGCCGCTTGCTCATTAAGCAGATGTCAGAATGCAGCAGAGTTTCTTTAAAGAGGGAAGCAAGACGGGGTGCGGGGAGAAGTCGATTCTGTGAGACAAACATTTCGTTGTAATCTCTTATTCTTATTTTAATCTTGTAGAGAATGTCTGAATGTATCCAGATCTCATTTGCCGTTTGTAGAATTGGCATTTATACGGTAAGCGATGTATATTTTTGCGGTACCAAATGTCATGAAAATATAAATGAAGATCTGAGCACTGGAGAGCATGTGGAGCTATGAGAATTGTCTCCACTGCCGTGGGAGTGTAGATTTATACAACCACTTTGGAAAATAATAAAGTTGAACGCCAGCATATTCTGTGACTTGAGCAAATCCACTCCTGGTTGGTGGTTGTGTAATTAGAAGACCTATGTGAGGACTCTTCCTAGCAGAAGTATTCATAAAAGCACAGTATTAGAAATAATACAAATGTCCATGAGTAGTAGATTGGATTAATAAACTGTGGAATTTTAATTTTATACAGCAGCTAAACTATTTGAACTAAATATATGTGAACTATAGCTTATACAATACACAATGGGTACATTTTACAAACATAATGTTGACTGAAATAACAAGTAACAAGAAAATACATGCAGCATGATTTCATTTCTACAAAGTTCAGAAACAGTAAAACTAAGCAATGTATTGTTTCAGTGTTATATATGTTGGTAGATAAACTATAAAGGAAAGCAAAAATTTAAATGTGCTTACCTCTATGGCAGCAGTTCTCAACAGATGGTGATTTTGCCCTCCAGGGGATATGTGGCGATGTCTAGAGACATTCTGGGTTGCCACACCTGAGGGCGGTGGTGGTATGCTACTGGTACAGCTGGGTCGACGCCAGGGTATTGCTAAACATCCAACAATACACTGGTTAAGCACTTAAGAATTATCTGGCCCAAAATGTCAGTAGTGCTGAGGTTGGAAACTCTGCTTTGGGAAGAGGGGAGGAAGGAAGAAGCTTTAAAATTTTTAGTAATATTCTACTTCTTAACTTGAATGGTGGGCACATGGTTTTTTGCTTTATAGTTATTCTTTAAACTATATATTTGCTTGATATTCTTTCTTGTATGTATGATGCATTTTACTGCACAACAACAAAAAAAGAAATGTTAAAGTGTTTGGGGATTTTTTTTTTTCAAAAGTCTGTGTCAGTTGACTCAAATGCCCTGAGCCCATTTCTTAATCCCAAAATATGGGGTTGTCTCTATGTAGATGACCATTAAGGGACTTTTCTAATCTTAAGATTCAGTGACCGAGTGCCTTGACTTTTTCCCTTTGAAGGGCCGTAGCGGAGATTCTGAGACTGTGGCAGGAAACAGTGATGTTTATTTTTGAAGACCAAATTATTTACTAAGGAAGGATTTAAAAAGACTTAAAGTGATTTTGTTTCTCATTTACCTTACACAAAATAATATGAATATATGTACGTAAAAAGTTTAAGGAAATTGTTTAAAATGAAAGAAGCGGGAATTCGGAGGAGGCGATACAACCAAAAATTTTAAATCCCTTGCGGGCAGAGACCCCTCGCTGTGTGGTCTTTGTGTCTTTTTTGTCTTCCACTTTACCTTGCGCAACATCTGGCAGACGGTAAATGCCCAATAGGTATGATCAATGACATCAGAGTGAATACAGTTTTTAGTTTTGCCTTAGTTTGAATTTAAGAAGAAACAGATTTTTCTTGATCACTTTTTTTAAGCAACTTGTCTCTCAGCTGAGTACCTTTTTATGTATTTTACATATTCATTCAAGACGCCGGATTTTTTCCATATCGCATTTGCAGTCTCGAAACTGAATTGGGTGGTATTTGTTCCCAGTTAGGTAAATAGGTTACTTGGGAGCTAGACATGTTTTTTGTTATTTTATGTGAAGTTGCTTTGTATTTTTTTTAAACGTCCTCTGGGAAGCAGATGCCAAATTGAGATGAGGCATGCAAGAGGTAAATTAGGGAAATGTCCTCTCAGGGTAAAGGGGGAGGAAAGAGGAGAAGATAGAGCCTTCAGACCATGTCTGACTCCTGTGAAAGGAGAGCTAGAAGGAGGCCTGGGGAGGAAGGGCTTTATACTGCAGCGAGATTCTGAGATAGGCTTACCTGGGCTGATGCGGCCTCCTAGGACACAGCTGCCTGTACGAGGAGCCCTGTGATGGGCAGGGAAGGCCTGACCGCAGGACCTCTGTGTGCCCAAGCACTGGCTGGCAGTAGCCCAGCAGGAGCACAGCCATAGCGTGAATGCCATGGTGGACCTGAAGCTGTAGCAGCTGGAGGCTGGAAGTCAACTGTGTTTCTCTAGAATGGACATCTGAGTGTGAGGACCTCGGGGAGTCAACACAATTAGGGTATTTACAACTAGAATATGAGAATCTTGGACTGTTGATGTGAAGAATTGTATTTAGTCATTCTTGAATACCTAGTACTTAGCCTGGGACCACACAGGTGTTCAGTTTGGGCTTATTTAATGCAGAAGCTCTGGCCATGAACTACTAATTCTAAGGCAGATAAAAATTGTCTCTAACGAGAGTGCCATGGGCTGAATTGTGTCTCTCCACCTGCCCATTTCATATGTTGAAACCCTAACTCTTAGTGTGATGGTATTTGGAGGTGAGGCCTTTGGGGGATATAGGTTTAGATACAGTCATGAGGCGGGGGCGGTGGTGGGAGGGGGTTCCTTTTGATGAGATTAACCCTTAAAAGAGGCATCAGAAAGTTTGCCCTCTACTCTTTCTCTGTGCCATGAGGACACATCAAGAAGGCAAAGCCAGAACTCTTACCAGAACCCGACCTAGCTGGTACCCTGATGTTGGATGTCCAGCCTCCAGAACTGTGGGAAACAAATTTCTGTTGTTTAAGCCACCCACTCTGTGGTATTCTGTTATAGCAGCCCCAGCAGAGTAGAACAAGGAGCGGGATAAATCTTGTGAATTGCAAATAAAAACATAAAGCAATCTGAAAATTTTTTGTTATCACCTGTTGAAAATAAATGCTAAGTTCTAAGTAAAAGAAAAAAGTAGAGGAAATTTAAAAAGATTCTGAGTGAGTTTATGGGATGAGAAATGGTATTAGATGATTGACCAGACTTTTATTTCTATTAGTGTGTCTAACAGTTATATTTCAATACTGTTTTTAACGTTATTGCCAAATAGCAGCTGATTAAGCACTTAAAAAATAAGGACAGAAAAGCTGCAGCTTTTAAATATTAGGAATCCATAATCTGAAATGAGTACGACTAATATGGAATATATATGTGTATATATATATATGTATATATATATATATATATATACATATATATATACACATATATATATATATGACAGAAATGCTGAAAACATCCAAAGTACAAAATAAATGTGTATAGGTGAATGTATATTAAGCTTTAAGCATTAAAAAGTTTAATAGAAATCATTACTCAGAGACAACAAAGGATATCCTGTGCAACTCTTCTCTCCATTTGGAGTAGACAGAGCTTTCTATAGACATTGAAAGGAAGCGATGCTTATATAGAGCATCTTAACTTGGGAGGCTGAAGAAAATAAACTCTACCTGAATTTTCTAGGCAGGAACCTAAGGTACAGGTGGAGAAACATACACATCATTGATGGAGTTATAACAGCTACTGAATCCTAGAATAAGTTGAAACAGAGAAGCAAAAAGAAAGAGTCTTTAGAATCAAACATCTGCTCGGAGCAGATAACTCTCTTTCCAGCGCAGTGTAGCACAGGAGGTAGTGTGTGTTCTCTCAAATGTGATATTGCGATGCATTACAAAGAAGTAATTTAGTTTTTGAAACAAAAGGAGTTCTGTTACGTTGATCTGGACTATTTTGGGTATTAAACAACATTCATTGGGTTCTGGTCAGGAGGAAAGAGAGGAAGTAAATTCAGGCCAAGAGTTTACATTACAACTGTGGGTCTATGATTTTATGAAATCCTGGCAATGGAAATGAGCCATACTTGCGAATGTGATCTTGAACTGTCTGTGGTCAGGTGTGTATTAACTCTGGGCTAGAAGGCATGCTAGGGTTTAGGACTTTCCTTCAGAACGTTAGGGCAAGTGTCCCCAAAGGGTTCTGCAGTCATCCTCAGACTTCTCTAAGTTGGATACTGTCACCGTCATAGATCCAGAAGCACTATGGTGGACAAACCAGCTGGCGGTGGCTAGAAGCAGGATGGCAGGTGGAGTGGTAATTTGAGCATCTAGCTACCTTTCCATTAGGTTGCGAACCCCTTTGATCAAAACTAAAAGCTAAGAGACCTTAGATGAATGAAGCGCCAGGTCAGTTCATCTTGTCCCCTTCAGTATGGTACTGTTTAAAGCACAGGGACCCCATGGCCTGATCGTTGCCTCTCTGTACCCAGCACATGCATGAGCTAAAATTCAATCTAGTGATGCATGAGATTTGAACTATATAGTACCAATGAAATATCATGCACGTTAGAGATTTTAGTTAGTAATCAGAGCTTTAAAAATTCTTTGTTTTTCTTTTGACTTTGCAGAAAGTATCAAATGCTATTGACAGAGAAAGCGTTCAGCCTTTAGAATAATAAATAACAGTAAAAATGGCCTCCACCTTCATGCTGAGATAAAGATCCACTCAGTATTAGTGAGTGAATTATCCTCATATTCAACTCCTGTGACTTTTTTTTTTTTTATAAGAAGGGGGCAGAGAGAGCCACCTTTGCTATTACAGTAGAGTGGCAAAACAATTATATATTATTAATAATGCTTTTAATAATATTATATATTATCAAAGCTGCTTATTTCAGTCTATCTCTTTAGGTCTGAACAAATCCTACCCTAAATTTGGATTTGCATTCTTATAATATACAGTGCTACATGTAAGGACACTGTGTGTGTTTCCTATTGCTGCTGAAACAAATTACCACAAATTTAGTGGTTTAAAACAACAAGATGCTGGCAGAACTGTATTTTTTCTCAGGAAGAGAATCCAGTCCTTGCTTTTTTGGGCTTGTACTGGCCGCTTGTATTCCTTGGCTCATGGTCCCCTTCCAGCCATGGCATCACTCCAACTTCTGCTTCAGTTGTCATATTCATTTTTTTTTTTTTTTTTTTTCCATTATATCTCCTTCCCTGACACATCTGACCCTCCAGTCTTTCATTATAACCACCCTTGTGATTAAATTGAGACTACCTGGGTAGTCCAGGCTAACCTTACCATCTCAAGATCTTTCATCACAACTGCAAATCTCCCTTTTGCCATGTAAGATAACATATTCACAGATTTCAGGGATTAGGACATGGACATCTTATGGAGGAGGGGAAGGGAAGCAATATTTTACCTACTACTGGCACCAAAAAGGGAAATGTAAAGGGTTCAGTACCATGTGTCATTCCTGGAGGAAAAGAAAATCAAGGTAGGCAGGTCCTGATGCTGGCTTTAGGATATCATCATATCTAACACCAAGTAAGTATTTGTCATATAGGCTGGAATTTCTGCACATGGGCTCTGCAAGTACTGGCTTAGCAACAAATTAAGGAGCAGGTTTAATACATGAGCACGTGGAGAGGAATGGTGTTGACCATACTCATTTTTTATTCTGCTCCTTGAAGAGTCCAGCTTAAATATTTATTGTAAACTGTGTGGAATGTTGAGATGCTGCCGTCATGCTGAAAAAATGAATATCTCCAAGACCAAGTAAGGCACACCTTAATTCAAGAAATTCCACATATTAGACTTTAATGGAGCGGAGATTAATTAGTTAAGGCATTGGTTTGGCTGTTTTAATAAAGATCAAAATAACAGTGGCTTAAATGGAATAAGTATCTGTTTCATATAAAAATCTAAGTTGGTGGTCACTTAGGAGTTAGCCCTTAGCTTCATGGGAACTTCAGGGATGCAGGCTTCTTCTAGCTTGCTCTTCCAATGCCTAGGTTATTCTGCTCATGTGATACCTGAAGGTGGCTTACCACTCCCACATCTTTGTTAGTCTATGGGAAGGAGGAAGTGGAGGCCGTGTAGTTCCTTTTATGGGCATGACCTGGAAATTGCACACATCATTTCCTCTCACCTCCCAAGTGCCAGGAACTTGAATCATGTAACTCTGTCACTACAAAGGAGTCTTGGAAATGGGGACTCTAGTAAGGAACTAAGACGGGGGGTTGTGTTCCTAAAGGGGAGAAGAGAATGGACAATGGGAGACAATTTGCTGTCTCTTCACAAAAAAATGAGCAAAGGCAGATTGCTCTGTGCTTCAGCCATCAGACTGCAGTACACCTTGAGGAAAGTGTGTAAAAACAGTCAATGTTGTGTGTGCCTGTAGCCATGTCAGTGCACACACTGAATGAGCAGAGTGTGACACCAAGAGTGAGTTTGAGTTTGTGACAAGTCCAGCTTCTGGTTGGATCGATAACATTTTATGAGCCAAGATCAAATCTAGTGTTTTATTTATGAATATCAACATATATGTATTTTTGTCCACAGACACGTGAGCACATGTGGTTCATGCTGTTTTTGACAGTTATATTTTGGAGGGTGTAAATGGAGGTTATAGGCTTTGTAATATAGGAAATGAAAGTTTATGATTTCTTTCTTTAATAAATGATAATGTCCTCAAGTAGGCTAAGAATATCTGGCTAATGTTGGCTAACTTTCTTGGTGGGAGAATTTAAAGTTTTAAGTTTAGTGAACCTGTTGAGAGCCACAAATATCCATTCTAACATAGAAAAAGATTTATACCATGGAATGAGTGAGATTGACAGGACTGCCAAATTTTTTTTTATTGTCTTTTGAAATTGGAGCCCAGTTAAGGCCAAGATAAAATCTGTTTGGTTTAGGTGTTTTATTCTAGGGAATGCAGAATGTATCCTTTCTCTCAGGATCAAGACTTGTCTGCTGTGGATCTTCGTGACTCCAGCAGAACTCCGCTAGAGTGGCCCTTCCTGTTGAGTCCGACCCAGACTGAGCTCACTCCCTTTCTACCCTGAAACCTGTTCATGTCCTGTGCTTCCTTTTTCAGGGACTCTCACAACAGCCCATCTAGCTACTGCACAGGAGCTGGGCTCAACCCTCAACTCTCCCCTGCCTCATCATCTTATCAGTCCTTGGCCTTGGACCTCTCCCATCCTACTCATCTCGCTGCTGTTACCTGAGTTCTAGCACTACCGTTTCTTGCCTAGAAAACCCTAACAGCCTCCTCCAAGCTGGTTTTCCCTTTCCGGTCTTATCCACTCTCAATCTATTTCTTTATTTTGCAGAGTATGAAATGCACACATCTGCTTAGGCTGAAAACCTTTCACTAACCTCCCATTGCTCAAAGTTAAAGTTCAGAACCCTTAACATAGTTTATAAGGTGCCCTGCATGAGTGGGCCATGCTTATCCGTTTAGCTTTCTTTCTCTACCTCTCGTACCACTCCGGCATTATATATTGCAGGCATACTCATTTATTTTAAGCTCCTGGTGTATTCTATTTTTTACTTCCAGTGCTTTGTAAATGCTAATCTCTCATCCTGGAATGATCAGCTGTCTCCTCTTCTGGGAAGCTTTCCATGACCTCCAACACCTGACTTAAATGCTCTTTCTAGGTGTTCCCTTTCTTTGCGCTCTAGAGCCTCTCACCAGCCAAAGTGCTTGTATCACACAGTCTTAGAATTGCCTGTTAATTTTTCTCTAACTGTCCAGCAAGGGCAGTGACCATGTCCTTCTGTTTCTCCGTTTTCTCCCTCTAGCATCTGATGGCTCTTAACAGTTATCATCATTATTATCACTGCTAACTTTTACTGAGTACTTAACTAAGTGTGCTAAAGCCTTTACAAGTGAATTGATTAAACTCTCTACAATCTTGCAAAGAGGGTACTTATATCCTCATTTTATAGAGAGGAATGGGGCGTATGAATGGTAGAGAGACAGGATTTGGAGCTAGAATTTGAATTGATTTAGACCGAGGTACAAACCCTTAGCTACCACACTTCCAGACAGCGGATGTTCAATATGAATTTGTAAATTTAATCTAGAGTAGTTTCTCAACATTTTTTTTGTATTGTATTCAATGACATTTTGAAAAGGCCAGGCCAGTTTTTTGCAGAGTATCTTTCAGCTTAGATCTGTGTAATTGTTTCTTCACGATTAGATTCACTTTAAACATTTTGGCAGGAATTTTATGTAAGTGACATTATATCTATCAGGGGTACATGATGCCAATTTATCTTACCATTGGTGATTGACATATATATTTTTTAAGTTTAACCTAAATATGAGGCAGATATGTTCTGACTTTACCCAGACTGTACTCTATATATAGCCTATGGTATCCCTTATGCACTGGCTACATAATCGGTATCTTTTCATTATAACTTTGTAGCATGTTTTAAGGTCAGGTAAGGCACGGTCTTAAGTTCAGTACGGCTTGCTGAAGTTTTGGAATGTTTTTACATTTTGATCTAGATGGAACCTTAGAGAGTATTTTCCTTCATTTGGATCATGGTGGTAATAAACAATACATTTTATCCCATGTAATTTTTTTGTTTAGACCGTTGTGCAGTGAAGGCAGAGTTGAGTTTAGGTTTCATGTGTTTATTCTGTTTCGTAGTAGGTAGATGGCCCTCTTCACTCTGCTAGCTGCCTTTACTTTCAAGGCTTAATGGTGTGAAATGGTGACTATAACTGCAAACGTATTATCATTAGTAGAGAAGAAATTCTAATTATATATTCTTTATTATCTAAATGTCATATATGAAGTATAACGTTCTCATTATCCTGACTATAGATAATCTAATTAGAAAAACAAAAAACAAAAAAAAACAAAAGAAAAAAACCCCAGCAAAACAAAAAAGAGAGGCAGTAGGAAATTGGCTAGTAGTTACATGAGGGTCATTCTTTACAAAGAGCCTTTGTGAAATTTCTTTTGGTAATTACTAACCGTAGCTGTGTGGTTGGGAGGAGAAGCTCTTTTCTTGATAAGAAATATTTAGAATCATTTAACTCGAGAACTTAAAATATTTTTAATTCTTCCATTTAAATGACATAGTGGCCCTTAACAAGAGTATCTAGTTGATGAAAATTTCCACCCTAGGAAATGTGCATTTTTATGTTGTCTTTTTCATGGATGGTAGAGTTTGTTTTCTTGACAGATGTTTTGTGTTTAGTCCTCAAGACTAGTAATTTTCTCTTGACTAGGATAGTAACTTGTTTTTGTCAGTGATTAAAAATTATTCTAGAATGCAGTCGCTATCCAGGATATGGTTAGTGACCTACATCCATAGCTTGGGAACAAAATTGTGTTTTAGATTTTAAGCAGAGCCAGATTAATATTATGTACATAGAGGAGAATTGACCCTGGCGATGGTTTGGTCTTTGCTCTATAGAGCTCACATTTATTTAAATGCCACTTAAAATATTACACAAAGTGATTCTGAATGGGAGACGTTATGCTTATTGCATCCTGAAAATTGGTTTGTGCCCTCTGTATTCCTTTGGGTTTAGCTAGGACTCTGGCGTGCAGTAGTTGCTCAGTCACTGTTATTGACTAAACGGGTATACAGTTTTTTTGGGACGAGGAGACCAGTGCCTTGCCCCGATTCCAGGAGGCTCGGGCAGCTCTGATTGCAGCACCAATCGCAGATCTCACAGGCTGTGCATTCCCACCTGGTCCGCGGACGCAGGGTCCATTAAGGCAGGGATTTTCACTTAAATTTTGCTCACTACTATTTCTTCAGTACTCATAAATGTCCAGCATGTTGCAGGTCTCAGTAAATACTGGTGGAATGAATGAATGAATGAATGAATGAACAGAGCTCTAATCAGTGTTGTGAAATGGGAATATACATGCCCCTGGGATACACAAAGCCCTTACAAGAGGTGTGTGGGCATTGATACAATTGTACGGAAATCAGTGTCCATATGAGTAGATTCTCTTTTATCACCTCCCCTTTCAAAACTACTCTAGTTAAGAGAGAAAGTGTCACTTCTGAGTCTTAGGATGCATTGGCCTCCAGGTGTAAAAACCTCCAGGGCACAAAACGAAAGGAAAAATTCTAAATATAAAGTGTCGTTTTTGAGAAAGTGAATGACTCTAATATGACCAAATAAATCATTTTTGGTTCTTTGCTTTCAACAATATTGAAGATGAATATACTCAGACTGTCAGCTGATCATTAAAAATAACATTAATAAGCTACAATATGATTTTTGTTATGTAATTAGGGGGAAGTTGAAAGAATCAGAGTGATACCCTGTAGCAAAACTCCTATTCTCATCTACTTATTTATAAGAACAAATTTCTCAGGGCTTATGTCTACATATAAAAAAATAGAAACAGAATTGATACTGGACCGTATCTCTCATTTAAGTGGTAAGTAATAGTCCTCTGTGTGCTGTATAGAAAAAACATAGCCCATCTATCTCATTAAGAGATATATTTCCAAAAAGTTTTACATTTGATGTTACAGTGGTTTATCAACATTTATTATATATTTGTTTTTATCAGTTGTGGACCAATAAGAATTTTATAAATTCCATCCTTAAGAAAAAATTTTAAAAAATATTTAAAACTTATGGTCATAGGAAATTTAAATTTTAAGATGTCAACTACATACAGTTGGGCAAGTATGATAAAGTGGTCAGTGAAAGATTTTCAAACAAAAATATATTAAGATTAAAGTTCTGTTGGAGATATGGAAAAGATATTTGAATTCAAGAAGAAAGTGATAAAAACAAAATGATGTAAGACTGAAGAGGGGCGTGTTCTTTTTTTTTTAAATGAGTTATGTTTTTCCAATTTTATGATATTTAGAGAGCTTTTTATCTGGGTAAAGGATTGACAGTTTTATTTATAAATGTTATTTACAACAAGTGGGAGTTTAAATATGACTTGAAAGTCAGTGGCCAAAAAAATGAGTGGTGGCGATGGTGATGTCTTTACCTGAGACAGGAACACACAGAAGGGATAGTTTAGCGGGCAAAGAAAGATGACCTTGGCTTTAGATGTGCGAGTTGGAGGTGCCATGTTGGAAACAGATTCTTAGAGCCTAACAGCAATGTTAGAAGTAGAAGTTTGTAAAAGCGAGGGGCTTGGTTTGGTTCACTGCTCTATCCCCGTTTCTCAGAACACTGCCTGTCCCAAAGTAAGCATTCAATAATTATTTGTCGGATGGATGGATGGGTGTAATTTTGGTAGTCTTCCAAATAGAGAGGATTGCTGTTTTACCCTTTGGCCTCATTGGTTCATTAGGTGCCTTGTTTGCTCAAGTTTCCTGTTTCCTTTCTCTATGGGGCCATAGGGTTATAGACAATGGGCTAGGAAGCATACGTACATGCATCTTCCTTATTATTTTACATTCCATGACTAAAACAGTACCTTTTCCCTTTCCTCCTTATCTTTTAAAATTGCAATTCCTTTTTTTTTTTTTTGCCCGCACTGTGAGATAGAAAAATCTTTAAGCAAAATGTCGTTCATTGTGTTTTAATGATCTCTAATCTTATTTGTTAACAGTGACAATAATAGATTAACCAGGACATTTGAACTGCTATTCTTCTGCTTTATCTGTTACAGGTTCAAACTGCAAATAATTATGGTTGTGTTATTGCAAAACTATGAGTATTAGAATTTATTTTTTATAAATGCATAATTCACTTCAGCCTATGATTAATACTTAAAAATAAATAAATAAATAAGTAAATAAATAAATAAATAGAATAAAAAAGCCCAAATAGTGCTATGCTAATGGACCTGTAATCTCGTAATCTCTGCCTTCACATTTTTCCAACAATTGTAGGCAGCAATGTGGAAAATTTGCTATATTGTTATCCTGCTTTCCCACTCCATCCACATGAATTCAACCTGGATGAGAAGATAAGCCAGAAGGTTTACTGCCCAGTGACTCCATTTATGCCCATTACGTTCCCAAAGCCTGCTTTTTGTTACTGGTGCCTGGCTAAAGGAATTAAAGTGCCTGTTCATTTCACTGAATTTCATCATCTAATTTCCTGTCTAAACTTTTAACTTGAACACAAACTGAATTTTTTTTTTTGAGGGGAGAGAGTGAGCTAATGTAGGAATTAGATAAAACTTTTAACCAATTTGGAGCTTGAAAAATGTTCATTTTAATGAGATCAAATGGAAGAGTACAAGAAAAGGCTCTCAGCTCTACTTGGCAGGAAGGAAAGATCAGTATACTTTACCATTTTTAGTAAAAGGTAGTTTTTCAGTAATAGGTTCTTTGATAGTCTAAAAATTAGTCCTATAAAGGCAGGCAGATTTGTGGATTGCAAAGGCAGGTTCTGTTTCAGGCCCTGCCATTTAGTTGAATGATACTTGGCAAAATCTTTTATACGCTGGCTGTTCTTTTCTGAAATTGATGAATTTGAATGAAATTCTCACTAAAATCACCCCTGATTCTGCCTCTTGTGAATCTAGCTTTGATTGTAAAGCTGCATTGAAACTGGAAGGTTAAGATGATGGCTTAAATCTTGGAAAAAAGATCGTTGAAGAGATGCAGGAATATCTATTTGAATTTAGGATTATGTATGGGAGATGGATGTTTTTTGCACAGAAAGATTTGTTGAGAAGATAGATTTCTTAAATGAGAGAGGTTGAGATATCAGATCCTGAAGAGAAATGTTCCTTAACATGTACTTATGTGTTCATCTCAGAGTACATATTCTTCTATTGACTTAATGACTTTCATAATACATGTATCAAAAACATGTAATATGAAAACCTTATTATGAAAACATGTATAAACTTAGCATATTAACTAGGTATTAATTTATTTAAACCGTTAATTGAACAGCACATTATTCTCTGGGACACATTAATGTGAAACCTCAATTTGATTGACGCAGTTTACTTGAGTCTTATTGGAATTTTACTTGTTTATTCCTAGATAATAAGAGAAAATGACTCCCTACTCTCCCCAAACAGAGGTAGTGTAATTGTGTGTGTGTGTGGGGGTGGGGTGGTGGGGAGAGTGGGAGGAGGGGAAGGTAGGGAGAGATGAGAATAGATGGATAGATGCTTGGATTCTTGAATGCTTGGATGGATGGATAGATGAATGGATGGATGGATGGGTGGATGGATGGATGGATATGGTTGTGTAATAGGTAAGTATGGAATGATTCTCCTACCTGTCATGAGCCTGAGTTTTCTGCTACATATAAAATGAGAGGATTAGATTAGCTAGGTATTCTCTAAGGATATTTTCAGTGCATATGCTATACGATATACACATGTAGTAAAACCCAGACTTCTAAAGTTCTTTGAGTTTATTCCTAATATTTCCGTACCAAACATGTGTCCAGTTCAGTTTGACAAAGATCTATTGAGCATCTGCTTTATGCTAAGTAAATTTCTAGACTCTAAAGGTTAAGACAGCATCCTGATCCTTGAGTAATCTACTAATTATTCTAGAAGGCCTTTCTGAGTTAGCTTGATAAATTTGAGCATGATGAGACATTTTATCAAAAATATGTCTTGTTAATTCACATGGTACAGCTGGATTGTGAAGGATAAACACCTAATACTTAAAAACAAAATGAAATCTATTAATGAGTGTAGCTGGCAGGAAGAGTGTTAGTTCCTACAGGATGTCACTGGACCAGGCATTCTCCCACAGAATGGATGTGACTGGCAGTGCTATGATGTTAATGACCCTATTAGATCATGACTCGTTCCCTTTGGGTCCATAGGAACATCATGTTGGAGTTACCCTCTGACCTGGGAAATACTATTCCCTGCCTGGAGCCCCTCACTCCTTGCAAATGAGAGTGGTGCTTGCTTCCTGTTGGCCTGTCTCCTTCCAGGAGGTTAGAGCAGAAATGGGAAAATTTCATTTTTCTTTGGCTCATACTGATAAGGCCTATCTAGAGAAGCATGAGGTTTACCCATTAACTAGGCTGCATTTTAAATTCTGAGCTTGGGTGGTTTGGGATATTAGTGGTATCGTTACTTGATGACCCAGACTGAGACTGTAGTGAAAAGTGATGATTGTATGACTTTGAGCACCCTTCTTCACTTCTCCTGATCTTAGTAACCTCATCTGTAAAATAAGGGGGTTGCACTGTGGCATCTGAAAGTTTCTCCTAGCTCTATGATTTTGCATCTGGAAGGATGATCCCTGAGTCATTGTCAGAATCTCAGTTTGACAACAACCTGCGTTTCATCCTGTTTAGATCACCGTGCCCCTTTAAGACAGGAAACATATTCTGTGCATTTTATAAATAAATTTCTCAACAGTCGAAATCAGGAGTAGTTTTGTTTCCTTGTAAGTAGTAAATCAGCTTCACTAGAGCCCTATATTCTCTTGACATTTGTGTCGTCTTCGAGCATTACAATTGTGGGGGAGGCACAAACTTTCCTCTACCTTCAAGGATCTTTTGGCTGGTCTAATAATTAAATAAACGTAAGACAGATTAGCAGGAGAAAATAGCCAAATTTAATACATGCTTATGTATGGGAACCTCACACATATGAGAGAGTCAGAGACCTCACAGGCACAGGAGTTTAAGAGATAAAAAGGGAACATGGGTATATGAGACATTCTGAGCTGGAGATGAGGTAGGGTGCCTTGGAGGCTTCAAAGGGAGGCTTCAGGGAGTCGAGGGAGGAGCAGAAGTTCCTTTGAACCTATAACTTTAGTTGCCTTTAGCTCAGAAAAATCCCCAAACCACAGAAGCACATCTTGGAGTGATTTGTTCTGAACTCCCACACAGTCTTTGATTTGGATTACTATGAGTGGAACTTCTAGGACTTGTTTCCTTGTTGACTCTTTTAATCAGTTCCTGGAGTACCACAGGTGAGAGACCAGACTCTGAAGCATCAGATAGTACCTTGAGACATCTCTAAGGAAAACAATTTGGAATTCTGGAATTCCTTGTAATGAATCTATAAGGGAGTGGCGGCTTGGTATCTGTGAAGTTATTATGACAATGAAACACTTAAGAAGATTGGTGCCATGGGAATTAGGGTTGAAAGAACCACAGTCACTCTTCTTCGCTCTCTGCTTGTACAGAGCAATGTGGTTTGTATTCTCAGGGCAGCTCTGGGCAGGAGTGGGAACAGTATAGAAAGAAGAGTGCAGAACATAGGATGCACATTCCGAAGTGGCAACACTACAGACACCTGTGCTGTGTGTCTGAGGATGGCTGAGGGAACATGATAGTCCTTTCCTCCACTCCAGGCCTTTAACAAAGGTTTCTGTTATACATACTTGAAAGCTAAGCAAGTTAGGGTCATTTGGGGAAATGACTTCAGACTGCAGAATGAATACTAGCACTTCCCACATTTTTATGTGTCTGTATTAACTAAGTCAGTTGTACCAGTAAGGGGAGTGAAAATTCTAAAGGTGTTCCGGATAATTCCTTTTTGTAATTTTGGTTAATGTTTGGCATTTGCATTACAATCTTGCTGCTGGCCAAGAGTGAGAAAGCTTTTTGCCAACTAAAAGCAATGTTGTGATTATGTTATGATGTTATAAGAACATATAATATTATGTACTACTGATCTGTTTGTCAGAGAGCAGACATTAGTTGGTCATTTTATTGTGTTTGTATTTTCTCTGAGATATAGAAGATTCGTGTAGTAATTTATGTCCCCTGCAGTGTAACAGTCTATAAGATACAGTTGATTTTTGAATGTCTGGCTATACATGACCTTGAAATGTTGTGGAAAAGATCCAAAATCCAACCGGGGAGAAACCAAGCAGCACCCCGAGAGTTGGAGAACTCAGGTTTATTATGCTGGTGGTCCCAGAGGAGCTACTGCCCTGAAGATCTGGGTTGGGAGCTCAGTTGCAACATTCTTTATATAGACTCTTTTTGGCACGGCCTGATTGGGTAATTTGAACTCAGGCTGCTACAAAGTGGTGGGAGTTGCCATGGTTGCAGGTAGTTGTATTGAGTCACAAGGGCGGGAGTTGCTATGGGTTACCGGCAGTTACAAAGTATTACAAGGCGCCAGAGTTGCTAGGGGGTACAAACAGTTAGATTTGTAGCTTAGACAGATCAAACAAAAGGGAAGGTGAGTCTTTAGTCAATTTCAAGTACAGCCCATGCAGCAAGTATGTTTTCAGAAGCAGAGCAGAGAGCTGATTAGCTTTTTGAATAAAAATACCTCTTCATAAACAGTGAAAGCCTATTAAGATCCTGGGCTGTTTTCTTTCTCCCACTTACCTCTAACTTATGTTTCTTTCCCTTGCAATCTACTTCAGAGAATTTCAACTGATTTCACTATTGGGAAGGAGGAGTTATGTGGGATAAATTAACAAAAATATTGGATTTCTGCAAAATCATATTCTGAGTTGTAGAAAGAAATGAATTGGGGTTATGTGTAATTTCTCAGTTTACTTATATATCTATGCCTCTAGCACAAATAATTAGGCATTGATTACAGAACTGTTTGACAGCAACCTATCTCAAAGTTTGTGTGTGTGTGGGATGGGGTGAAGGGAATGGGGCTCTGCCTATGCAGAAGGGTGTGTGCCCCACGGGCCACACTTGGCTGTTTCTTGTTTCCATGCCTGATGAGTGCTGGGATGCCTCTGAATAATCTCAGATGTACTTTGTTAGGCTTTCTCTGCATGCCTACCTCATCTCTTGTAGACAACCCTACCCTGAACTCAAGAGCGGAGAGCAGAGCTTTGCAGCAGTGGTGGGGGCCTGTGTCTCCACTGGATTATGAGGAATGAAGTAGCTGTCTGAACTGATACAGTCTTGCTGCTCTCCTTTGCATGGGTCTGTACTGTTGTACATGTCTCAAAAGGTGTGTGCCCTGCAGGTCCATAAAAACCACCTCTGGAATCATGGTCTGCTCATTCTGTGGTGCCTCCCTCTGCCCCCTGCAGCTTGGCCAGAGGAGCTCTGGTGGGTAGTTTGGGCCTGTGGTCCTGATGTTTCTCATTTCTCAGCAGTTCTGGCATGACTCTTAGGGAGAACCTGGGCTTTCCATCTCGGGCCCCTCTCCCTGCACCCCACTTCTGATCTGAGTGGCTTTCCATTATTCCAGAGGCTCTTGAGCTGCCTTGGGGAGTTTGGCTCAAGACAGTTCAAGTGCTCTGGGAGTTTGTGTATTCTGGAACTATTCTAGGTGCAGTGTGTGAATTACATTTGAATTTAAGATCAGCTATGATCCAGGACTTGGAAGAGAAGGTAGATTCTCTTATAGTGTAGCTCTTTAAGGATTAGTAATTGTTCTTGTAGGAGAGGAAACACTTTTTCTACCTTTCAAGGTTCTTCTGGCTGGTCTGATAATCAAATTGACATGATACAGATTAGCAGGAGAAAACAAATTAAAGTATAATAACATGTATACCTCTTGTATACATGGGCGAGACCCAGGAAAACCGAGCAACTCACCAATATGGTGAAGACATCACTTTAAATATAACAATTAGCTAAAGACAAAGAAGATGTGGGAGCGGAGAGTCTGTTATGGGAGGAAAAGCACAGTGAGCAAGGGTGAGATCGTTGTGCAGACCTAAGTCTGTGTCTTCTCCATCTATAGTGAAGGTAACCCTGGTACAGTGAGGGACACACCCTTATAGATGGAAATTTCCCTTCCGATGCAAAGGGCAACTTCTGCTTGGTTTTCAGAGCTTCTTCCATGGCTGCAGTTTTTTAAAATTAACCGGCCTAAAATAATCAGTATTCCAAAGAGGCAAATTTTGGGGTGGCAAACTCTGTTCTCCTTTACCCTTTTCCCAAAACCCCAATTTTCTCTTTAATGATAAGCTGCTTTAAATCCCTCTTCCCTTTTTTAAATAGGGCTAGTTAGAAATAATACATGAATAAAATAAAAACTTGATGTCCCAACATGCGTGTCTGCTATAATAGTGTTACTGTTTCAGTGATTAGAGTTCTGGTAACACACACCTCTAGGTCTTCATCACTGATGAGGAAATGGATTTCAACTCAGTGAATATGAGAAATATTCGTTTATTAAAAGCACGTTATGAGGTAGAGGACTGGTCAAGTCTAAAACTGGCAACTGGCTAACTGTATGGAAATGAGGCTACATGGGGGGTTGGGGAGAAGGGCACAGGTTACAGCCAGGGAAGATAGAGAGCTGTAACCCCAGGAGAGGGAGAGATTTGTCTTATATTTAGGGCCGTGATGGGTGATTACAAAGGCGGTCCTAGGTGACTGGCAGGTGAGGTCATTTTGATTGACACCTGGCTGCTATATGACACTTTGCCTAGTGTGCATGTGCGTACCCAGAATTCTACCACCACTGGGGTGTTCATTGGGCGGTCTCTAGGCTCAGCCCCTATTCCTTTGTTCCCTCTTGTCGCTCATGTCTGATCAGCTACCTAACAGTAAGAAGATGGGTTGATTTCTGAAGTGCCTTAAGCACCAGCAGCCTGTGGTTCTGGCAGTCTGGCTGGCTGAGCTGGTGTATACAAACAGTTCCCCCACCTCTATTTAAGTGTGTTTTGCAAATACAAGGTGTTATTGTTATGGCAGCAAATAATGTAAGTCAATACTCTGCTGTTTATATATGGCTCTGAAAAGAAACCAACAGGAGAGAAGAAACCGACAATTGTGGTCTGAAAACAGGTACCTATCCCTGTTTTGCTGGAGGCACTTTCTTTGTGTGGGCTTAGAAAGGAGGCACTTTCTTTGTGTGGGCTTAGAAAGGAGGCAGGATTTACCAACAGGAAACTAGTAGCTTCTCTTCTGACAAGCAACCAAATACTTGGGTTATTTCTTACCAAAAGTGTTCGCGTTTGTTTTCAATTCCACAAATAATACATGGTTATAATAAAAATGAATCAAACAACTCACCTGCTTATTTATGTTGAACTTGGCTCCACATTGTCATTGGCCCTTGCCCTGACTTATTGCCACTTAGATCCAAAGCCTATAAGCATGATTTAGTTTCCAAATAGAAATTCCTAATAGAGAGGAATTTGGCCCAGTTTATCTTTCTAGTTCAGGTCACAGGTCAGATGTTGGCCTGCCTATGGCTGAGTCCATCTTTGATGAAGTATTTTCCCTGCATCAGTCTGGTGGGCTTGAGCTTCGGGGTAGGATTGCCTTGGGCGTGGGGGACAGGGTTATCAGTAATTCATTTCTAATATAAAAATCTATGATTATTTCCTTAAAATGAGTTCCTAGGTGTGACATAATATATTGAGTCCCAAGGTATGAACCATTTTAAGTTTTTTTTTTCCCTAATATAAAGCAAAGACGTGTCATTAGAGAACAAGGCTGATCATCCACACTGTCATATTTCCAATTACTATGTATAGATGAGAAAGTTGGACAGTGTAGAAGGCTGATAGGAAAAAAAAAAATTGATTCATTTGAAATGTGATGTTGGAGGAGAGCTGTGTGGATGGATACCCTGGACCACCAGAAAGATGAACAAGTGGATTCCAGAGCAAATTAAGCCTGAAACATTGCTGGAGGCGAAAATGACAAAACCAAAGCTATATTACTTAGGGCAATTCATGAGAAGGCAGTGTTCGTTAGAAAAGACAATAATGCTGGGAAAAATAGGAGGCGGCAGGAAAACAGGAAAAATAAGATAAAAAAAAAGGACAGGTTAGGGTTAGGGTTAGGGTTTAGGGTTAGGGTTGCAGTTGGTGGGGGGAGGGGCGGGGAGACAGATTCCATAAAAGAAATCATAGGTATGAGTGTACAGGAGCTGAGCAGGGCTGTTGAGAACAGGACATTGTGGACATCACTCATTCATATAGGGTCACTAAGAGTTGGAGCAGACTCAATGGCATGTGATGCACACACGTATTACTAGTATCCCTCCAGACACATTATACATTTTACACTTTCACCAAATAGGCATGAGAGTGACTACTCTTGTAGAACTTGTTATTTCAACTCTAGATATTGCCCACTGAACTCAAAAAGAGCCTGGAAGCTTTGTTAGAAACAAAGGATAAAGATATATTCCAGGATCTTGGAGTTTACAGACTGGGAACATAGCTAGGCTAAAACCCAAAAGTGTTTCAAAGAAGAAGGAAAAGTTAAAAGTTCTTATATAGTAAAAAGTACATTCTTGAGAATTATTAGTCCTGCATTCTTAGCTCTAGGAAGTGTCCATAACTGTTGTCAGTCAGATGTCAGGCAGTCTGGTGGATGATGGATGGCAAGTGGTCCAGAAGATGGATGGCTGAAGGTCTGGTCATGTAGGATGGTCTGGTTAATGGATGTCAGGTGAATGTATATGTGGGTCCGCCAGGGGATAATCAGACGGTTATCTGGAGGTCCAGATGTGTCATCAGGCATTGATGTAGGTTTGGATAGTCTAAAAAAAGTTTAAGTTTCCAGGCTAGTTACAACAAGAATAGTCTTTTCTCGTACTTCAACGTTCATTATGTTAATTATTTTAGCAGCTTGATTAAAGTGACTAACTTTTAGATAGTCCCTGATTTTACTCTTTTCTCAATATTATAATTTAAAGCAAAACAAAATCTTTATCACTTAAGAAAAAATAGTATTGTGTTGATTTTATGTATCTTTCATTGAGTTAATGATTTTTCATTGCACATTTTACTATAGTTGACCCTTTAACAAGTGGGGGTTAGCGCTAACCCCCACAAAGCTGAAAGTCTGCATATACTTTTGACTCTCCAAAAGCTTAACTACTGATAGCCTACTATTGACCAGAAGTCTTAACCAATAACGTAAACAGTCAATTAGCACATATTTTATATGTTATATATTATATACTGTATACTTATAGTAAAACAAACAAAATAAAAGAAAATGTTATTAAGAAAATCATAAGAAAAAGAAAATACATTTACAGTATTTATTGAAAAAAAAATCCATTTTTATATGGACCCATGCAATTTGGCCCCATGTGGTTCAAGGGTCAGATGTACTAATGAATTGATTTTTTCCCATATGTTTGTAAGGTGATTTGTATGTTTTAAACTCTTTACATTTTTCTTTGTTTCTGGCACATCCCTTTTAAACTTCTTTTAAAAGATAAACCAAGGCATATTAAAATTGTTAAGAATTTATTTGAGCAAAAATCGATTCCAGTTGAGCAATGCACAACTGGAAGTGTGTAGCTCCGATATGAGTCAGGAAAAAGACTCTTACAGAGAAAAGGCAGAGGCACAGCAAGGAAATTACTTAATTGGCTATGGCTTAAGTGGTTGCATTTTGGGGGAAACCCTAGATGGCTGTATATTATTGACCTTAGGTTTTGATTTCTTAACCTTGAGGTAGTTTAGGCTTAGATTTTTGTTTCCTTGCCATAGGCTACTAAGGCAGGGGTCCCCAACCCCCAGGCCGAGGACCAGTACCAGTCTGTGGCCTGTTAGGAACCAGGCACACAGCATGAGGTGAGTGTCTGGTGAGCAAGCGAAGCTTCATCTGTATTTGCAGCCGCTCCCCAGCACTAGCATCACCGCCTCAGCTCCACCTCATCATCAGGCACTAGATTCTCATAGGAGCACTGGTCCCTGGTGCCAAAAAGGTTGGGGACTGCTGTACTAACGCATTAAAGCCACCTCAGTCTATTGGCCTCTTTGTTTAATTTAACGCTTCCCTTTCCTGCCCTTAAAACAAAGAGTAAGTACAAGAATAGGAAAAATGAGATTTGGATTAGAGTTTGGGAAATTCCCATGTCAGTAACAAGTCTTTCCTGGGAACATAAAGGTCTTGAATTGAAGGATTCAAGTAGTGAAAACAAGGTTGCAAGGTCATGCCCATAACTGGCTCAAGATCACTGTTAGCTTTTCTCTCCAGACTTTGTTTCTTAACAGACATATGTGTAGATCACATTAGGGCTAGGGTGAGGATATTGAAAGGCTAGTAAAGAGCTATGGAGACTGGAAGGCAACTTAAGAGTTGCTAGTGTCCAAGACGGAAGAGCATAATGTGCTCTAATGCAGAATGCAACCTGGGCTGATAAGACTTGCAAATGATGTTCCTATTATATTGTGTATAAACAATTTTGTGATAACTTATCCTACCTCCACCCTTCAGCACACACACCTGCTATTTTGATCTTTTCCAGATGAGGAAAGCAAGGCCGTGCAGGCCAGGTAACTTGTTAAGGACACATGTGTCTGAAGTTCACATCTTCATCTTCAGGACAAATCACTTTACTAAGTGCTTACTATGTGCCAAGCACTTAGCTTAAGCTAGACACTTGGGGATCCGATACATTTTGCAAGGACTCTATGCATAATTATCATGAGGGTCTTGTGATTCAGAATCATTGGACCAAAAGAAGCTGTTCTTTTACCCCTATCAAGCCCTTTATGACTTGTGTGTAAAGATGAGTTGTAAAAAACAATACAAACCCCAAACTGTTGCTCTAATTGGTCCTCAAACTCTTATAGTGGGGACAGAGCCCTCAGAACTTATAACATTCTGTTTGTGACACCCCAAAATGTGGAAAAAAATAAGCTTTAAACAATCAATTATCTAACCTCATGTTAAATCAGATTCCTTATACAATAGAGGCTTGTGTAGACAAGCTTATATAGCAAGTACCCAAGGTTTAAGAAATGTGAGCACATCTTGAAATTGAGAACAATCTTAAATTCCCTTCTGTTAATTGGCAAGGGATTTTTATAAACCTGATTTTGGTTAATGGAGCACCTCTGTTCAAAAGAGCATCAGTGTTCCATGGGAACAGGGTTTGACAATTCCTAGTTTAATCTAAAGGATATTTAAAAAAAATTTTTGATGGAAAAATTGTGTGTGATAGGCCAATTTTTCTGAATATATTCCATCACCCCCAGCTTCCATCTCCCAAGGCTAGATTGACCTGTTTCTTAAGAAACTTGTTAGTGATCTTCAAAGATTATCTAAATTTGGTAACTTCTTTTAGCTTAAAGATTGTCAAAATTTGTAGAAGTTCTTTTATCTCACAAAATACCAATCTCACTTCTTATAATGTGTCCTCCTTTTAAACAAATTGATCCTTTACCTCAATTATATATAATTAACTATAACTTTAAAATCAACCCACTTCAGTTTTCTCTTATGGTTTGGCAAAGAACCTACCTGAGTTGAATAAGTTTAGATTTTCATTTGGTGATACTTTGTTTTTAATCAGTTCTCCAACCTTCCTAACCACCTCCTTCTTCCCACTTGGGGAGCTGGTTTTGATTACATGTTGCTCTTGGTGCCCTGTATGAGTGGCGTGACCCTGTTTCATAAGCCATGGTGTTATTCTGACCAATCCTGATTGACCCTCAACCTGTGACACAGACTCTATAGTAGCTAAACTAGGGGACGTTTGTACTTGATTAAATGATTGGTAAAGACTTGTTTACTAAAACCTCATCAAGTTCTGGAAACAAAAGCATGGGTGAGCTTTTAAGCAGCACCTGTTTTCCTTTTAAAAAGCAACATAAGCACCTAAAATCCTGGACTTTAGAACTTTCCTGATGCTCTTTTGCAACTGAAAGGATTTGAACAAATGACCTGTTTCTTTGTACTGACTTACTGAGGCAGTCTCTGCTTCAAAGAAAATTTTCCATAAGTACTAGATTAGCACATATTTTGCCTAGAGGGGTGTCGAAAACTTTTTATTGAAAGTTCAGAGCATTCAGGAGTTTAACACACTGTCACCTGCTTTGTTTGGTTTCTGAGATCAGCCTGATGACTCACAGACAGTTGTACCAGTTACTGCAAGGGCTGTGGCTTCTCATCGCTGGCTGGCATTTTGGTGATGATGTGGAGTAGCATTTGTTTTGTTCCAATATGGATAAATTCAGAGAATTATGTTACTATTTTTCATTCATTCATCAAATAATTGCATGGGCCAGCTCTTTGCATACACAAAATTACAGACCATTAGTGTGCACTTAAATAAAACACATGTAGGATTACCCTCTGCTTCAGTAGTCGTCATCATTGACTGGCTGTTGGAATTGCAGGGATAGCTTTGAAAAAGGCCAGTGGCTAGATTCACCCCCAGAGATTCTTACATATTTATTTTGTAGTGTAGGCGAGCTTTGGGAGGTTTCAAATGAGCTCCGCACCCCACCCCCGTGATTCTAATGGGAAGGCAAGGTTGAGAACCACTGCTCTAAAGTTGATTGTATTCTTAATTAGGGACACTCTGGGCTTACCTTATTATGCTACCTGTGTATTTAAACAGGAAAGCACAATAGAAGCCAAGGAACTTAAGGCAAAAATCCATTTGATATGTTCTACTTCTATCCCTGGAGATTCTGAATCGGTAGGTATGAGATAGTTAGGAAAAGCTCGTCAGGTGATTCTGATAACATCTCTTTATGAAAGAGCCATAGCTGTAGTATAAAATGAATAAACTTTAGAAATATAGTAAGGGTGCACGTAAGATGCCATAGAAATTCCAGCAGTGAAGTTTATCAGAGGTCTCAGTTTTGTTTTGCCACTTCTGGGAGCTGCAGTGAAAATATATCACATACTTTCAGTATTGACCAGTGTTAATATTTAACCTTTTTTTTTTTTTTAAGTCTGGTTTTCCTAGTTTTGATTATGTATGTGGAAAAGCATCCTCAACAAAGAATGGGATAATTAAATGAAAATACTTAGATGTCTGTCAGAAGCCTATAGATGTTTATCATCTTTTGCTTCAGTTCAGAGCAAGCTTAAGACTTTTTTTGGCCAACATAGAACTTTTGAAGTATGTGTTTTATCATACAAAGTGCGAGGCGCTAATTAAAGCCTTACATCACTGTTTGCTTTTCTTACCTGGGAGGGGGGTTAGAGTGAATCACTTCTTAGGCTTCTGTGCAGATTGACAATGTTATGTTTTCTTTCGCTTTTTTCAAGCTATGCTTAATAATTAGGAAAAAAGAGTGACTTAATATAGCATTTGATTGAAAACATGTTTGAAGTTATATTATTAACTATAGTAAAATTAAACTAACTTTATCTCACTGTTAGGAGGTAGACCTATGTTTTGTTTATAATTTGTTTCATTTCAGAGGATGAACTGTATTTCAGCTAGACTACAATAGTGGCCCCAATGACCTTTTCTGTGTCCATTGGTAATTCCAGAGCTCTCCAGAGCCAGTTGGTCCTGGGAGCAGATGCCTGGTAGAGAGAGACTTGGAGTCCACTGCACAGCCAGCACCTGTGAACTACGCCATTTCCAGTGCTTCCTCTGTCGCCTTAGCCAGCTCTTCATCTTCGATCTCTTTGGCCCCTTCCTCACCACCCTTTTCCCTACATTTCTCCCTCTTTCCACTGTCATTTGTCTCTCCAGACCTCCAGGGTTGCAGGCTCTTTTCTACTTAGCGACCTTCTTGTCTCCTCAGGAGTGACTGGACCTTGTTCTTTCCACCGGAGACTGCAAACTTGTGCATCTACTTCTCTTACTTGAATCAAACTTGCTCCTCATCTTTACAATGACTTCAAAAATCTGTTGTCCAACTTTATTAGTGCCACCACACCTACTGCTTTTATTTCCCTGATCAACTTGGATTCCCATGGCCAGCCATTGAATATACTCCCCACAGATCAGTCCCCAATCCCTGCTGCTCCAGCTGTTTCTCTTTTGGCAGTCCGCCAAGTGCTTTGCCAGAAACCACTGTAGCCCTCTTGTTAGGCTTTGATACAGGTTGATGATTTACAAGCTCACCTCTCTTGCTCCTTAGCAATCCTTTGTGCCCCTTAGACAACTAGAGTTTTCCCCCTACAGCTGTTAAAGATCTTTTCTTATCTATGAACTTCAGTCACATTCCTTCCTTGAGAAATGGCCCCATGAACTCCTTCACTGAGAAACTAGAAATAGGAATCCTTCTATTTTTCTTTTCTTCAACTGTTTCTATATATTGTTGCCTATTTCTCCCTTTCACTACTCACTTCCAGTGCCGATTGGCCAGCTATGCTCTTCCCATTTCCTCTTGAACTTTTTTCTCTGTTATCTTTACTACAATCTTCTGGAGTCTTTTCTTCTCCATTGACTCTACTCTTTTCTAGTCTAAAAAATACCTTCCCTGCTTGGTTTCCCTGGCATTGCCTACCTAACTCTTCTCTCTCTTTTACTGACAGACTTCCTGAAAGAAGTCCATTGCCAGTTTTACTTCCACTTCTCCTTTTAGCCAACTGCAGCTGGATCATGGCTTTACCACGTTCAGCATCCATTTCTTTTCAGCTCTCATCCTATATGTCAGCTTTTAACACTGTCAGTCACTTCTTTGACTTCTACGATACAACTCTCCTAATTTCCTTCTAATTCTTGGATTGCTTCTTCTCTCTTTCCTCCACTGGCTTCTTTTGCATCAGTCCTTTTTCAAGCATATAACCAGTCTCCCAATGACTTCAGGGTGTGAATTCATCTATTTCCATGACTTGTTTCCTTTGAACAGTTACTGAGTTCAGGGTACACCCAGTCAGTACCTGCACTAAGGATTCAGAGATGAGCAAAGCAAACTCATCGCCTTTGAGGAGTTCGGTAGGTATTTACAGAGCACTTACACTGTGCCAGACACTGTTTTAATGAGTCACACAAAACCCTTGGCTTCATGGAGTTTACATTCTATTCTAGTGGGAGAAACCCACTATTAGCGAATGAACAAGTCAATGCAACACTATCGATGGCGATCAAGAGCCGTGATAATTATAAAGCAGCGAGGGAAAAAGTGCATGAGTGGGAATCAGAGAAATTCTATTAAAAAGGAAACAGAAGAAGATGTAGAAGTAAGTCGTGAAACAATAGAGGAGGTCAGTTAGTTCATCTGTGACTTAGTCTCCTTGTCTATAAAGTGGAGAAAATCACACATCCGGGCGAAAATCAGCATGGGGTGTTTTGAGGATTAGAAGTAATGCTGTACATGTGAAGTGCTTCACACAACGTGTGCCCTGTAGTAAGTTCCCTCACACTCCCTTCCCGTGTCCCTTTTATCTGTATCTTCTACTTCTCAAACTCAACAGGGCCAGTGAGCATTTTGTAACAAGACTAGAAAAGATGGAATAGGACTTTGACTTTAAGAATGTATAAGAAATGAGAGTAGTTATAGGAGTTGATTTAGAGGTAGAATTAGTACCTTCGTTGATGTTTTCTAAAAGGATTATTTTAGCATTTTTGAAATAAAATATTTAAGTATATTTTCTTGAAGCAGGGTCAGTAATCTCAATGTCTTACACATCTAAAAAGTGAGTGTGAGATGGATGTTTAGAATATAAATGGTATTAATATTTATTTTTCTTCTTAAATGGGGCATTTAAACTGTTCTGGCATTTAGACCCAATGGATAAGTTTTCTTGCATAGCTTCCATTTATTCCTACTCAGAGTTTCCACCATCTCACTCAAGGAATTACGGCTCATAATTTTACCCTCTTAGGGTAGAAGCATCAAAATGAAAAAGCTTTGTTTTAAAAAAATTTTTATTCTGCATTATTTTTCATATTGCCTACCAAATATAAGAAAAATTAGTTCTAGGTTTTTCTCAACCTGGGTGGGACCTAGTTAGACTATTACAGTTTTAGTAATTTCAGATGTCCTGAGAAATAATTATACAACTAGAATCTGGACTGTGAATCAAGGAGGGAAGATTGTCATCTGGATTCTGTAGCTAGCAAGTTGTACAGACTCGAGACCACTTCTTTGGACCACAGTTTCTTATGTGCAGTGAAGAGACGAGTGAAGATCTGGATGATCTCACTGGGCTCTTCAGTGCTGAGAGTCTGTGAAGTTTAAAACTGGAGCACATTTAAGTTGTCATGACGTGGTACATTATTGGCAAGACATGTCAGTGTGATTGATTGTCTCAAAGTGGCTGGGCACGTCCTCTTATATTTCTTTATTAATTTGTTACCAGTGGAAATTGCTTGAACATTGATGATGGGGAACTGTTGATTACCAGGTAGGGCATCATCTGTGGGGCTTTCAAATGAGCAAGTAAAACTCCTAAGAAATCGGGTATGCATGTTTCTAGGAAATGTTGAATGAATACATTGGGAAAATGTGAAGTGCTGAAAAGCAAGGCACCAGAGATTTTCATTTTCAAGACAATTCTAATCCTGTAAACTCCTTCATTTCATTGTACTGTGGTCGTTATTTAGAGTTCACATCTAACAATTTTAAAATATGTCCTACATATTGGGAACTATGCTACATTTTCTAGGATGAATAAAAAATGGTTTCTGGAAGCGACAGACACATGTCATAAATGCTAAGACTGAGTTATGGGCGGGGGAGTGGGGGTGGCGGCAGTGGTGCCAGTGATGGTGGTGGCGGCGGGAGCGAGGGAGCTGGCACTGAGTCCCGAGGGTCAGGGAAGGCTGCTGGCGATGGCGTTGATGGATCTGATGTGTGACAATGTAGTCAGAGTTAGCCTGGTGAAAACTATGGGGGAGTTTATTCCAATGAAACATCATAAGTAATGGCGCACACAGCCTGCTGTGTGGAGAGTACAGGCAATTTGGTATTACTCAGTATAAGGTCAATGGCAGGAAGTGGCCAGAGAGGGCCACAGGAAGAGGCCAGGCCTGGAGGACCATGTGTAACGTGCTGAGGAGGACAGCTTCGTGGATAAGAGTACTTAGTAACTTGGGAAAGGTACTTAATTTCTCTGTGCCATCGTTCCTTCCTTCATACCTTGGGGATGATAGTAACTTTTACCCTATAGAATTATTGTCATTCTCAATATATTTGAAGTGTTTTGATTCGTCCCCAACAGTAAGCACTACATATATATAATGCTGTTATCATTTGGGCAGTGTTGGGGATCTGTTAAGGGTTTGAGGAGGAGAGTGAAGCCAGTCAATTACTTTGCATTTTAGTGGGATCAGTTGGCCGTGGTTTGCGGGGTGGATTTAGAGGTGGGCCAGGTTTGCAAGCAGGAAGACCTGTAGGAGGCACTTCAGCAGTATGGGTATGAGAATGGAGGATCTTGTACCAGGACATTGATAGCAGGGATTAACCGGACTGTCAAAGAATAATTAAAAGGTAAAAATCATGAAAGATATGTTGAAGTGAGAGTGATTAGTAGGAGTCCCTGATTCAGGCTTGATGCCTGGGATAGTGGTTGTGTGGTGCTGGGAACTTCAACGTAGACTACATGTGGAGGAATGCATTTGGGGGTGGTTATTTCTGGACATGTTGAGTTTGAGGTGTCCACGTAACGTTCATGTGGATGTGGACAGTGGACATTTTGCAACGAGAGTCTGATGCCTGGAGAGGTCAAGGCTAGAGCAAGAGCTTTGGGAGTCTCTGCTTAATGGTAATGGGTAAATGTAGAAAAGCTGAGGAGCTCGCTGAAGGGCGTGCGTGGATGAGGAGACCTTGGGATGGGTAAGGATTGAGGAAAAGACTGTGAAGAAAATGGGGGAAGGGCTGGCCAGTGAAATAAGAGACTTAAGAGAGAATGACAGAAGAAATGGGGACTTGTTTTAAGGAACAGTGAGTGGTCTTCAGTGTAGAAATGCAGAAGAGCCATCCCGTAAGAGAAGGGGAAGACATTTTCAGGACATTGGGATTGGCGATATAGAGATGGATCATCAATGATCTTTCTTTTAGGGTTGCTAGAGAATCTCCATTTTTGATGGCATAGCCATGGGGCTGAACATTTATTCCTTATGGTCAACTCTCTGTTCCCTTTTTTGTTCCCAAACTTTTTGCCAAATGTGCCCCAGTGCTTCGGGGACCACTCCCAAAGCCAGGAATCTTGTCTTCTATTCTGTAAAGGGTGTCACTGTCTTTTTCACATTTACCAACTCTCATGCCCGTTCGTGACAGCCTTCTGCTATCCTTAGGTTTTCTTTTATTTCATATTATTTTATTTTATTTATGTTTTGTCTCCCGATTCAAGGTCTTCATTTTCATGAATGCCCAACCTGACACACATTAGCCTATTGAGTGTATATTGATATCAGGTAAAGATGCTATATATGGACAGCAAAAATAAGTTACAAATATGGTATTTGTTGCCCTCATATTCTCATGTAGTCCATTTTTTCAGATTATGCAGAGGAATTTATGGCTTAATTTAAAAAAAAATAAAGGACTATTAATGTTTACCACAACCTGCCTTTGTTTCTAAACATGTCTAGTTTTTTTTTTTTTTTCTTTCCTCCCCTTCTTTGTGTTTTAGAGTTTCAAAACAAGGTTTGGCAGAGGAAATGTGACAGTGACGTTTTGTTTTTTGTTTTGAAGTTGTTGAGTTTAGCAGTCTACGTATTCGTAGGGTGTGAATTGCAGGATGTAGTTCTGGGGTCCTCCCTACCAGCAGACCCCACATCAGTTATTCTGGGAAATCTTATCCAGAGCTGACTATAAAATACAGGGCTGAGCTTTGTCAAAAGGCTAAACAGGAAACAGATATAAATAACTTCAATCTTAATTCAGTCCTAGCTACTTTCTCACACATATTTTATAATATACTTAAAAAAACAATTTCCTCTGAAAAAAAACCCCAAACTTTTAGTTCCTTAATTTCCAGTTTGCTTTTGATAGGAAACTCTTTTCACCTTAATATCTATCCAGTGCTACTCCCCATTAGCAGGGATAAAAATAAGCATTTGACAACAAAAGAAAATTTTGAGAACTTGAAAAGCTTTAGCAAATTTAGCAAAGCAGTTGGTCCATTGGGTTTCACAACAGCATTTCTTAATCTTCATTGTTCCTTGCTCCAAGAGCCATTTTTAGACAGATTTTTTTCCTTAATCATCCCCCCCCCCCATGGCATTTTAATAGCATGGAGACACTGTTTATGTGTTTATGCACTGTATGTATATCTGTGCTTTATACATAAAAAGAGTGAGGGTTTTTTTTTGTGTGTGTGTTTGTGTGTGTGTGTGCGTGTGTGCCCCCCAAGAACCTAGTTCACTCTCTTAGGGACAAAACAACGCCATTGAAAATGTGTGGTTTAAAAGAACATAGAGAAAATCTTTAAATTTTTAGATATTTTGACTATATCTAAACCAGGTATAAGTTGTTTGAATACATTTATAACACTATTGTTACTAAAAAGATTTCTCTCATCCTCTCTTCAGGCACATAGATTTCCCTTAACTTCCAAAAGAGCCAGAGTTTGACTATACTAATAGATGATAGGAAGACCTCTATTTTAATTCTGATAATTTGTTTTAGGATGATATGTGTAATCTGAGAATATAGGCATTTGTTTTAGGGTTCATCTATTGATTTTTAGCTGTTCAATAGCTTGCGTCAGACATATTCTATATACAAGGCACTATGCTAGGCTTGATAGAGATGCCAAAGACGTATTAAGACATGTTCCCTGACTCCAAAGACCTTGTGACCTTGTTGGACAAAATGAACACAGACAAGGGAAAAATGATCCCAGAGTTTAATTATCGTAGAGTTTAAATAGTAGTGGATGATTCAACAGTATTTAATCACCAAATGAGAGTTGATATGAAAGGTAAGTGCTGTGACTGTTTAGAAAAAGGTGAGATGTTCAGGTTAAAGTGGTCCATGAAAATATTACACAGGAAGAGACCTGGTGCTGGAAGGCTATCGAGTGGAATCATGTGATAAGGATGAGGCACCAGGGTCATCCTTAGATGGGCAGGAATGCTCTAGGTATGTGTTAGGGAAGAAGCCAGTTTGATTATACTGGAGGGTTTGTGTAGAACAGGGCTATGGGAGGTATAGATGAAAAAAGTTGGGACTGATTGACCGTAAAGTTTTCTGACAAATACCTTCATTATCTGCAACATTTAATTTTTCTAGTATCATCTAAATATATTCCTCCATGAAGGCATCTGGAAGTTATTCATGTGGTCCCAAATATCTCTTTTTAGGTTCTCAGTTGGTTTTAGTACACAAAGGACTTTGTGGCCACTCTGAATCCAAGGATTTAGTCAAAAGAATTTGAACTTCAGGTTGTATTCAATGAGGAGCCCGATATTTTAGGAAGATTTTTAAGGCCATAGCGCACAAGAGTATATAAAATGACAGGAGTGGGAAGAGAGTGGAAGCCAGGAGTCCATTGAGAAAACAGTTGCCCGTTGAGAGGTGATGAATGCCTAAGCTGAATGATAACCCTGGGATGAAAGAAAAATTACCCGAACATGGCAATGGTAGCAAGGATAGAAGGGGGTGGATTCAAAGAACATTTAAGATGTAAAAGTGGCTAGCCGCGTTCATTTATTTTGTGTGCTGAGTAAGGGACATGTAGAAGTGGTAAGCAGTATTCCCTGATTCTGGTTTGGTGACTGTGAAGGTGATTGTGTGGTCCTGTGAACTGAGATGTAGAACGTGGAACGATGAACACGTTTGGGGGAAGGTAGCTCTGAACATACTGAGGGATCCATGGACCATGGGATGTCTATGTGGTCGTCTACAGCAGACAGTTTGCTGTGAGAGCTTAAAGCTTAGGGGAGAAGTTGGGACTAGAGCAAGAGATTTGGAGGAGTGTCTGCTTAAAGTTTAAATGTAGGACATGGATGAGTTCTCAGGAGGGAGTGTGGGGATGAGGACGGCATTGACCGCAGAGAAGATTCTGGGACCAGTAATGATGGAGAGGACGGGGAAGCAGGGTTGAGAGAATAGGCTGGATTCTAGTTCTAATTAGATATGGGAGGCCAAAGTGTTAGATTTAGGTAAGGGGGCGGAAATGATATCATTATTAACTATTAATTTATAACTCGTAAAAGAAAAAGGGCTGGATTACTTTGTTAATGTCTATTCAGCGCCTGGGAACCTACATGCTACTGGTCTGCCCAGTAATTTCTAGAATTCAAAGAGGTCTATTTATCTTTATAGGAATTTTTGGATAATTACTTGTCTATCTTGTAAGATTTGGACAGCTGGTTTCATGTCTTATTCAACATGTATAAGTAGCATGGTATCTGCCTTGTTAACTCTTGAGAAAAATTTGTTAAATATATGAATGAGTGAATGAATTGAGAGATCAGGGTGCAATGTTTCAGAAAAATCCAAGAAAATGAAGACTGAGGAAAAGGACTTTTGAATTTGAGGACTTGAAGATCATTTATTGATCTTCAAGAAGCCAGTTTCAGATTAGAGGAAAAAATAGAACTCAGAATAAGAGTTCTGTTGAGTTTATCTGGAGAGAACTTTTAATTTGATGTGGGGGGCAGGGGGAGGGATGGGGGGAACAGGATTAAATGCAGTTTTGCTAGTTTCAGAATAGAGTGAGGATATTTGTAGATTTTGTACACCTGTTTAATTTGAGTGTGAAATAATAAGACTTGGCTCAGGAAATGGGCCCTCAAAGAATTCCTAAACTTTCTAGGACACACCTAATGTTTCTGGAACATTGTTATGACTTAAGGAATTAAGGCTCAAATCTATCCATCACACACTTCCCCTGGGTGGACTTAAAAATGAAGAACTGACAAAGGAGTGCAGTGTTGATAATCTGTTTGACCTATTTTAAATACCACATGAATTGGATACAATATTATCAGAGAAGACCTCATCATAGAATGAATGGGACAGTTATGGAAGGACTTCCGAAATCCAGACCCTCTTTTCACAGGAGTCACACTCAGGACCCAGGAGGCTTTTTAGAACTTTTCTGAGGCTGCGTCAAAGCCAGTTAGCAGTATCAGTGCCTCAGCCCAGATCACCAGGCTTCTGTTCTGTCTTTTTGTCAATATATCACCTTGTCTTTTTGAAAAGATTTAAAAATTTAGAATTTCGTTTATTCAAAGAGGCCTCGTGCTCATTTAATCTGAAGGAAGAAGTTTAAAAATTTTTCTTGTATAGTCTGATTTTGCCCAATTCAAAAAGACGAGAGGTGTGACTCTTTCTTTGACTGTATACTATTCCAGAGACTTCTTTTACATAATTTCTCCTACGATTCATTGGTTGCTAGTTTCGCATCCTGAAATATTTACTAATTTTTTGAATATCATGCAACATGCTTAAAGATTTCTTTTATTTATCTTTTATTTATTTTTTTAAGGCGAGGCAACCATTGGTTGACCTCACAGATTGCAAGGAACTTGTCAGTTTACAATCCTTTATTTTTTATTTTTTTACGCCTACAGCACCTGGTCTTCCTAGGTGGTCACCCATCCAAGTACTAACCAGGCCCGACCCTGCTTAGCTTCTGAGATCAGACTGGATCGGGTTTGTTCAGGGTGGCATGGCCATAGACTTAAAGATTTCTCTTAGAGCTTATTCGAGAGAGACTGAGTAAAGAGATGGGACACTATCTTAAAGTTATATTTATAGAAAGATGGTAGGAGGGAAGATTGACATTAATGAAAGTTAGCCCCAAATATGATTACACCTAGGCAGAAGGAAATTTCTCTACTCACAGTGGAATCTAGTTCTATAAAGAAAATTTATTTGGGATCATTATATTAGTGTTTTCTTTATTCACTTTAGAGATAGAGTCCATTGAAAATTAATATTGATATTAATGATAGAATTTATTGAAATGTGTATTTTAATTTCAAAACACCAGCAGTGCTATCATTTTGAATTAGTTCTGATGGTTAACCATCTGATGATATTTTTATAGCTTTTACTTTGTTTAAATGATGTGTGAGTAGGGAAATCACTGATGGAGGAAAACGACGGGGAGGGACAGTGCTGGATGGAAGCAGATAGTGTCCACCATGAACTCAGTTTCCAGAATCTGGTAGAAGGGTTATTCTTTCAAATTGCATTTCTGACTTAATAGCCCATTACGCTATACTTATAACAGGAAGCGATGGTATTGCCGCCAGTCCAGATTATGTTTTAGTTTGACCTTTATTGTGTTTGATTTGCGATCCTAACTTTTTTTTTTTTTAACTTTTGGGTGTAGACAGGAGAGAATTCTTTCCCTTGTTTTAAGGGGTGGTATTAAAACACATTTATTTTGTTCAGTAGTTCTCTTTCACACTTCCTTACAGATAAAGACTCTTTCTGTGCGGTTGTGACACTGTTGAGTTTGGGTGTGCCTTGCTCCAATATATTTGACACAAAAAACATGATAGAACTTCATGAAACTCCTCATGAAACAGGTCCATGAAGTTCATCAGTCTGTCATTTATTCTCACACAGACTAGTCTTTTTTTTTCCCCCAGTATGAACAGTACAGGTAGGTGGGTAAGTGTTTTTCTTTTGTAAAATATTTTGTAAATTATTAAGTATGGGTGAAATCCAGAAGTTTTACCCTAATAAGGGTAATATTTTAGGAAATGGTCATAGAAAGGCAAATTTGTACTGCTGAAGGGAAGTTTTAGATCATTTAATTCTCTTGTCATTTCATGGAAACTGAGGCCTGGAAAGAGACAATATTTCCAAGATCTAAGAGTGAAAGCTTTGTACCTAACTGCTCAGATACCTGCTTTTGACCATTGCTAAAATTACTAGCCCACACTTGCCAGTCCTTACTTTGGGACCCTTAAGTGTTTAGCCGTTATGTCTAGAACATGTTGCCCACTGGTCTATAATGTATTTTGCTTGGCCTACATACTGTTTACAAGTTCTTAAAATTCGTTGTCAGCATTTATTTAAGAGGATTTCACATAAAATTTCGGCTGTCTGACTTCTTTTGAAGAATTAAAGAATTGGTGAGATTCACGAGTGACTGCTGCCACCTTTGGATGAGACTCATGCCTTCAGGTTCATCACATGGTCATCGGTCACCATTTCTTTGCGCCCCTCATTGTGTTGTCTGTCTCAATAAAGGTCCTGTAGTCCTAATGAGAATTAGCTCCTAGTTATTTCCTGCTTTCCATGGGCTCTAATGTGTGTTGTAGCCCCTTCTAAATTTTGTTTACGTGTAGAGGCTTTCTTTTATTTTTGTATATCTCTCTGTTGTCAACTACCCTGCTCCCAGAGCCTGTAGCATAATAAATGATCAATACTTAGAACCAAAGAACAGAAGACCTAAAATTTTTCTGTAATGAGCCAGATAGTAAATATTTTCGTTTTTGCAGGCTCTGTTGCAACCATTCTCCTCTGCGGTTGTAGTGTGAAAGCCAAAGACAAAACCAAACAAACAAGGATGACTGGAGTCCAATGAAACTTCATTTTACAGGAGCAGACAGCCCGCCAGCTGCAGTTTAGTGACCCCTGTCATGGGATTTTAGTATTATAAGAAAACTTGTGCACTTAACTCATAGTTACCACACACAATTTTTTTTAAAATTTATACTACATACTTATTGCCAAGCCTTTTCAATATCCCCCATTTTTATGAATCTCAAATGGTACCTAGACTAGCAAAGATTATAGTATAGTCTCTGATAATGAGGAAAATAAAAAAGGATGGGTAATTTCAGGTTCTCAACCCAAATATATTATATTCGTATTTATACAAATAATAGGCTTTTGAGCTTTTCTAGGTTATATGTATTTAGAATAGTCTAAATCTAGCTTTAGAAGCATATTTTCAGAAATTCTGTGATGCATATTTTCTGAAAAGATACAACAAGGACAATTTAATGATACTAATAGTAGTTTTACAGAAATGGTTTGTCATATCATCTCTAATGGCCTGCCACCTGTTTTTAAAGACTTTTTGAAACTATCCCTGAGTGGATAATAATATTCTATTGTTCACACATAGGGACTTATTGTTAAATAAGTAAATGATTAAAAATATCTTTGCAGCCATATTTGCAAGAGGCTGCTTTTTATACTGTGAGGGGTAGTCATATTTTAAGTTCATTAGGTCGTGTACTTTTAAAGATTTGGTTCCAGAGCTTCATATTGATAAGGTATGGGCAAATAATTCAGCCTGGGAGGGTCACAGTCTATGTCATGGGAAAGCCTTGATGAGAGTGTGTTAGTTAGAATTTTTGGTTGTAACTCCAAACTGCCCTAAAGAAAAAGGGGTATCTGTAGCTTTGGGGATTTCTGAGTTCAGAGGCACAGGGATGTCATTGGAGGTGACTTCTTTACCCGTTTTTCAGATCTGCTTTTACTCTGTGTTGGCTCTATCTCCAAGCAGGACTCCCTCTCGAGGTGGCAAGATGGCTGCCAGAAGCTCTCCATTTGCATCCTGGCCTCTCAGCATCCCCTTCCAAGAAAAACACTTCTTCCTAATAGTTCCAACAAAAGTCATGTGCCAGTGTCTCATGTCCTCTGCTTGTCCTGGCTTAGGTTATGTGTCTACCCATGAACCAGATATGGTTAGGAAGATATGAGACTATGATTGGCCAGACCTGTATCTATACCCACCTCTAGAGCTGAAGGTTGGCTCATCCCCACCGAAACCATATGGACCAGGGGAAGGGAATGATTCTGCCTAATAAATCAAGGTGCCGTTGCTGGAAGAAGGGTATATAGAGGCCTTTCCCAATGCAGGATTGTAAAAGTATTTCCCTAGATATTCAAGTACTTATTATTAGTATTGTTTTTATTCTACTGTTTAGTTCCTTTTATAATTATTATTATTTTATCATTTAGCCCTTTAATCCATCTGGATTTAACATCTAATTTAGAACTCAATTCTATGGTATTTTCTCAGACTGTGTTCCTTAAGATCGAATCTTTTGTGTCCCCTCCATTCTGCCATTCTGATACAAAGTAGGGGTTCCATAAGTACTTAGACTCACAGGATTTTAGAATTAGAAGGAATCTCTCAATTATTTCCCTGGCAAATATTATTTCTAGCCTAACAGCTTCATTTTATAGGTAAGGATGCCATATCTTTGAAAGGCCATATGACTAACTTAAGGAATGGTTCTCATTAATATAGGTTTTGAGAATCAAGCCCAGTTCTCTTAGTTATTGTGACACTAAAGCCTAGTTTATGGGTTCATTGATGGATTAAAGGAACTATGCAGTGAATTCTTTTCAAGGTCAAAAAAGCCTATGGTAACAAATCAATAATAAAAACTCTCCTAATTCTTTTCTAAGTTTGGATTTCTAGAAATGTATTTTATCATGGAATAAAAGTCAGTAAATTAGTTGATCAAAAGCATGCATAAGAAGGATGAGACCCAATGACAGAGATGCCCCAAAGAGGATCTATGCAATTGGAGAAGCAAAGGGAGACTCTGTGAAACCCTCGGCGGGAGATGGGGATGGGAATCGGTGGCTAACTGTGTTCTCAGGAAGACTTAGAGGAGGTTTGCTCTGTCTGCTGCACGGCTGATCGTGTGTGACTCTGTCCTGGCATGTTAGTGGAGTCATAAGGAGAAAGGCACCTTCCTCTGCTCTCGACAGCCCTGCCACTGCACTATAAAACTTCGAGGGGCTTGAACTGGCATGGCGCAGTGCCACATGCATCTGTAGGGACTGCAGCCCAGTTGGGTCAGCTCAACATACCACACAGATCAGAGTGTGGCTGTGTCACCTGAGAAAGCATTTGTCACAGTTGGCAGAACAAATAGAGAGTAGGAGGCCCAGCCATCGTGACAACAAGGTCCTCCTGATGTGGGCCCTGAGCTTTTTTCTTTGGAGAATATTTTTTTCTTTTTGGAGATGGATAGTAGGACTCACAGAATGAGAAATATGAGAGGCAGGGGACTGGAAAATTATCTTTGAGGAACATATATTTGACTCTGGGCCTATCGAATTTTAGGAATTGATGGAACATCCAATTATTAAGTAGAAAATAGTTGAAGACAGTAGTAGTTCAAGTAATTTGGCTTCAACTTTCAGAGTACATGTGCTATATAAAGTTTATAAAAAGGAATACGATAAGCTCTAGACAGACTAACAGTAGAATCCAGCCAGTGTTAGGTATGGTGTCCAAGGCTCGGAGATAAACGCAGATGAGCAGGAAACTCTTTTGTCCTGTTCTTAAGTCCCAGGGAGCAAAAGTCACGTGTGTGTGCTTGTGTGTTGGGTGAGGTCAAGGAAGGAGAAGGCAGGGGCAGACAGGTCCCTCTGAAGGGCATTGCTGGGGCCAGCTTGCTGATCTGTGCAGAAGAGGAGACTCAGGGTCGGAGTATTTATTTACCCGATTTGTGTATATTGTTCTACCGACTGAGTCAGCCCAGTTTCTCACGTCGTTTGTGTACATGTCTGCGCCTATTCTCTCGGCTAGTCTTTTACTCCTATGAAGTCCTTTATGACCTAGATACTAAAATTAGCCATAATACAGACCCCCAAATCATTGCTCTAGCTGGTCCTCATACTTATTTATTGGTGACAGAGCCCCTAAAAGTTATGACATTATTTTTGGGACACCCTGAAATCCTGAAAGAGAAGAAAATGTAATAAGGTTATTGTCAGTTACAAGATATGTTCACGTTTCTAAAGCCTTGGGTGCTTGCAATATAGCTTTGTCTACACGTGCCTCTATCATATAAGGAATCTGAGTTAAGATAAAATTAAATAATTAGTTGTTTTAAAATGACCCACACTAATAGATTTGAGTCATTACAAAAAGTTAAATTACGTTTAGTGTACTCTACTTCAGAAGGCAGCAAATTATATAATAATACCATCATCCTGCCATTTATTGAGAAATTATTTTTTGAGAAGTGTATTAAAAAATCATGTGATCTTAGGAAAAAAACAACCTATGAGGTAAATGTAATTATCTCTAGTCTATAGATGGAGAAATAAAAGACAAAAAAGCCAAGTATAGCACATTTAGAAAGAATATTTAAATATCTAGAGTAGTTTATTTCCTTATGATTCTGAATAATGTCGAAAGATAGTTTTACTAACACAGCCATTGGGTGGATTATATTTAGATTGCCAGACATGGTTGCTATTAGTCTTACAGGCTTATTTTTATAGAATAATTAAAGGCTGGGATATTGATTATCATTGTATAGTATTAAGTATCACCAGTAATTCAGAAGTTTAAAGACTTGATTAATGTGGCTATGTATTTATTATCAGGTTACTAATGGTACTGGATGGTATTTAACCAGTATGCTGACCCGGAAGCAGGAAGGCCAGCATCTAGCTGTTTAGCTTGGTAATTTTTAATTGTGTTATTATAAGTGTTAGGCTTTCTACTAAAGATAAGTACTTTAAGAGAAACACTCTATAATTACTAGAAGATCTTTAAAATGCTATCTCTGATAGCCTGCAGTAGAGAAAGACGGCCCACAAAAGCTTTCTAAGGCTATAAGAAGTCAACAAGAAAATTAGATGGCTATAGATAACTTAGAAGAAACAAATTTTAATTAGGTGTGTGTGTAAAATAAATTATGGAATGTTCTTTTAGAAAAAGACCTAAAAACTGGCATTTATTATTTGTAAGTGTGTGTGTGTGTGTGTGTGTGGGGAGTGGTAACTAATAATGGATGAAATTTTGAATACTAAGAACAAAATATTGGGTTAGAGAAAATGAATTTCAGCAGTGTCATTTTCATGGTTTGAACTGTAGAGCGAAGTGTCCAGTGAAAATTCTTAAAATTGAAAGGATTCTAGGGAAACCAAATGTTCCTTTGTATTTTTATTTTAGACATCTATCTATATATGTATGTCAAAGGAAAAATATAAAGAGAGGTTTAAAAACATTTTGGCTAAATACAGAATAGTTCAGTGATGAAAAAAGTCAAGTTATTAGGACAAGTAGAAGTTGGGCTATACTCAAAAGAATACGCAGGATGGCAATAGCATTTTATAGGGGCAGGAAAGCCAACCCCAAAGGAAGTAGAACTTTAAATGATAAATGCAATTACCATTTTTTCAATATGACTCCAGAGAGGGGCATTCCCCTCTGTTTCATATGCTAACATCAGAACACTAGGAATTTTAAGCTACTCTTTTGTTCTCCTTCCATGAAAATATCAGTTGTTATGTAGGTCTGGTTTATGTTCGATGTAAGTGCTTAGAATCGACCCCAGGTGATTCTGATTTAGTGATCCTAGAACAGGTGGGATCCAGAGGTTTGCCATTTTTAGACATTGCTCAGGTTGGGAATACTGGAGTAAATTTATAACTCAGTACCATGTTTAACTATTACTTTGAGAGGGTTTCAAATCATGATGAGGATTCTCATTGTTCAAGGCCAGACTTTTGACTTGTTCAGTCAGTCCACTAACATTTTCTGAGTGTCTGCACTGTGCTGGCACTGTGCTAGGCATTGGGGATTTGACCGTGAGCTAGAAAATTTCTGGTCTTTTTGCAAGGAGAGGAGGGGCGGTGTAGGCAAACTCCTAAACAAACACAATCCATTATGTTAGGTGTTGTAGAAAGGATATAAATAGATGGTTGCTTGAGCGTGGGTGAGGGATACCTAATGTACCCCAGAGTTGTGCTTTTCGATGCTTTTTAATTTTGCAGCGGAGTCCCCAACTCTACCCACATGCATGGCCATACATGTGCTTATGGAAACTATTTATTTTTTTAAACTAAAGATTTGAGGATTTAATGATATCTTTTGAGATAATTGAGGTGGTTGAAATTGTTACAAAACAGCCAAAATCATGAGTGCTATATCAATTATATTTAGATTGTACTTGCCAGAGTACAGCATCTTAAATAAGTCAGTAGGTTATTTCTGTAAACAGATTTGGCAGTGAATAGTCCAGGGTTGATATGGTGGCCCTTGATCTTCCAGGATCCAGCCTTCTTCTGCCTTGTGCTTCATCTTCCAAAGCATGGCCTAAACCTCATTGTCCAAAATGGCCACTTAAGCTCAAGCCATCATGCTCGTGTGAAGAAGGGGAAAGGATAACATGCTCCCTTCCTTTAAGGAAACATCCTAGAATTTCACCCCAGTTTTGTTTACTTCCCGTATTTCGAGACTTTCCTACATGATCACACTTGACTAGAGCGAGGCTGGAAAATACAGCATTTTTCCCACAGGGCCACATACCTAGTTCTCTTAGGAAGGAACAGAGTGTATTGGGGGAACCCCTGGCAGTCTCTGCCACAGGGACACAGAATACCTATGTCCCTGAGAAATGAAGGACTTTGAGATCATTTTTTTCAGATGGTTCTTTACCCCCATAAGTCTTAAATATATATCACCTAGCTACACTAATATTTTGGGGTAGAAAAGATAATTTTTCAATGAATACATACCCATATTTTACTGTAGAAGGGATATTTGAAATGTACTTTGCATGTGCTATTTTTTTATGATAAAGATTAATGTCTTGTATAATAGTGTTAGTTGCTTTTAGATTATAGTATGTGAAAGAAATTCTTAGAAAAAATGGCGTTAGTAAAGCCTTTTCCCTTGCTACAGTCCCAAGATAATTCAATTTTTTCCCTAGTAACAGTTGTGTAGCTAGTGCTGTGATTTCTTCAAGTGTTGCAACTTGACCTGAATCTCATCCACCAGGGAGGGTGCTTTAAGATGCAGCAGAGCACCTCCAATGCTGGAGTCGCACGTGCTGGATTTGAGTCCTGATTCTGCCACTTCCTGCCTTCATCATCTTAGAAGAATCATAGATGACCAAGGTTGACCTATGAAAGTAGCACCACAGTATTTTACCTCAGGATTATTGTTATAGATTAGATTAGATAGCTTTAACACTTGCATTTTTAAATTAGTTATTTTTATCTCTGTCATTTGCTAGTCATAAATGTCAGGCGTGATACCTTTGACAGTTATGGTCAGTCAATCTTGGGTGAGGCGCTCATATCTCCAAGAACACCTGTTTGATTCATGAAATGTGTTCAGTTTATTCTTCTTCTTCTTTTTTTTTTTAACGCCTACAGCACCCAGCCTTCCTAGGTGGTCTTCCATCCAGGTACTAACCAGGCCCAACCCTGCTTAGCATCCGAGATTAAACAGGATTGGGCATGTTCAGGGTGGCATGGCTGTAGATAGTTTATTATTCTTTATTATAGCAACCTGATCTGTTTCCTTTGAGGGCAATTTGGAAAATGCTTTTTATTTAATCTTTACTCCAAGTTTTTCTTGTTCTTTGAAGTGACAGTTGGTCTATGAAGTTGGCTTAATGTTGAGATCAAATTCTTGAGCCAGAATTGCTGAAGAATATGAACTTAACATGACTTTAGAGATAACCACTTATTCTAGTGCCCCGTGTTCCTGAAAAATATTCTTTGATGGGGCAATGAGGGAAGAATGGGGCATTCTTTGGGTCTCAAGTTCACAGCCCTCTGTCTTGTGTTGCAGCTAGTATTAAAAGTCTTGAAGGGGACATTGACTGTGAGCTTCCTTAGTGTTCTGACCGTTCCTGGGCTCTTTGCTATTATTATTGTTTTTGTTTTTATTATTGTTGTTTGTTTGTTTTAGGGCCATGGTTGGGATAAAAAGGTTGGGGTAAGAAAATCATTTTCAGATGATTCCTTACCCCCATAACTCTTAAATATATATCACCTTAGCTGCACTAATATTTGGGGCTTGAAATTTGGAGCTAGCAGTGCTGGGAAGTGGTCACATGGAGTGCTTCCAGAGCACAAAGGTCACCCACCCCTGAATCTGTGCTGACCTGTGGTCATGAAAGTTTGAGTGACCAGGTTGCTTCCTACTCTGCAATCCTCTTCTGGTTTTCAACTTTGTTAAACTTAGGGAGGGGTAACCATAATGACAGGAAGGATGTCTGGGAGTTAGTAATGTGAGAGGAATGGCTGGATGCTTTCCTTTCATCCTTTGAATGGTTTTCCACATCCCGTGACTATAAAGATGATATTATTATTATTATTATTAATTATTATTATCATCATCATCATCATCATCATTATTATTATTTTAAATGTCCTCTGGCATTTTTACAGTTTTGTTTTTTACATTTAAAATTCGAATTTCACTGGAATCTATTTAGGAGTCTGCTGTTAAGCAGGGATGTAACTTTGCTCCCCTCTCCCCGCCCCCTGCCCCGTGTGGTTAGTTGGTTGCTCAGCCCTATTTGCTGAATAATCCATCTGTTTTGCACTGTTTGAAATGCTATGCTACATTAACCATAGGTGGAACAGTGGTAGTTTTGGTTAAAATGTTTTTTCGAAGACTTTACAAATTCTGCAAAGGATCATCTCCATTTCTCTTAATCAGTTAAAGTGGTACCTCAAATGGAAAAGGTCTTAAAAACAGTGTACATTTGGCATGCTGGTTTTCAAATTGTGGTATTCTTGATGAATTTTTGTTTCTAAGAGTGGTATTATTGAAAGGTTTGTTATACAGAGACTTAATAATCCTGTCTTAGTAACTCTAAATTGACATAATACTAATATACATAAAAGCTTCTCCTTCATAATCAGTTTGCATATATACGTAGATCTGTTTTCTCTACTTGTTTTCTGATTATGTTGATCTATTTGTAATCATGTGCCATCAGTACACTATTTTAATTCTGGTAATTGTATAATGTCCTATTATTGTAGATTCTTTTCTACCAATAGGGAAAGTTAAAAGAGCAGAAAAAAAGAGCAAACAATTCTGTTATGGGCAAGTGACACAGAAGTTGTACACATCACTTCCACTCACATTCCATTGGTGTCATATGGCCATGCTTGGCTGCAAGGAAGCTGGAAACTCTAGTTGAGTGGCCATGTGTCCAGCTAAATTTCATGGTAAGGAAGATACTAGTGTTCAACATGCACTGGTAGGCCCTTTTCACTTCGAGGAACTCCTGAAAGCTTTCTGTATGAAGTTAGGTGTGACTTGCCTGCTGCTGCTCTCAAAAGATGCGAACTGCCACTTCTAAAGGATCTCATTTGTCCAGGGTAGGAGTGCTTCCTGTGCATATCAGGGCAGTCAGTTTTAGGAGCCTTCGCAGAAAGCTGCTTAGCAATGGCCTAACTTTTTTGACTTCAGCTTCAGTGTTGAGACCTCTGAGTGCTGTTGCTCCGTGGTTAGGAAAGGGCTCCACGTGGAGGAGAATTCCACGATTTTGCTGTCTCTGTGTGTGTAGCGGGAGGTGATAAAATCCCCTCTATTTCCTTCTCACAAATACCACTCTCAGGAAAGGTAATTTGTGTCAACCACCAGGGCCTCTTCTGTTGATCTCCTGCATTTAATTTTAGTTCAGATGATTATGTTTGCTCATCTCCTTGCTGTTGTTTTTTTAAAAGTCATTGTCATGTAGAGCACATTCGTGATCCTGTTTTAACTGTGACATCTTACTTGGAGGCCTTTATTCTTATTTTAGTATAATTTCATATGATTTATTTCCATGTTTTTATTTTTAAAATTTTTTCCAACTTTATTGAAATATAATTGGCACATATCATTATATAACTTTAAGGTATACAACCTGTTGATTTGATACACGAATATATTGCAAAATGATTACCACAATAAGGTTAGTTAACACATCCATCACTTCACATAATTACATTTATTTGTGTGTGGTGAGAACATTTAAGATTTACTCTCTGAGTAACTTTCAAGTATCTAGTACAGTATTGCTACCATGCTTAAAAAAACCATGCCAGCATAGTTAAGCTCCTAGAGAGACAATCTTTATCTTAGATTGAGAAGTCGAGAAGTCATATCAAAAGTAATAAGAATGTGTCTTTTGGTGACAGTTGAAAATGTATACCAAACACTCATTTTCTTTTATCTCAGGGCCTGACATATGGGGGCACCAACGTTTGTATCATAATGAACACACAATTTGGGCAAGACTGAAAATTGAATCATGGTTCATATATTGCTTACTCTATTTTCACTGTTTTTAAAACTCGCTCTGCTTATGCTCAAAGAAACACATTTAAATGTGTTCGAGGTAATTTAATTGACTCATAGGAAGTTGTATTTCTTTAAGCAGAGGATTTTAGTAAAATAAGGCAAATGTCTAACTATAAATAATTATTGGACTAGGTTTATAGAATAAGAGATTAGTGAGTTTTAATAACTTGACGAAAAGAGAGGTTTTGTTTAAACAGATATATCTGGTAGGCAACATGATTAGAGAGTGAAATACTAGGACATTATAAAAGACCAGTAGAATTTCCTATAAGTGTTGACAATAGAAATTTATTCTTGGCCAGTCTGCTTCATCTTATATGAGTTGTTGATTTGGAGATATTGTGTGTTCAGAGAAGAATGACAGCTGGAGCAAAGGTATAATTTCTATCTTCTGGTACCAAATGCTTGAGTTATAATTGGAAGAGTGTGCTCCTGAATGACCATAGTTGGACTGATTTTTTAGTTTTCAGTCAACCCTACCACTGGAAGTTGGGATTAACAATGCCAATCGATTATTCACTTAAAGAATTCTACTCACCAGGCTGTTATGGCTGAGGCTAGCTCTATAAAAGCTTGAAGCTGGGGAATGATGCCATGACCACGATGGTGTCTCAGCACTTCACAGGGACATCATGATCATCTGGTTATCTGGTCATATCAACTGTGAAAGAGTTACTGTCTCTGCCAGAGTTTACACTACTGCATCATTGAAAGAATCAGACACCATGCGTGTTGTTGATAAAGGCATTAAACAATTTTATTTTTAAAATACAGAGTCTCCTGATTTAAAACCCAAATAGCTAGATCAAATTTCTTATTATTACGTAAACTTTCTAATACCCTAGTTGATGAAATAACTACTTCTATTTCCTGAGATGCTTTAAATCAATTGTTATCTCTGGAACTTACTAAAAATTTTGATTATTTTTAATTAAAATGCTTGTAATATTTAAACAGTATAGAAGTATAGTGAAAAGCTTTCTCCAGTAATGCATATTCCTTCTCAGAATAAAAAATGATGATAGTTTATTATGTATTAACATATATCAGTGCTCACAAATATAGATGCACAAATGTGCATTTTTAAGAACATAAATTAGATTTTACCACCCATTATTTTGTAACTTCATTTTTTTAACTTAACTATTTCAAATGTCTTTCCACATCAATACATTACTTTTAACTGATAAGTATAAAGTTGTACATATTTTCATTCCTATTTTCGGTCATCCTGGGGAAAGACGTAAAGAAATAAATTCTTTTAACAGCACACAAAGTTAAAGGTGTACACCAAGTATCAGTTCTCATTCTTCAAAGAGCTCTTTTCAGATTTTCTTCAGGTCACTGGAATGCCAGATATGTGAGCCGACAGCAGTTTTAGTGTCTGGAGATTGAACTAATAATAATCATCTCAGCTTTATCCATCAATGTTAATGTTTCTAAATATTTAAAGTTAAAATTACTTAATAAATAACACATAATTAAACCAGATATTTTGGATAGCCGATGTATAATTAACTCATAAGAATTTAAGAAAGACGGCTTTTACCTAAGTGTGCAGAAATGTGACCTCAGGTTCACATTTGCAGTTAGTTATTGACTAAGTCCAAACCAGATTTAGTTTCACATTTTCTTCTTTTTAAAACATGCCATTAAAAAAATTAAAGTTAATTTCCTCTAGTCATATATTATCTAGGATAATTTTCTGGGGTGAGGCCAGAACTCTTCTGGCAATCCAAATACAGTTCTTTTTTGTTTTGCGAGCTTACATGTCCACCAGAGGGTGCACTTTACTCTCTTTTGACACAAGACAGTAGTTTGTCTACTCTAATATTATTTTTGGTTTCATGGAGCTAGCTAGGTTAACTATCAGAAAGAAAATTCCCTAAAATTCTGAAACATGCACACTAGGAGATTATCATGTAAAGATCTAACTCATTAATATAAAGCAGCCATATGACTATTAAAATAGTGGCCTTGACTGTGTGTGCATACTGGAACAGAGCACCAGAAGGGAGCACTGTGGGGTAGGGATGATTAGGGAATTGTCATGAACAAGATAGGACGTGATGTGGCCCCGAAAGCTCAGCCAGGGTCAGACAGGGGGGGCCGGTGGTTCTCAAACTTTTGGGTCTCAGGGTCCCTTTACACTACTCAAAATTATTAAGGCCCCAAAGAGCTTTTGTTTATGTGGGTTATAGTTATCAATAGTTAATAGATTAGCAGATGAAACAGAGACACTTTGAAATAGAAGACAGCTAAAAATTCTCATATCTGATTTTGTGTTTAATCAGCTGCAAAAGGTTGCTTTGATTGACGTATGTAAAGAAAACTCAGCCTTACACAGGTATGAAGTTGGAAAAGGGAGGCGTATTTTGATGGCTTTTTCTAATAATTGTGAATAATCATCTGTGATTCTACACCCAAACCCTCAAGTGGTGGTTTCTTATAAGTTAGTTGCAATGTAGAACCTGAAATCACATCAGTGTGTTTTGTTAAAATCCAGTAGTCTGCCTTGGACTTTGGAAGGGTATCTTACCCGTGTGTGACTTTATAGTGCAGTGCATTGGTCTTGGAAAACACTGGTTCATCGAGTTAGGAAAATCTTACGAGTGTTGACATAATTTAAGAAAAATCACATTTGTTAATATACTACTAATCTTGTCAGAAAAGAGTGTGGGTATGGGGACCGTATCAAGTTCATGGTGGCAGATACAGGTTTTCCAACAATTTAATTTTCACTCGAAAGCTTAAATTTTATCATTGGCACAAATACTAATAGTTGTTTTCCTTGAGTTGGCAGGCTCACTTCATTTATTTCTGAGAAAGTGTTTGTGAAACACATAAGTTTGAATAACTATAGTTTGTCTGTAGTCATTCTTTCAAGTAAAACAGTGTCCTATAAAATAAAACTATCTCAACTCATAAGTAACATTCCTGAGACAACCCTCATACTTAGGGTATATAGCAAAAATGCTCTATGTGTATTACCCATTTCATTACACAGCAAAATGAAAAGAAAAGTAATAATAAAGATAAGATCATAATAGAAATAAACATGTAATAATAAAATTTAATAATAAAAAGAAATCAGGCATGGGTAAAAGATCCTTTCAAAGTCCAAGACAGACCAGTGAATTTGATGAATCAATAATGTTTACTGCTTCATCAAGTCTGTTCTTAAATGAAGCCAACTTAAGTTTTTACCAGTGCCTCACAGTGAAAAATACAGTGGCTGCTGGTAGAGTTTGGTGCCGCAGCCATAATTCATGTTAAGGGCCCTGCAGCTTCGCTCACTCTTGATTTTGCACCAGCAGTGGAAATGTGAACATGGTACAGAGAAGGAAATAATTTCTTAGTATTATTAGGAAAATAATATTTCATAATATTATTAGGAAAGTAGTTTCGATCTTGCAGATCCTTTAAAGGGGTCCAGGCACAATGAAGACAGCTGCGCCAGTGAACGAGTAGGGCTGGGTGTTGCGGAGCCACTGCAAACTAGAACACTGTCTGAGGAAAGGGGGAGAGCAGGACATGTGAGCTTGACAGGGAACTGAGACCAGACTGCAGTGGTCGGTTCTTATGGAAATAGAAGGAAATCAGGGTAGAAGAGAATGTTTTGAAGGTGGAGTGCACCTTAGAGGTAGTTTAACTCAAATTACGAGACTCTTTTGTGGTTTTCCTGGTTGGAGGGCATGCACCTTTAATTAAATACTCCCTCTCTTCCCGCTCCACCCCGTTTCTCTCTTCTGCCCATTGGTTCTTCTATTTTTACCCTCAAAGGCAGCATAGGACCTGCTTTTTGTATGCAGGAGTTAAAGTATGAACGTTAGGGTCTTGAGGCCCAGTGGAGGGTGGCTTCTGTTGCTAAGCTAAGGACTGGACTTGCTTCCGTAGACAGTCAGGGGCCCTTGCCTACTCTGGTCTCTTCTTTCCTCCGTCTCCATCCCTCCCTTCCCAAGAATGGCACTGAACAGTGATGCCTATCGAAGGTGTGCAGTATGGGGCGTGTTAGGGATACAACATGGACAGGACAACGACCTGCCTTCGTGCAGCCGAGTGTCTAATAAGAGATACAGGTAAATGTCATCAGTGTCCTAGGAACACACGGTGGGAGCCTCTAGTCCCAGATGGGAGGTAGGGTTGCAGATCAGGGCAGATATTCTGGAGGAACTAAGGTTATGCAGGCTGAAATTTAAAGAACGAGAAGGAGTTCGTCAAGCCAAAGATATAGGGGGCTGTAGGAAGCAGGAGGAGAAAGAGGAGAGGAAGTAAGTCAGGCAAAGGCATGGAGGTGAGAGACAGCACATTGAGCAGTCAGTTGTATTGCTGAAAATAATACTAAAATTTAAAAATCAAGCAAAAGCAAAGTATAACTGCAAGGGACCTTACATATTTGAGTAAAAACTACTAATAACCTACTGTTGACCTTACTGATAAACAGTCAATGAACACATATTTTATATATGTGTTAGATACTGTATTCTTACAATAAAGTAAGCTAGAGAAAAGAAAATGTCATTAAGAAAACCATAAGGAAGAGAAAATACATTTGTAGTATTTATAGAAAAAAAATCTGTGCATAAGTGGACCCATGCAGTTCAAACCCGTGTTGTTCAGGGGTCAGCTGTATCACACTGGGCTTAAAAGTGAAAATCTTGTATGTGAGAACAAGTAAGAGGTGCTAGGGAGTAAGACTGGGACAGGGGGAGGGGGCAGGATCACAGGAGGGACTTGGTGATACCACGGAGGGAAAGGAAGGGTACAGATGACACCTTTCCCAAGTCCACTTGGCTGGGGAAGTGACCATTTCTTTGAGAGACACAGGAATATGAAGAGAAAAAGCTGGTTTGTTGGAAAGGTAACTTTTTAAAGAAATGCGTGTTCAAACACTGTTTTGCTTCTACGGCAACCCCGAAGGAGTTACATTTGAGGAGATGACAGTGAGACATCTGTGTGCGTGTGGCTTTTTAGATTGTTGGGCAGTGCTATCCAGGGTATCCCCTCCTCGCTTCATTGTGCCCTTCAGTTCACCGTTCCTTTTATTCTCTAAGGTTTAAACACTGCACTGCCTTAGAAACATTTGTTGGCCAGCATAGTGTTAATTTTAGAAATGGACTTTGAATGCCTTTAGGAGAGTCAAGCCTGTTCCCGTTCACCACAGGCCTCATTGTTCTCCGTTACCTTTTTGTTATTGCTGCTTCACAGACTGAGTTTTTTTGGCCTATTCTGAAGGTATCTGAGTTTACGGTTACACTAGATTACTTGGCCAAAGAGGGGAGAACGGTGAGGTGGGAATGAGGATAGGGGTCAGAATCAAAGCCAGTTCAGACCGTGTCAGAGGGAGGCCCTGTGGTGTGGAGGAATGATTCAGATGCAAATGGATTTAAGTTTTCTCTCTTTGCCAATGAAAGCTGCAGAATTTGAGGCAAGTTGCCTAACCTACAGGAAACTAAGTTCCTTACCACTGAGATGCACCTCCTTCGGGGTTGCCATAGAAGCAAAACAGCGTTTAAACATGCATAGCACAACATGCAGTAGGTCTGCTCTCAGCAGATGAGGACATCTCTTTGGTCAATTTTGATGGGAATGTGAGGTTGAGCTTTTCAGATAATCCATTAATTCATGCAGGATTGTCAAGAGTTAGGTAGGTCTTACGTTTTCATGTTTTGTTTTGGCTTTTAATTCAAACTTTATTCAGTTCTTCTAAGTGAGATTCCATTTAGATGTGTGGCATACACTTACTAAATAGTACTTACCCAAGCCTTTATAAATCTTGAACAAATATGATTACGACATTTCAAAGGGACAAAGGTAAGACAAGGTCCCAGAACTCTTGTCAGTGTAAATGATTTAAGGGCACCACCTAGCCCCCTTGGGTCTTTTGTTCTGCGATTCAACCCATTTGGCCTTGGAAGTTCTACCAGTCCAACTCCCAACTCTACCCCCAGGAGTTTTTTTCCAAGGCCACTCTGCTGTGCAGGAGGGCCTGGATGCCTGCTTGCTTTGCATGTGTGCATGTGTGTGTTGGGGGCTGGTAGACCGATTTTGGCTAGCTCAAGATGCTCTAAGGAATGTCTGTTTTCCAAATAATCACTTCCCAAGGATAAGTCAATGAAAAAGAGAGTGCTAGGTGCCTCTTTCCAGCTTCTGGTTCTATGGGGTTTGGGAGGTGGTGTGGAGAGGGAGTGGGAGTATGGAAGAATAAAGGAGGGTAGATTAGAGAAGGCTTCCCACCAAGAAGAAAGAAATCTCTTCCCTAAGCCATGTAGGCACAGTGGGACCTTTCCTGCCAGTTCTAAATTGAGTTTATCTGGCTTTTCCTAAGGCCTTCTCCTTCTATTAGACCTTTATTGATGTGGCCCTGGACCCCAGTCAGGGGAAGCCTGTCTCATTTTTCAAGGTCACCTTGTCTTGAGGCTATGTTCATCACTACCATCTGGACTTACCTACCTCCAACCTTTTCTCTATAACAGTGGTTTCTGTAGTGTGGTATGCTTAAGAATTACCTGGAAAGCTTTGGAACATGCAGGATATAGGGCCTACCACCAGAGGTTCTGATTTTGTAGGTCTAGTCTGATTCTGATCCAAGTAGGCCTTGTACACGTCCTTAGAAACATTGCCCTGGATCAGTGGTTCTGACCCCCTAGCTGCACGTGGAAATCACCTGGGAGCTTTAAAAAAGTACCAGTGTCTGGTCCTATCCTTAAGGTTATAATTTAATTATTTAGGATAGCAATAGGTACACATAGACAGCTAGCCACAATAGTTCTTAATTCAGCATGACGGACCCAGGTCAGTATGTCTCAAGCTAAGATCTTGGTGCCTGTCTCTAAAACTGTCCCCTATTAATTTTTTTCAGTCAGTTTATACCAGATCTTCATATTCCTTCAGTAAAGGGAATTTTGATTTGTAAGTTTTATTCCATCATTTCTCAATTTGTTGTCTGAGGTTCTGTTGTATAAGCTCGAAGGATCTCCTACAGTGTGTCCTTCAACCTGCCGACCACCAGGGGGCAGGCACACACAGTCCAATACTTTGGATATTACTGTCTCGGTGCACATTATAGCTGGTAGAGAAAAAAATATATGTTAAAAAAGAAAGGAAAGCCAAACCTCGAGATCCTTAGTTGGCACCACAGGTTTTTGCTGTTGCCTAAGGCTTGTCCTAGGAAGGCCATAGTTGGGTGGTCGAATCTGAAGGATGTGTCCTCACGGTTGAAGTCTTGCCCGCAGCTCAAGGAATATTTAATGAATTGAGACAACTTGGTAGAGAAGTCAGGAGTAAGAACATTTGTGTGTGACCACTGACAGCCAAGGCGACAAGAGGCGCCCCTCCATTCCAAGAGTGTCACAGATGCTGCCCCAGAAATATGGGTGGGAATGAGCCCCTCACAAACACCTTGAAATGCTTCTCCCAATACTAAAAAAACTATTTTTAGGGATGGTATGTCTGGTGCTTTTACAGCAATGCTGTGACATCAACTTTCTAAAAGGCACCGTTTCTTGAAAGGAGCTCGGGGAATAAGGAAAACGGACCTCTTAACTGAAAAGTTCTTAGAATTTTAAAAATGAAATCCATGATAATAGTGAATTTTTTTTTTTCTGATTCCAGAAATTCACTAAAGAGAATATTTTTCTTCTCACTAACGTGAAGGTTGTGTTGGTATTTATATGGGCTGGAGGAACAGGATGAACAAATAAGCAACTTATTTGTGGAAGAGGTTACAATTCTTTCAGATAGCTATGAGTTTTTATTGTAAAACATGATGAAAACTTCAAGAGAGTGTAATGGGGGAGGTGACAATGACACTTTATGTCCTTAATTTAGTGACTTTCTCTTACGTTGTTTTCTTGGGGGCCCTGAAGCTTCCGAGCTTGCTCTGGTATCCGCAGTGCCTTTGTCGTGTGGTTACTAAGCCGTTGTTATGAAGCCCCAGACCTTCCCTTCTAAATGGGACTGCGCTTCTCCCTTGCCTGGTGCTCCCTGGTAACTTCTGCCACTGCAGCTCAGCTTGCTAGGGGGAGACTGCAATGTTGGAAGAGTGGGGGGACCTTGTTCCTCCTTCCTGTTTTCTTGCTGGTCCACTTAAAGTCACCTCAGCGATGGCCCTTTGCCGTAGCAGCAGTAGATGGCTTAAGTCCAGCTTTTTCACACACTCCCAGAACTGGACTTCTGCTCCCTGAGCGGTGTCAGCCCAGCTAGCTGGGCAGGACCCTTCCTCAGAGTGGTACCCTACGTCCTGCAGTTAGTTTATCCATCAGTGGCCCGAGAGTCCTTCTTTTTGCTTTTTCAGTTCTCTAACCCCAGTTTAACTCATTCTCTATATTCTTTGTTCAAATGAGTGTGATTTCTGTTTTTCTGATGGAACTTTTTCAGTGGATTAAAGTGTTAACTGGTCCTAATTCTGTATCTCTTTGTTTTGATTTCAAGCTGTTCTCAAAACATCTCTATGTGTAATAACTTTCTAATTGGACGTTTTCTCTCTCTAGTCCCTTTCACTGATTGAAGCAAAGTTGGAATTATCACCAGAGAGCCGAAAAGATCTACCTGTTTGGAGGACAAATTACAGTTTAATAATCTACTGGCCTGAGCTAGGTTGCTTAATTAATTTCTAGTAACAACTCAAATGTTAATATTGGAAAAGAAATTTAAATGGGCTACTTTCCTCAAACCGTGTTTCTAAATGTGTAAAGTAATATAACAGTGAGTACATAAAGGAAAGAGATTTTCCAAATATATCGTGTGTGAAAATAAGCAGAATCAACGGAAACACCAGAATGTTATTAGCAAGCAGATGAAATTCAAATGTCACAAACAAACAACAAAAAGAAAAATGAATTCTGAAGGTGGACAAAGGAAAGAATGGAAAAGTGGCATTTATTTGCTGGAAAATTAAAATGAAACCAAAAAATACTGCTAGAAAAGAATGTGTTTGATAAAGTGCAGTCTCTCGGATACACTGTCTTCCTTGTTTTATTCCTGTTCCATCCAGTTCACGCATATCAAGTGTACAATTCACTAAACACAATTCGTATGTTTAGTATATTCAGAGTTGTGTAATCATTGAGTGGGACACTTTTGCATCAACAGGGCCTTAATCTGCTGTCCACCGTATCTTTCTTCACAAAAGATGAGATTTGCCCAGTATTCTGAGTAAATTAACCTATTTGAGCTAACTGAATATTGGACCCATTTTGCCCTGTGCTTTATGCAGAATTTAGTGATTTCGTTACAATTTTGGATCAGTATTTCTGCGGATCAGCAATGTGTGTCTCAGGGAGGCTCGTCAGGTTGTGTTCTGTGATAGAAAGTGGCCTGTCATGGCATGGTTTGCCAGGATTAGCCAACAATGGCTGGCTTTCTGTGGATATTTTTTCCCCCTTCTTTTTTATAGGGTTCAGAGATTGTATGAGGCAGAGACTGGAAGCAGATTATGTTTGGAACCAAATGACCTTAGAAATGAGCTCTGGTGATTCATTCTTTCTGCTTATTCCTGTGTCAGGTGCCCAGGGTCCTCTGGCTCTGCAGACATATGGGTCCCATGTTTTTCTCTCTGCCTCTATCTTGTCTCCTTGTTGGTATTAGAAGATGTGATTTGCTTTTCCTAACCTATCTCCTGCTTCTGCCAATACAGTTCCCTTCTCAGAAAAAGTGTCATTTTGAAGAAAATTTTACCTCCTTCTTCACACTAGATGACCACTTCCTGTTTTGTACTCAGGAGTGGTGATTCTGTCATTCTAGATTTCTACATTGACTCTGGATTTTCTTGTTTCTCACTATTGTGAGCACAGTGATGATTGTTCACTCGCTCTCATGTGTGGAAGTTGTCTGAAGTGAGGTATCTCTGCGTGATGCTTGTGGATAGTGCTTACATTGTCTGGTGGTAGCTGCCCCGGTGACCTTGACCACAACCCCATAGCATTCAGGCCTCTCCATTGCCTTACTTCCTCAGCAGAGGACGACACCTGGCACCCAAGATTTATAGGGCGCAGCACACCCCTCTGCCCAGCCCCTATTTCTGTGGCCATGAAAGGTGGAGGCCATCCGTAGAGAGGAGGCTGCTTTCCTGTTTGTTCCACTGAGCTCTCCTCTAGCCATCTGGGCCCTCGAAGTGACTTCAGGCAGCGTGATTCAGTGGAAGGTGCTGAACTATGGGAGAGTCAGTGATTTTGAACAAATCTCCTAGCCCCAGAAGCCTCTATTTTTTCATTCACCAAAAAATGCTCATAGTTATACGGGCCTCCCAGAGTGCCTGTGTGGATTAAGCGAGGCAACAGACATGAAAGAGCTGTGTAACCGTGATGAAGCGGAGGCCCGTGTCAGTCATGGCCCCTGGCTTCATGCGGGAGGCCGTGCTGAAGGACACGTCCTTCCAGCTTCTCAGCAAGCAGCTGAGGATGCTGTTGTCACCATCCTATTTCTTCCCCAGTGCATGGAGAGAGAAGATGAGCTCCGATATTCTGGCCTCAGTGCTGACAGAATCAGCGTTCGTTCCTTCAATTATTGTAATTTTGCCATGTTGTTTGACATGGGATGAAGTGAAGAAAACGTTCAGATCTGTAATGTCTTCCGTTGATGTGAATGGTGGAATGGCTTTTCCCGATGTGGCTTTGATTTAGATAAGATTTTAATCATGTTAATTTCTGAAAAAAAAAACAAAACAAAACAAAAAACTTTTCAAAGAGACAAAAGGCATTATCTAGAAAAATATTTAAAACAGTCTTAAAAGAATCTATTCTGGAAATTTTATTTCTCCTGTTTCTCCTCTTTTTCTCTCCTATAGATTTGTTTCAGGCTTCTTCCTCTTTGCTCCCGTTGGTCTTCTCACATTATGATAGGTAACCTCAGCTTCTGGTTTCATACCTGGCTGAATGCCTGGCCTCTCAGTTGTGAGAGTTTCTCCATTCCTCTTAATCAGCCAGCTTCAACCCTCCGTGTGGTGTGGAATTGTCTGATTTCTCACTGGAGGCAATCGTGTTTCTGAGCCAAATGCTGCTAGTGTAGATGTGTGCCTCCTGCCTCTGCTGGAACCTCAGTGCTCCCGAGAAAACCTTTTCAGTTTTAGATCCTTCAGCCTAGGATCCCCTTCCCATCAGCCCTCTTTACTTTGCTAGTAATCTTGCCTTTTTCAGTGAGATGCTGATCACATGGAATTTCTTCAGCTCTCCTTTACACCTCATCATTTATCTGTAATTTTTATACATTTCTCACTTTCTCCCTGACTCAGTGGTGCGTTTTGACCGCTTTCCACTACTTAGGTGCCCGTCCACCTCCTCCAGGGCCTCACCCAGTTAACTCTGCCCCCTCTTTCCTGTCTCCACTCTCCCTCCCTCCCTCCTGTGAACCACTTAACTCTCCTAAGGTCCCGTCTTCACTCTCATCCCCTTCGTTGCATGTTTCTCAGGAGACCTGCCTCTTCTCCCTACTTCACTCTTCACCACCTTAGCCCTCTGGCCAAATGGCATCTTCTGCTGTTCCGCTGGCACTGTTCTTTCAAGTCGGCAAGGACCGCTTTCCTAGTGCCAAAGGATCTACTTCTCAAGATCTCCACCACCTTCGACGTACTTATCCGCTCCAGCACGTCTTCGATGGTTAATAAGTTTGTGTTGAATGGGTGAATAAAGGAACTTTGTTTTTCTCCCTTGGTCTCCATGACATGGTCCCATCTTTTTTCATTTGCAGTCTCCTGACCACTCCTTTTTAGTCTCTTTTTTCCTGCCTTTTCTTTTTTTTGTTAATTAAACAATTTTTTTTTTCAATTAGAGTTGACAGTTAATATTTTATATTAGTTTCATGTATACAGCATATTATATAGTTTACAAAGTCCTCCTCCTGCCCACCTGGCACTATACATAGTTATTACAGTATTATTGACTGTATTCCCTACGCTGTACTTCACAACCCCGTGACTATTTTGTAACCACCAATTTGTACTAAATCCCTTCACCATTTCACTCAGCCTCCCAACTCCCCTCCCATCTAGCAATCACCAATTTGTTCTCTGTGTCTTTGAGTCTGTTTTCATTTTGTTTTTTCATTTATTTCATTCTTTAGATTCCACGTATAAGTGAAATCGTATGGTATTTGTCTTTGACTTATTTCACTCAGCATAATACCCTCTAGGTCTGTCTATGTCATCACAAATGGTAAGATTTCATTCTTTTTTTATGGCTGAATTATAGTCCATTGTATGTATGTACCATAACTTCTTTATCTAATTGTCTATCAGTGGGCACTTAGGTTGCTTCTCTGCCTGACTCTTAAACTTTTTTTTTTTTTTTTAACTCCTGCAGCACCCAGTCTTCCTAGGTGGTCTCTCATCCAAGTACGAACCAGGCCTGACCTTGCTTAGCTTCCGAGATCAGACAAGATCGGCTGTGTTTAGGGTGGCATGGCCTTAGACTGACTCTCAAATTTTGGGTTTCCCCAACTTGGCAGAATGATGAAACTAAAGAGCTTCTAACTGAGTGCCTGCGGTATACCAAACTGAGTACCAGATGCTGTCCTTTAACTACATTGACTTTTCTAATCTTTGTAACAACTATATGAAATTTTTTTTAGAGGAAAAAAGCTGAACGAGAGAATTTAAGAAACTTGCCCACGTTAACATTAGTCAGTGGAAGAGCAGGAATGTGAATCCTGTTGATTGCAATGCCTGTGCTTTTCCCACTGGACTCACACAGGACTCAGGTGGGAATTACCTTTGTGTTTTACACAGTGCCCAGCGAGTAAATCTGTGATATCGTCTGTTCCTATGGCTGCAATCATTTTGTTTCCTTTTTTTCCTTTAAAAAGTGACTTAAAAAAGCTCAGAAAAGTAGTACGTGCTCGTTGATAAAAATACAAGCAATAAAAGTATGTTCTAAAGTAAAAAAGAAAAGTCCCTTTCCTTCTCTCCACTCCACTCTCAAGGGGTGGTGACAACTATCGTTTTTACACTAACGATGTCCAAGTTTTCAATTTCAGTCCGTAGATCCCTCTCGAGTTCACATTCCAATCTCTAACTGTTAAGCCCAGATGCTGATTTATAACTATTTATATTTTTTGGTATAATTATCGGGATTTACATATTTGAGCCATTTGAAATTCTTTTGGATAGTAGCAGATGTGAAATCAGTCAGTCAACTAATTGCTTTCTTATTTCATCCATTGGCCGTATTTACATGTCTGTCCTGTTGGCTCTTCAAACTCATATTCTTCAAAATTAAACTCCTTTTTGTTCTTTCCTCCTTCAACTCCATTTCTTGTGCCTTATCTCAGTTGCAATAACATCTCCCTGTCATCCTTGTCTCAACCCTCTTCACGTCCCTGTCCCATCAGATGGCAGGTCCTTTCAGTTGTGGGGAGTCACCACAGTGCATCCCCACTGCTGCCGTTGGAGTTCAGCCACACTCATGACTTGGACAGTTACCCTGGCTGCCTCATGATGGCCTTGTTCTCTTTCTAACTCCAGTCTGCTAAGACTTAACTTCCAAAACCTAAAGGTCATCGTGACCCTTCATTGCATTGCCACAAACACACTTTCCCCTAATCCAGTTTAAGCCTTGGCCACATCTGTTCCCAGACCTTGCCATGAATTTTTATTCTTTTACTTGTGTTTAGGCTACACTCTTTGCTCAAAATGCACCCATCATTCAAGGTGTTGCTCAAAAGCTATAGCATTTTTGTAACCTTCTCCTAGATGCCTTCAATTCTCAGGTCCAGAGAAAGGCTTCTCATCCTTCATGCTCTCATAGTTGCTATTTATTCTCAACATTAGCACTTGGTCCCTGTGACCTGGGGTTAAGTTTGTAGTTTAGATCTGTTGCCTCATTAGATTGTTAATCTTTTGAAAGGACTGTGTTGCAAATATTTTTATGTTATTTAATTTGTACATAGTTCTCAGGTAAATGCTATTTGGATCTGTTTTCCTGAAACTTTGATTTGAGACCTTAAAATTGATTGAGTCTGTTATTTTCATATTTAGATGATTCTGTTAGCAAGTTTATCTCTGAATGCCCCAATAATCTATACAATGAGAATCTATGCTTAGTGGTCTAAATTAGTTCATATCCATTATCAATCAACCTATAGACCATTTTATGTCTCTAAAGTGACCTCTTTAAGAGGCTTTGGCCTTTTGCATGTGGACTCTAAAATGCCTTAAGGAAAAAGAAAATAAGGAAAAAAATAAAATAAAATGCCTCAAGGAAGATACCATTAACGTATTGAAAATATTCGTTAATTAAGAATTTTAATTTTTAATCTATATATTTTAATGACTCTTAAACGTCTCCTATAGGATCTTTTTAACCAAGTGGTTTGAATATAATATTTTTAAATAATTTAAATTTTAATTTAAAAATTAGGTAGTTTTTTAAATGGTGAGAGGTGACTTACTCTCATGGGAAGAGGCTGGAGGACATTTGCCATGCTACAGTTACTGTCTTTTGATGAGGCGTGTGATGATTTCAAGGCCCAGCTTGACTTCCAAATGGTGTGTCTTCTCTCATGAACTATACCTAGGCTTGAGATAAAGAATGGGGAAAGGTTTTCCCATTTTTACTAGTACTCTCCAGGTTTATCCCACTATGAACAGGCAGGTGAAGTTTCCTGCTGCTGCTTCTCTTCAGAAGGTAAGAAAGAGAAGCAGTGGACGGAATGGGAAAGAAGGAGCACAGATCCCTGTTCCTCCCTGCACTCCATCCCCGACCTTCCAACAGTGCAAATACTTTAGTACCATCTAAGGTGATGATTTGACATGCTTAGAAGACACACAAAGCTTTGTTTTATTACTGACCAGCAGTGTCAGTGTTAACTTAGATGAGAAGCTCCTACAGCACAGTGTAGAACCAGCACTATAGTGTCCAAATAGGGAGGTGGTTTTTTTTTTTTATTGTGTTTTGTTTTTTATAGGGTGAGCCCTTGCCAAATAATTTAGTAAGTTGAATATCAGCTTTGAGGAATTGGGGACTTTTTTTTTTTTTTTTAAGCGGTGCCACTCCATTGTGGTATTATATTCTTAAATCTTTTAGTTGACAAAAATCATTATCATTTTTTGAATAAAATGCCAAGGAGCGGACTTAATTATGCTGTGTCTTTAAGATTAAATTTTTGCTCAAAGGATAGCTCAAGTATCTGATTGTGCCTCTGAGAAATGCGAGAACCATTGGGGTTAAAGGGAAACTTGCTCACTTATCCTTTCAGGATTCAGTTCAGCTTGACTCATTTTTATTTCTCATCCTCTAGTATTTAAAATTTGCTTTTAGAATTAATTTTGGTTTTGCTTATTTGTCACAAGAGGAATATTTTCCAAGTCACTTGAATTTCTCTTGCCTTTTCATTGTTCAGAATTGTTCCAAATTTATAAACGAAAAACCTTTACTGAGGAGAGAGGGAGGGTGTGTGTGTGTGTGTGTGTGTGTTTATTTCTAGCCAAATAATGTAAAAATTACTTCTGGGCCCCCATGCCTTTTTTTTTTTTTGGTCTTGTAAGCTTGACAGAGATTTTATTTATTCTTATTAAATATGGTTTGTTTATATCTAGTTCTTTGTGTGAAATTCATGCTTAAGAAGAGTGAGATTGTTTTGGATATGTTTTCTCTTAGACCAGCTGGACTCTTGTTAACCCTTACTTGAGGATGGGGGTGTGTGTGCATGTGTGTGTGCATATCGTGCGTATGTGCACAGGGGCCATGTGTATAAGCACGCCAGCTTCTTACTTGAGTGGCTTTCAATTTTAAGATTCGAAAGAAAGAAAGGAAAGGAAAGAAAGATCCCTTAAGTAAGAGGACAAAGGAATGCTCTCTTTAACTGGACTGGAAGTGAAGTTTGTGTTTCATTTAAAATGACAAATCAGCAAATCCCTCTTCAACTATTTTGCATCAAGGTGAATTTTCCTTCATTCTGGGCTTTGGACACAGTTTGCCTGGATACCTTCCCAGGAAAGCCCCTGTGTAAAACCCCCACTAGAGCAAAGTTATCATAAAATCATTTCATTTCCATAATACTTGTCTTCTGACCTGCGTGAAATGCACCACAGCTCTTGAGGTTCATATTTTAGGACTTAACGTTACTAAACAAGAAAATTTAAAGTGAACACAAAATTCTCGTTTATGTCTAAACTGTGATACAAAATGAAGGTAAAGGTAGAGAGAGATTCTTTTATATGGTAATTTGGGGAAACAAATTAGACTATTGGCAGGAAGAAAACATCAGATTTAGGGGACGCAGGTGGAAAGTGCTCTGCACTGCCCCAAATTCTGCGATTTTATTCAGAATCAAAGGGAAAAAAACGTGTAGTGATTTCACTCCTAGGACTTATCTGTCTTCATGCTGGGGCTGGAGTCGGAGCTGTTGGTCTCACCAAAGCAAGGCAGGCGGACCACAGTTTATTGGCCACCATTTGTTTTCAGAACTAAACAAAGCAAAATAAATTATATGATGAGCATCGTTTCTTATCTCTTTCTATGGGCCATTGCTAATTTTAGAGAGAAATCAAATGGGCTTACTCTTTTGTGTAGTTGCAGAGTAAGCCCCACTGAATTACGCTGGTTCACAAATACGTAGCCGAGTGGAGCTAGCACGCTGTGTCCAAACGATCCTCTCCTCCTTGAGGTCTTATACCTTGAGTCCTTGAAATGTGGGGTGGGGGTAAAGGTGCTGACTATTGTATTTAAAAATTAAACAAGAAGAAAGTTTCTATCTAACTTAAGGCCACTAATATCTGAACTCCATGCCAGAATATTTCAAGGTAACGAAACATGTCAAACAGAAACTTCAGTGCTCTCGGGGGAAAGACCAGCAGAATAAAGTTCAGTAGTGAAAAAAAGTTCAGTAGCAGATTCCTCTTAGATCAACCATCGACTCTGCATAGATATATATCTCCTGGAGAGCTTCTCCCTATTTGTCTTTATTTCATCCAAAGCAAAGAGAGACAAAATGGAGGAGAGGGGAAGATAAAGAAGCCATGTTCATAAACTGGATCAATTTCTAAGCCAATTTTGACCTTCATAGTAAACTATTTTCCTCATCTGCTGACCACAAATGTCTACATATGGTAACAGGTAACTTGCTTTAGTACCATATAATCCGTGAGACATAAATAACTAGGCATTGTAATTATATGGCAGTTACCATACAGTTGAAGTAGTTACATGGTTATTAGTATGCCATAAAATAAGGTGATAATGTTTTTTTTATTCAGATCATTCATTGTAGGAATTTTTCCTTTCCATACTTTTAAAGATCATAAGTAATTTTGGTATGCTCTGACATGCAGTGAGGGCACTGCAGAAAAAGGTGTTAGATGCCTGATCAGTTATCAAGATACTTGATAAGTTATCCTTCTCATGGAGAAATCAGTATTAAATATGGGAGGACTAATTTTCTGTTATAAGCTCTTGATTGTGCTAGATGGTTGGTCACCTATAGCTTTCAATGAACAGTAAATATGAAGAATGAATTTTTGGCCATACTATTTCTAATTGCGAGTTTTGGAAATTCTTTTTCATTTTCCTTTTTTTTTTCCCCCCTGTGGTTTGCTTTCCTCCCCCTTTCTTTTTGTGACTATGGCCTTTTTTCCCCCACAGATAGCTGGTATGATATAGACTGTATTGGTTTAAAAAGAAAACCCAGACTTATAAAAAGTCCGTAAATAATTTGTATTCAATTAATATATAATTAAACACGTTAGTTCCCCTCTTTTTTCTTTTGTGGTTATAGTTTTGGTTCCCAGTTCCAGTTTTTAAAATATGGTAAGTTTTAGGTCTTCCTGGTTCAGCCTCTATTGTCTGCAGCACACCTCACTGTCCCTACCAAAGGGGAGAATTAAATTTGAGATTCGACGTAGTCTCTTTTTGTTGTTCCACTCTGATCCTCTATATATAGCTTCTTTGCAAAAACAGTTTTGTGCTAGCAGACATGACTTAACTCTATTCCTTACATAGAGAACTATTCAACTTTACTTTTATGTGTTTTGAATAATGCCTCATCTGAGACTGTGACAGCAATAAAGTATGCATGGCCAACCTTATTTTAATAGCGCAAGAGAGCTGCTTTTAATTAATAAGTGGATCTCTTTATGTCTGGGGTTTTCAGTTTATTTTGTGGTTCTTTGGAGTTCTGCAATTATGTGGCCTAAAAGGGCTATGTTAGTGGAGACCAAATCCTTTTTAAAATCTGTCATTTACATGTTTTGTGTCTGTAATCTGTGTTTTCAGATTACTGTCTTTAAAAAGGGGGGAGAAAAAAGCAGGAGCAGTTTTTCTCTAAAATATTAAAATCTGTAGCCTGTAATCGTATATGTTTTAGCAGTCGTTAATGGAATGAAGCCTCCATGTACGTTGATAGAAGGTTCGCCGTCCCGTTGAGTTGCTTGCTGCCTCACACGGGTCCAAGCTGCTTTAAAGAATCCTCATATTGTGTATTTTCCTACTTGCAATCTACTTCTAAACTACTAAAGAATTGGTAGAACTTGTATAAAACATCTATATATCTCCTTGGACATTTAAAAAGGTGTGCAAAACCTCTTCCATTCTGGGGATGCCATTCAAGTCTTGCCTGATACACATAGATTTTGATTTAGTTCTGTCAAATCTAGGAGTTCAGTGTGTACTCTGACTTGCACGCCGTGCCCCCTCCCCCAGGGGTTTTACGCTACAACAGGAATCCAGCCTTGGACCTACAGTGACCTCGAGTAAAGTGATTTCTTGGTGGTGATGTGGAACGCTTTTTTGATTGACATGAATACTGGCACCCAGCTTATGCTGGTTTGTGCTCTGTTTTCTTCAGAAGATCGTCTATCATAGTTCTGCATAAGGAATAAGAGAAAGAATTATCCATAGGAGCATGAGCGTGCCATAGCTATAGGCACGACCATCTTCTTGGCTGGATATTAGTTACCAGTAACCGGTGCGTGGGTCACTATAGTTTAAAATTTCAAAACTTAAAAAGAATCACTCCTTTATGCATTGAAACGAAAAAGAAAATAAGCTATCTTTTAAAGTCAGAAGTAAAACTGAGCGATCTGACTTTTCTGATTTCTGTTTGGTTCGCTGCACAAAGTGTCTCTGAAGGAAGGCTTCCTTTGGTCAGCTATAAGGGGAGGCTGCTCTTGGGGACAGTCCAGTCCAGCGGCACTGTTAAGTAGTCGTCAGTAGATGGCAGTAATGTTCCACTACAACATTTTTAAATCACTTCAAATACCGCCTGACATTTATTTCATCCTCAGTCTAATTTTGCAAATGCTTGATTAGCTACATTAAGCAATGTTTGGGTGATTCTTTTTTTCCTTTTAAACTTACAGAATTATAGCCACAGCCTGAAAGAAAGCCATTACTGGCAGATAACATGATTATCAGTTGTAATTTAGTCAGTCTTACATGAAGAATTGGCATATAGGGTTTTAATCATATTTGTAAAAACAGTTTATATAAATGTATAAAATAGTTAACAAGGAGAATTATAATTTTTCACTTATTTGTCTCGATTTTCCCCCCCTTAATTTTAGCTAGGGTAACAGCTGATCATTATGGTGGATCATCTGAGTTGTGCATTTGTGTATACATGTTATTTCTTTTTATTCCTATGGATCTAGATATATGCCTTGCAAATGAAATACTTTTAAATCTTACTAAAATACTTAATGTATACTAACTAACTTGTAGACCAAAATAGCTAATACCTTTATAGTTTTTATTGATTTGGAAGTTGAGGGAAAAGGCTATCCTCGAAGAAGGGTAGGTTACCACATATTAGGTTTTCGCAGGTCTCTTATTTCAGAAACATGCAGTACAGAAAAATAGGCTGTGCTCTGATTTTTCTTTGTGATCCAAATTATGTTGTAATAATTAACTGTTCTAGGTCGAATATAGAGTAATATATGATCATCATTTAGAATAGAAACTTCATAGTCAATTGGCATTTAATATGTTTTGTGAACTTTTCTTATTTTAAGGTATTTTTAGGAAAGAGTTCATATACTACTAGAGAGCGAAATTAGTAGTTTTTCCTTTTTTAAACAAAAGCACTACGTTACTAATATTCCACTTGAAAAGAAGAAAATGATTTTTTTTGTGAAATACTTTGAGAAAAGTTTTATTTTCAGATTGAATACATTTTTAGAAAACTATGGCTAAATTGTTTTATATTTCCTCATTTTTAGAACTGAGTTTGTGTCTGGAATTATAAAGTGATTGATTGTAGAGTTATTTTTTTTTTTAACTTTAAGATATTTTAAAGACTGGACTGTAATGTTTTATTCTCTGTTACCTTTAAAGGCTTTAGCAGGTAGAGTAGAGAGAGAGGAAACGTCTGTGTGCTGCTGAGTACAAAGGTTCTGTTTCCGTTATCATTTTATGCTTAGCTTGCATGGTTGTACCAGTCGTCTTAACTACTCTATAAACTTGAAATTTGCAACATAAGCCACAATGTGTGATAGCTGAAGCACCTAGTGATAGCATCCAATTCTTGATAGGTTTTATTATTATCTTTTAACCCCATGGCGTGCTTAATACATTTTAAAGATTCATTTATGTTTTATGTGTGTGTGTACATACACATACAAACACATGATGTAGAAACAATTATTATAAGCCCTGTAAATTAAAATATATTGATAGGAATTTATATGAAGCTTATGCTAGAGTATGTGAAAATTGGGGACATAATGTATTTAGTTTCTCAGCAAACAGAGATGAATGTAATAATAACAAATTCATAAGCTAGTTTTAGTTATGTTCCTCCATCCACTACCAGCCAGCCAAGAAGCTAATAAAGTTTTTTACAGTAGTACACAGTGGTGTGAAACAGTGGATATAGGAAGAACTGCCTATCTCCCTGGGAAGTTGGACTCACAGGGAGGTGAGGATTAAACAGTGCCTGTAAGGTTTGCAATTGAAGTGATACTTTTGAGTGATACATTTTGAATGAGTAGCTTAAAGTTTTGAAGGAGTAATATATGACATAAAATTCTCTTTCAAAGCGAATTCATAGAGACCCTATTCATTTCTGCCTCGTTAAATACTTTGGGAGAAGTCAGGATTTTTCCCATTTGACTTGCAAGAGGGATTTCTCAAGCAATGTTTCTCTCTAGCCAGCTATAGGATGAGGGTGGACCCAAAAAAAAAAAAAAATTGGCTTTGTTTCTATTTTATGCACAGCCAGACTTGCTCTTATGTTTGTAATATTTAAAGGAGTTCAATAGGAGGCCCTTGATTCTTTGATCTAATGCCACAGTACTGTTTAATGAGAAAGGTTTTTAATATTGTGTGCAATATTGAACATTTCTGCCAGCTCAGACCAATGTAATATAATGTTAGATTTACACCTTGGACCCTTCTTTTATTTCTTGTCATGAATCCGCCGTGCCCCGCCTCCCCTTCCCCAGCTGAAACAGGTAATTACAAAGGTCCTCAGATCAATTTTTGTAAAGGGGCACCCTGACGGGCACCATGACTGAAGTGTGACATGAGCCTTTTCCAATACAATGGGTGGCCTTACATTCCTCTGGAAGCCCAAGCTCATTAAATATTCGGTTCCTTTTTTCCCCCCTCTCCCCCCTTCATGCACTTAGCTTGAGTCGCACTAAGTCTGGGGTTTCTTCACTGAAGACTTAGGAAAATTGCTTCGAGTTCTCAGATTGAATTTTTTATGTGTATGACTTCATGATAGCATTAGCATGTGCTTTGATCCATGTGTGAATGGCGCTGGGTCGGCGCTTATTGCCATATCCAGATGGTGTTACAGGGAACAAACAGTTGTGTTTTAGGATTTCTCAATAGACTGTCTAGACTGGCCGTGCAGCAGACAGATACAGCCACCCATCAAATTAGCGTTTGTCAGATTTATGGTAATGGTTCACCAAAGCCTTCCTGTCATTGACGTTAAGATTTACGCCTCCAAAGTTATTTTGTCTTCCACAGAATATAGCTTGTGATTGCTCGGATTTAAAAAACAAAAAAAGTTTAAGACAGAAAACTCTTGCTGAATGTGAGCTGTTTCTGAATGAAAAGAAAAATAGAAAAGGAATTAAACAGTGGCTGCAGCTTAAGAGCTGTATTGATTAGGGGAAGGCCCTCTCCCCACCCCCACTCAGGCTCAAGTGATAAGAAGGATGTTCTGTTCGGGTTGGTGTCTCCCATTTGCCCTTGTTGGAAAGAAAAACATGTATGTGGGTGACTATGGCCAGATTTTGCCCTTTCATGTTGTTCCCCTGGAGTAATGTGATCTGCTGCCCCATCGCGGTGGGAATAACCTTTTGACAGGCAGTGTGTCCATTCTCAGTGGAAATGTTTTCCCAAGTCTGGCCAAGTTGCCTTTGATCATACCTCCTTCCAATGTGGGGTCACAGCTACTAGGCTATGCAAGAGTCACCCGTTCCTGCGTGGAAAGTGAGAGACATGAGCGTTTAACGTAAATAAATAAATAAATATGACCCAAACCCTCTTAAATTCTCAGTCACTGATGTTTTGACGCTGGGAGGATGGAAATGCCCACATGGAGTGCTCAGGACATTTCAGGGTAAACTTCGTGGGTGTCTTTTTGCATAAGTGGGGTAAGCAATGTATTCTGCACATTTTTGTCCGAAGCAGTTTGAGTACTGTGGGTCGATCCCATCCTGGACATGCTGAGGCACGTCTGAAAGTGTGTTTTCCTGTCGTATGTCGGTGTAAATGACAAATGGTGAAGAGGCTCGGGGTTGATTAAAACTCCGAAGACGGCCATGACAGACAACATAGAGGGAAACAGGCTTTGCGGAGGTGAAAAGCTCCGGCATTTTTCAGAGGAAGTTCTTTCATCTGTCTGAGAGTGGGCATTTGGGGAAATGGCTGCTAACCCCTTCGGTATGTCAGGACTAAGAACCGCTGCCTGTTCTATTACAGGGCAGAATCCTTGCAGAATTCTCACTCACAGGGTATCTCGTCCACTCCGGTGGCAGACACGAAGTGATATTCATTACTGAATAAAGCATTCCCCCTGGACTGAAGGCTTCCCGCTCACCTCCAGCAGCCCCTGGATCTCTCTTGTGGTGGTGTTCCCCTCTCTCCCTTCCTCCTTCCTCCTTCCTCCCCCGCCTTCTGCATGCATGTCCTGCCTGCCTGCTGCCTGCCTGCCTGCCACCTTCCTTCCTTCCTTCCTTCCTTCCTTCCTTCCTTCCTTCCTTCCTTCCTTCTTCCCTCCTCCTCCTTCCTTCCTCTCTCCTTCCTCTTTCCTCCTCCCTTCCCCTTCCTTCCTTCCTTCCTTCCTTCTCCCTGTCCTGCTGTTAGTTTTTGCTTTTGCCATCCAGTAATCATTTGATAGACTCTCATTTTGGGCTTTTTTTTTTAAAGGCTTCATGCTCAAATTTAGTGTGTTTAAATTTAGTGATAAGTGTATTTTACCAGTTATAACAAAAAAAAAACGATTGTTATATCGATCATTTTGAGTATAAATATTGACACTCAAATAAATGAAATATCAACAAATTACATTTAATATACAAAAGTAATGGATTTTCAGTTTTGCCTTTTTTCAAGTCTTTAAGTATTGAATTAAATGCGCTAATCTGAAATAATTTTCCACATTAATTTCTTTGATTGTTAGAGCATTCATTTAGTTTGGGGTATATTTTTTAAATGAATTGTCACCAATTTATTGAAAATAATTTAATGATTTCTTTTACACGAATATAAAACGAGAGCATTTCCCAGAAAATGATGGAAACATTTTTGCTAAACGGTTTTCCTTTAAAACTTCCTTTTCCTCTCCCCTCTCTCTTCCTACTTCTCTTTTCTTTCTATTTAGCTCATATTGCTAAAAGAGTTATTCGTTTGGATTTCTCTCACAAAGCATATACCTTAAGGAACTGGAGTGATTTTTACGTTGTTTTTGATTAATTTCTAAGTCATTGTTAAAAGGGTGGTCATTTGAGCAGTATCTCAAACGTAAATCTAATTACTACCACCTTCCCTTGTGCAATGTTTCGTCGGGGTCGTGGTGATGGAGCAGGTGACAAGGGAGCATCCTCAGGTAGGAGTCTAGCTAGAACAGTGACCATTTTGGACTTGAGAACTATTTTACGTTTGTTAGAAGAAACAGTATAGTTTTTACAAGACACGTTTATAGTGTTTTAAAAAAGTTAACTACCCTTCTTACACGTGTATTTTCTTAGAAATTGGAAGGGTTGAATGGAATGCCGGTCTTATAGCAATGTGTGAAAAGTTATTTGAATAAAATCCTTTTACTTCTTTAGTTTAAGACTTTACTCTGGGAATCCTCCCAGTCGGACTTTACTATGTTTAGAATGGAATTTTGACTGTCTACCTTATGCTATAGTATTCATTTGATCAGACAGCGTATTTAAAGGGATCACGGGATGTTAGAGATTGAGGATGTTAGACCTTGGAGAGCATCTCGTCGGGTAACCTCATTTTTCCGTGGGAGAAATAGAGGCATGGCTAGGTTAAGTGTCTTTCTTTGCTCAGGGCCCGAAATCATGTTACCAGGACTGCCATTCAGGTTTCTCACTCCCTGCTTTCCTGTTAAATGACTACCTTTAGGGAGCTAGAGGAAGATTCACTCTTCTTTGGTGTTTTCCCCCATCAAACTTACTTTATCTTTCCCAATCTCTATTTGACTCAGTTCAAAGCTAAGAAAGCACTTTTTATTTTCTTTGAGCAGATTATACCAACAGAGAAAACATAAACAAAGTCCAATGTGACACTCTTAATTTTATACCCAATAACCATTTATCCATTCTTCCTAAAAGAACACTAGTTTTATTTGAAGCAGCAAGGTATATAGGTAATGAATCATGATTTGTCTGAGATGCTTATGACTCTTGTCTTGTGCCCGGGCTGTTTTGCTTGGTTCTGATCTTACAACAGAGTCGGCTCGATGTGCTTTTTGGAAACTTTTGCTGTCTGTGGTTGATTTAGCCTTCCCCCAGCCCCACTCTGCAATTGTTCTTCCTCTCACCTTGAAAATGGATGTGACATCTTGGAGCTGCTGTAACCTTCTTGCTACCTTAGAGAAAAGGCCAGCTTTTTTTTTTTTTTTTAAGTACTTTTTGTTTAAACCAGTGTTTGGCACTTTTTTTGTTTAAAAACAAATATTTGACAAATTATGATGCATGGGCTGGCTGCCTACTTTTGTAAATAAGGTTAGTTATTGGAACAAAGCTGCGCCATGCCAATACATTGTTACATGTTGTCTATGGCTGCTCTTGTGCCATAGTGACCTGTCGAATAGTTCCAACAGAGACTATATGATTTGCAAGCCTGAAAGATTTACTCTCTGGCCCTTTAAGTTTGTTGACCTCCTGATTTAAAGCATCATAAAAATAGTTTTCTGTTACTTGCAGCCAAACACTTTCCTAATGGAATCAGCTAATAACCAAGATCCCCAAACAGATTTCAGACTCGGCATTTCCACACGTTCGAATTGCCCTTGTCTGGTTAAGCAGGAGTGCCCCAGACGAACACAGCTGTCATCTGGGGCTTGGTCCCCTAACCTTTATTTCCTTCCTAAACTTTCCGATAATCTTTGTCATTTATTTATTTATTTATTTTTTAGAAGATGAGAATGTAAACATGTCTTATTTAAGTGCTACCTAAAATTCATATCAGCTCTTCGATGTTCCAATGTTATATCTGTCTTAAGGAATTGCTTTCTGGAGCACGGATAAGGAATATTGCAAGGGCTTTCAGTCGCCGAATGGGGTCTATTGATGGATCTTAAAGTCTTAATTGATAAAACAGTGCCCGCAACCTCCAGATGTGTCACCCTCAGTGTTTAGTAGGACCAGGAGAGAACTGGCGGTAGCACCCACTCTGTGACCACGTGCACTGCTTGGAGCACAGCAAACAAGTCACTAACTTGATATGGGAAGATAAACTGGAAAAACTTTTCTGGTTCAGTAACAGCAATAATTAGTCTGTCTTTTGAACAATAAAGAGAATCCTAGTTTGATTTTGTGAAGGCGGAACATCCCCTCATGTGTGAATAAAAAGAGAAACAAAAAGTATCTAATCAAAATATCTGCATTTTCATACTGGTTGCCTGAAGTTCAGATAGTAATTGTACTAGTTTTACAGGTTGTGTGACGTATTATTGCAGAAAAAGCACTAGGTTGGGTTCTGGGAGATCCCGAATTAACCCAGAGTTTTTTGTCAACTGAGTTAAGTTCTCTGTGCCAGTTTTGCATCTACAAGGAAAGGAGATTGGACTGTATGGTATTTAAGGCCTCTTCCAATTCTAAGATGTTTATACTTTGACAGATTCTTCAGAGTGCCTGGAACCCACTTGAGGATTAGTCAATCCAAACACTGAAACAACAGCAACAAAACTCTTAGACAATTAAGGTACTTTATTCGGAATGGCCTTTTAATTTGAAGACCCAGATGTTTGTCTCAGAAGTTTGGCCATTCACAGGTATCTTCTTTCAGTATCAGAGGAGTTTTTCTGGGTGGATTTAGGTTCTGTGATGACAGTTTGTAATGCTGTATTTTGATAAATACAATATATTTCACAGTATGCTATATTTTTGAAATAGCACATTGAGTTCCTTCAAATCACTATCTTGAAAGTATAGATTTCCAAGAAAGTATTAGACATAAATTATTTGGAAAGTGAGAGTGGATTCCAGTAAAAATGGATAACGCTGATATATTATCCTTTTAATCAAAATTCTCTTGCCTTGCTTAGGAAGTTATAGTTTATGAAAGACGAAATTTTAACTTGGTTGGCGAATTTTATAACAATGCCTGTGTTACAAAATCTTACTACAGTTTTTGTTTTTCCTTTTTTTATTATTATTTTTTATTATGGTGACATTGGTTAATCCAGTAAGTTTCAAGTGTACAATTCAACAGTAAGTCATATATATTTTGCATTGTATATTCACCGCCCATAGTCAGATTTCTTTCTGTCACCATGTATTTCTTACTACTGTTTTGAACTGAGTACATGCAGACATTTCTTGCTTTTTAATAAGAACTGCTTAATAAGAAAAAGCTTGTTTTTGTGATTTACGTTTGTCATGTTTACTTCTTTGGCTTTTCAATGTACATGAAAGACATAAAGGAATAAAAATGTTGGTATTGTGTTCAAGTTAAATATTAAGACACAAAGAACAGATTATCTTATTTTTACCACTTATTCCCTTTTTTCCTTTTTCAAAGCACTATCTAGCTATTTTGGAAAGTATGTTCTAATTAACACTCTACAATGCTCCAACTCACTTTGTAACTTTATATTTCGAAGAGAAAATTGTAAGAAAAAGATAGCTGCTTCACTTTAAGGAAGAAGGTGGGGTTATGAATATAGAAAAGGTGAAAAATAAGAAAAGTCGCCTGTTTAAAAGACTGGATGAATGTTGACTTTGCCAATAACTATTCACAAATTAGCCTTTTTATACAGCGTGTCTGGCCATTGTCTAGGTACTGACAAATGACCTGAGGTGAATAAATTTTTTTCAATAAATGTGCTGTCACCCAAAGGAAACCTCAAAATCGTCCTTTTTTTTCTTAAATGGCACTACCTGTGCTATAAAATACAGGCATGCGTATTGTTCTAATAATATTATAAGGGATACAGAATTGAATATTGAATTCTATTCCATATTGCTTGCTTTTTTATCATTTAGTTTTTATTTTTATCGAGGTTACATATGAACATATTTTAAAAGGGTCAAATAATTTTATAAAGCATATTATGAAAATCAGTGGTGACTTCTTTCCTCTTCCAATTTTCTCTAACTTCTCTCTCTAGCTATCTCCACCTTCAACTGTTTAGCACTTTTTTTTTTTTTTGTATTTACCTTTATCATTCTAAATGACGTGCTTCTATGGGTACTTCTTGATTTTTTTCAGTTTTAGATATTATCTGTTGGGAGATGAGGATTTAGCTGTAGCCCCGGTATAGCCCCTTACCTTCACTACCCATCCTCATCCTGCCCATCATTTTGGGTAGACCCACGAGTTTACTGTTTTATGCCTTTATAAATGCCATTCATAGCTATCATATAGTATACACATTATGATTATTTTGTTCAACTAACTCTATTTTCCCTAGGTTAAAAATTGTCATATTTTGTCATTTACTTGGTTTGCTCTGTTCTCATCAGTTCATTTCCCAATATCTTCCTCCAGTTGTCTAAATCTGCTATTTTTAATAATTTTAAATAGGTATGGTACACAATTCTCTCATCTTCTTGGTGACATTTCTCCCAGTTTCCAGTCTTTAGTTTGGTTTCTTTCCAGGCCGCTGCATGGCTGTCATCCCCCGACCCCCTGAATTATCATGCTGGGAAGTCCCTTCTCCTCTTGTGAGATCCCCGCAGGCTTCCAGCTCTTCTCCTTTCTTAGCTTACTCCAGAGTGCATTAGAGGTCAGTTTTTTGACACTTTGCTTATCAAACTCATGATTGATGTTCCAGTTGGTGTAGAATTCTAGTTAGGTAATAATTTTTCCTCGCAGTTTTGAAAGCATTGCTCCATTTGCTTCTAAGCTTCCAATTTTACTCTCCAGAGAAACAGTGTTATTTTGATCCTGAATTCTTTGTATCTGACCTGTTTTTCTGTAGTGGTGGTGATTTTTTGTTGTTTGTTGTTTGTTTGTTTTTAATCCTGTTTGGAAACTCCAGTCCTCCGAAATTTCACGGTTCCTTGGGTGTGTGACTACTTCCGTGGCTAAACGTGCTGGCCCTTTCAAATCCTTAAGTTCTGTGAAACTTTCTTGAGTTATGTTTTTCTCCTCTCTGTTGACTTTCCTGGAGTGATCCTCTAATTTTTGTAACTTTTATCTTGTATTTTTCATCTCTTTGTCCTGTCCTTTTGTTCTATTTTCTGGGAGAGTTTCTTAAATTTATCTTTAAGCCTTTTATTGAGTTTTAAATTTCTGTTCACCCATTCTTTCTTGTTTCAAGAGCTCTTTTTTTTTTCCTTGTAGCATCCTATTGCTGTCATTCTTTAATGAACATAGTATCTTCTTTTAACTTTAGGCTTGGTTAATATTCATTTACTTAAGTTTTTATTTCATAGCTCTGTTTATCCCAAGTTACTTTCTTTCCTCTGTCAGGTTTCTTGCCTGTCTGCTAATATCTTAAAGTGGGGCATATAAATTTAATTCAGAATTCTGTGTGAGTGAGTGGGAATTGTCTGCTGTGGATCTCACCCCAGGGATATTTGGTTGTTTTATCGAGGAGACCTCAATGATTATATCTTTAGGTTTTCCCTCTTGGGCTGGTTAGATACTCCCAAGAAGAAATCTTTCAAGCTGCCACATGGAGAATATAAGCCTGGCCTCCTCAGCGCTCTGGGAAGCAAGTGGGGAAAAGGGCCTCGAGATCTCAATATTCACTGTTATAGTTTTACCTTGTTCCTCTTTACATAACCCTGCTGTATTGTGTGCCTGGTGATCGTCAGTTCAGACACCGTGTTTTATCCATTCCAGTGAATAAATGTCTCGTCTTCCACCAGGGAGGACAGGGCCAGTTGCACAGGGCCAGTTGCACAGTTATGTGAAATGGGAGAAAGGATCTAGAACTCTTAAGTCCGACTTTAAAGGCCCTTGAACCAGTCTCCCAACTTCACCCCCCTTTATAAGGGATCTTGGATTCCCCTATTCCTGAGCTTCCTGGGGGTTCTGCAGGTAAACTGAGTTGTGTCTCTCCTTTCCCTTTTGGTTGTTTTAGATACAACTTCTGGTCTGCTGGGTCACAGTTACCACTCATTCTCCTTTCTAGTTTCCAAAATGTTATAGTTATTTTCTTTGTCCAAGTACCTCTATGTCTTTCTTTCTTTAAAAAAACAAACATCTCTCCCCCTCCCCTCTTTTATTATTTCAGTGCAGTTTTAGGAGAAGGTAGAACTAAAGGGCTGTTCAACTTGCCACTTTAATCAGAATCTTTTCTCGGTTTTCTAATTATAGTTTGCCTTCTTAGCAGCAGTTTGGTCAGAAAAGACATGAGCAATTCCATGGAATGGAAGCAATTCCATGGAACGGAAGAGGCTGGTGCCTTTCGCACTTTAGGAAGAGGTAACGTTGAGGGCAAAGTAAAGTGTCTCTTTTAGAATGGCTTTAAGTGCAGGTGAACTCTTTTAGTATTCTCTTAATTTCCCTGTGTATACAGAGAACCCACACACTGTTGCGTTGGAAGGATCCATGGGAGCGGGAGTGTACCGCATCTTGTTCACCTGCTGAACAATGGCTTCGAGTTTCTGTGTAGTCTCATCCTGTGGGACAGGGCATCCCAGCCCTGGTAAAGGAGTATGGTTTCTCTGAAAAAGGAGGCCAAGAGAATTTGACAGCATCTCATGCGTGGACTTCCTCTGTTAACTCATTTGAAGGGTTTGGGGCTGGTTGGACTAGATGAGCCTTTCTAGTTCCAAATGGCTGTCACTTGAGAATTTTGAAATTTTATTATATTTTTAAAAATTGCTTACTTTTTCACATGTGGGGTTTGGATTTTCATTATCGTCATTATTATTCTGCATCTGAATGTCGGATATAGGTACTTCTTCACGGGTCATTGGAAGACTTTTGGTTTAGGTGTATTTATGTGCTGGCTGTTCTTTCCTCTTCTTGCAGTTCCATCCTCCTTTTTCCCCAGTGCCTACTTCTCCACTGCACGGGCTTTTTCAGTTTCTATAACAAATCGAATACTTTTCTTTCTCGAAGCTTAAACAAATACAGTTTTTTCTCTCTGGAACAGTGTTCTCCTCATTCTCTGGCTAACTGCTATTCATCTTTCAGCTAAGTTTTTTTTTTTTAGGGTTGTCTTCCTAATTCTCTGTCTAAATTGGGTTACCTCTGTTAAACTTTTGAAAAGCACCCTATTCTTCATAGCATTTCTCACTGTTAGTTTTTAAATCTTTGTGTTCCTCTTTGTTTAGTAGGTAATTTCCCCTCTAGACTATAACTTCAGTGAAGGCAGAGAGCATGACTTCCTCATTCCCCTCTTGGCACTGGTGAGTTACTGGTTAGATGAATGAAGAGCACCCACCCAGAAAGTTGGTCCTACTGGCATCCTTTATAAACTGCATACTTTGGAGACTCCTAATTATTGTATTTGAGATGCTGGAATTAGGTGTGTGTGGTTTTTTTTTTTTTTTACCACCATGTCTTGTAACTGTACATAAATGATATAACTGCTAGGATTAAGTGGACTTAGACATTGGGCCAGTTGAATGAGTAAAAATTCAATATTTATTACTCCCATCGTTTTTGTTTGTTTGTTTGTTTAGTTTTCCTCTTTAGGTCTCTTAATTTGAAATTATTAATCTAGAGTCTACAAAGAACAAATACAAATGATGGGGGGGGCAGTTTTATCTGCTCGACTAGATATTGTTTTAAGTATGCACCAGCGTTCATGTTCTTCCCTTCCATTTCTCAGGAAATTAGGAATTTGAGGAAACAGTCAAGGAAGTTAATAGTGATCCTCAGGTAACTCTCATGATCTTTTCTGGAGGTCATCTTTGTCATTCGTGGCTTTGACTGGAAGTTCCTAGAGGACAGGAAGATGCCTTTCATGTATTCTCCACAGCAGAATTTCAGTTACTTAACAGCTACTTAAATATGGCGGCGCTCAAATAAGGTTTGTTGAATGATAAATCATACACAAGGGACCAGGTTTCAGTTTCTCATTGGGCCTCAGGTATAATAATAGTTTAAACAGTGTGTCCCTCAGCTCCCAGAAGATTACACCCTGTAGTCAAAGAACTGGCCTTCAGTAGCTGTCAGATGGGCCAGCCAGTAATTCTGGGGCATCTTGATATTTTGGGCTCAAAGGCAGTTCCTATACTTTGGTTCTGTTTAAGCAAAACCACATCAAATAGCTTTTTTTATTTTTTTTTTTTTTAACCCCTGTGTTTTCCTAAGAGGCAGTACAGTGCAGTGGTTATTTATTTATTTATTTTAAAGCAGATTAGACTCATGTTCAAATTTCAGATGGCCTTACTTGTGTAATCTTGGGCAAGTGACTTCTCTGAGCTGCAGTTTCCTCCAGGATCACAGGGGGCCAATGAAAGTGCATACCTCCCAGGGGAGTTGGGAGGATTAAATGCGATAATCCTCCCAAAGGGCCTGGAAAGTGCTTTCCCCAGAGTGGTGCTTTCTGCACCGTAGCAGTCTTGGGGGTTTTCAGGAGTGTGCAGTTGGGGAAGTTAGAAAAGCACAAGAGAATTAATAGCAAAGATGATTATTAGTAAATGACTAAATTTCTCCAGGTACTTCCATGAAAAACATTTCCCAAACTACATGAATACATGGATTCTGAGTGAATTTTATTTTCTCTAAAACAGGCAAAATGTTCAGGATTGCTGCTTTAATTATGGCCTTTGATCCACTATACTAAGGGAACTTTAAAATTTTAAATCTTGTTTTCAAATCTGATTTGGTTTCTATACTGAAGTATGAAAATTTAGTGAGAAAAGTACAAAACTTGATGTGAAACATTTTTATCCTTCTCAAAACTTTAGAGTATGTACACTTTTTGTTAGTTTCTAGAAAGAAGACTGGGTATTGGGTAATTTGTCAGGGATTTTAAGAAGACTACAGTCTGGAGTTAGTTTGATTGGCAAAGGGATAATGGAAATTCATGTTTAGGTAACATAGGTACTGGTGAGCCATTCAAAGCAATGCCAAAAATCTTAGCTCATTTGTGACAGTTTAAGACTAGGTTCTCAGAAGTGTTGAGAGAGGAAGAAAAGTGAAAGTCCTAGTTCTTGAAAACATGGGCAGAGCAGAATTCCTACAAGTCGCCTGTGGGAATAGAATGGAGTCTGACGTAGATAATAGTAGTATGTGATTTGTTTTTTCTCGTAAGTGCTTATAGATGTGAATAGAAGAGCTCAGTCTTTAGTTTTTTCTTTTCACCCTCACTGTTACTAATATAATTATCACAATAAAACACTTTTGGTTTGATGAACATCTGGCAAATACAGACATTGATTTATTTCTCAAAATAAAATTGTATATAACTTAATATATCTGTTACCTACCACTCAACTTTAGGTAGCGGCTTCTAGATTTTCGGATTTCACAGAACTGTAATATTAAAAACAAACAAACAAAATACCTTGGAGGGGGCAAATGTAGGGCTTTATTTTGCCAACAAAGACATTAGAAAAATAACACTTATGGACTGTCACCAAGTCCACTGAATGACAGAAAAGGCTTTTACTCCTTCCCTCCCCCAGTAGCAAGATTATCTTTGAATAAATAAGTCCTTTAAAACTGAATAAAGGTAAGTTTATGGAAGAAAAAAATCAACCCTATGTTGTTCTTATTTTTCTCAGTTCACTATGGATCACTGAAAATTTCTTTATTGACTAACAGTAGTCTACACACCAATTCTGAGGAACATTCATTTATGTATTGAATGGTCATATTCGATGGTTCCACATATACGTAAATAGCACCATGATTGACATGACCTCAGGAGTCTTAAAATCAGTGTGACTGAGCTGAAAAGTAGTAGCTTGTATGTATGACATGGAGATCAAAAAATATGATTTTATAGAATTGACTACATGTAAATCATTCAACACTTGCTTATACTTTCACAGTCTTATTATATTAAGAAATAGGAACAAGGTATTGTTTGATTTAAAGAGAAATCAAATGGTATTGAATAGTCAGTTGTCCAAAATCTATTTTAACGGCTAAGAAACGGGAGCTATGATACTAGGAAGTACTTGAGAAGGTCATCCTCTACCCACCAACACCCTCCCCCGCCATCATTTATCAAGGACCCGTTGTTCTGTACATTCCACTGGAAAAAAAAAACATCCGGCATTGTCGGGAACAGCAGATCTACATATTTGAAGTTCACAGGAAATCAATTAGATAGAAAGGTTTAAACAGTTTTTACCACGTAGTTAATCTTTTTAAGTAGAGTATACTGAAGATAGTGTACAGTTGTCAATTATTGTACTGTGGTACACGTTGGTGTAAGAAAAAATGTAATACTTTGAAATGGACAAAAAAACTTAGCTATTGTCTCAATGCCATGCTGTCGTGTCTGGGGATTATTTGATCCATAGGGGCCTGAGTCTTTGTCTTTGGTGAGACCATTTTCTGGCTCTGTAGAACTAGAAGTTAACTTGTAGAAAATTGAAAGCAATGCACGTAATTCTTGTCCATAGAAATGCAAATTAGTTACATCCTGGGGAACGCAATTTACCAGTGGTCATAAATTCATTTCAACATTTTTTTGCTACATTAAATTTGTGGTTCTTTTACATCTCCTTTGAACTGGTTGTAACACCTTTTTTGGTTCCCTCATTAATTAATTAATGAGTTAAATGGAATATGTTTATTTTGTATTTGAGAATGATTTTACCTTTTTTGAAAAATCTTTTTATATAGGAATGCCTTTATGAGATTTTTAGTAATGTTTATTTTTTCAGCTTTTACGTGGGCCTCTATGATGGTGTTCTTGCTGAAGTCTTACGTTTGTGTTTTTCTTCATTTTTCAGATCTTTAGTGACAGGAAGCAGTGTTTGCTGTTGATTTTGAGGTGATACAGTTTAGTGGCAAAAGAATCTGTTTATGAATCAGATGGATAGAAGATTGAGTTTTCTCTCCGCTCTTGGCGTATATCCCCTTTTTCTGATTCTGGGCAAGTTATTTAGCTCCAGGGAGTGAAAGCTTTCTCTTCTGTAAGGTTCCGACTATGTGTTCATTGTTGCACGCAGGCCTGGCACTTGGTAAATAATCAATAAACGTGCTACTCTATCTCTCTCTCTTTTTTTTGAAGGTATCCATTTCTAAATTTTTGTTCTTTTCACCTTTGTGGTTTTAATCTGTTGAAGCCTAAGAAATTAGATAACCTGATTTGTTAGAATTCAATCTAAAATGAATGTCATTAGATTGTGACTAAGAGCCTGAGGAATTTTACTATGAATGAAGTACATAAACTTTATAGTAAATAAACTTTGGCATATCTACTTTTAACTACCTGGATGCCTTTTTTTTCTCCATCTGTATTCTTGGCTATGTGTTATATGATTGATGTTGGTGGTCGATTAGGAGAAGTTAGATGTTACCCTGTTAGGTTTAGAATTGAAGCTAATTTGTGTCTCCTGAGGTTTATACCAAGTGAGAGGTGTGTGTACATAAAAGAGAAAAAGAGAGAGGTAAAGAGTAAGTTATGGGGTGGGGATGGAATGCTTGCTATGGATTCAGGAGAGTAAGGTAAGGGAGAAAACCTAGGATTGTTTTAAAGATGTTTGGGTGAAATGTTCCCACATGAGCTGAATGCCCATGAAACATACGAACCTCCTGAAACCAAAGAAGAGAATAAAGAAGTATCACATTGACTTTTCCTATCTTTGTCATGAAAAACTGCTGCTTCTCTAAGACTTCCGGTACATTGCTTTTTAAATCAGAAATATGTTAAGACATTTTTTTCTGTTGATTTCATTCATTAAAGCGGATATTACAGATACTAATTTGACATTAGAAAACCTTAAAAATAGGAAAAAAGAAACGAAAAATATAACACCCTCCCTTGCAAATACTTGAAGGATAATTACATATAAAATGGATTTTTGTACAGTTTAAAAACAGCCATTTCCATTTATTTTTCAGCATCTCATTTATATTATTTTCTATTGTTGCTTTAACAAATTACCACACACTTAGTGGTTTAAAACAGCACGAGTTTATGACTTTACAGTTCTAGAGATTGGAAGTCCAAAGTGAGCCTCACTAGGATACAAGCAAGGTGTCGACAGGGCTATATTACTTTCCGGAGGCTCTAAGGGAGAAACATTTGTCTAGCCTTTTCTAGCCTCTAGAGGCTGCCCGAATTCTTGGCTTTTGGCCCCTTTTCATCATCAGAGCCAGGGATGACTAGTCAGTCATTCTGAAAGTGCCATCTCTGATTATTCCTCTTCTGCCTGCTCTCCTCTGTTTAAGGATCATTGTGATTATATTGGATAACATGTGGGTCCACCTGGATTAATCCAGCATAATCTCTTTAAAGTCAGCTGGTGACTAACCTTAATTCCCCCCGCCGTTCCCCACCCCCTGCCTTTCATGTAGCATATATTTACAAGTTCCAGCGGTTAGGGTCTGGATATACTTAGGAGGAGACATCATTCTTCTTCTTCTTATTATTATTATTATTTTTATTTTTATTTTTTTTACCATGCCACTGTATCACAAATATGTCATTTTTCTGTGTTGATTCTTCTACAGTCTGAGAGAATGCTCCTTTGTTGTACCTGTCTAAAAATAAAACGATAAAATTCTTAAGGTGATGGGAGTCATTAAACTTGGGCTAAAGGGAGCTCATTCATGTGATTTAAAAAATGTCAGATTTAGTATTTTTACCATATACTCTAACCGGTACCCATGTTTTGGGCTGTGAGAGAATTCCTTCTTGCTTTGAATTTCTTACCAGTTACATATCTTGCTCACCTAATTTCAGTCCACATGTGATTTTATATTTCTGGCTTGAAGTTTTCTGAGGAGTCCCAGTTACTAAGATTAAAAGATCAGGAAGATGGTCTGTTGTAACTTTGGATTACTTCAGACTCTGAAAGCATGAAGCTTATTTTTTCTGTGATGATAAGGTTGGTGGGAAGACTTTGGGGTAGAAAGAGGTAAACCTGTGAAAAGAAAGTCAAACTGATTCATTATAAAGTCAAGGTTAAGATCACATATTGGTCTTCTCTCCGGTAAGCCTCAGATGTGACTTGAAGATGAAACCAAGGAAAGCTGCTGAGGTAATGAGAATTGCTCAACATCTATTTGCTTACCCTACTGAATTTGAGGCATTTAAGTTGAGGCAAAGGGCATAAGTATTGTGTATCTCATGATTATCCAACTGAGCTGAAAGAAAAAGGTTAAAAAAAAAAAAAGGTAAATCCGCTTAGTTGGAAAGGTAGAATTTTTGTTGTTATAATAGGTAATGTTTAAATAAAATAACCCTGTGAGAAAAATCACTGTAGAAGTATAATTGTAGTTAGGTTTATTTATTTTGGCCTATCTGTAAGAGATTGTGCAGAGAGGTATAGAACTGTATAAAAAGTTTGCCGTCAATAGTTTCGCAGTGCTTAGTGCAAGAGTAAAATGTATTTTCCATGGCACCTAAGTCAAGGTGTCGCCTGCATTTTCCCTCACTTAATACCATGAATATGATGTGAGGACAGAGCAACACTGACCTCTCCCTAATCCTTAGTCTACAGGTAACTCTTTTTAGGGAGGTGGTTTAAAATTTTATCAACTACACTTTGAGAGAGAGGATTTTCTTCCTACCCTTCCTTGCATAATTGTGAGCACCCTATATTGGTTCGTAAACACTCGTTTCTACAGCCTGTTACTTAATGCAAGTCATGGCATAAGTTTTTCCTTCTCCGGGGGTTTCAGATCTGGGTCATCTCTCAAAGCTCGAGGTAAGCAGATGCGGTTGCAGTGCCTCTGCTGAGGGCTTGTCGTTTTGATACACCATTATGCTCTGTGACTTCTAAGCCTTTTAAAATAGCTGAATGTTTTAAATAAGTGAATGAGCTGCTGTTGTTTGGACTTGCATTTCTCTCCACCCCCCACCCCTAAATGTTCAAGTACTGATTAAATCTTGTTGGTGCAAAACATCCAGAACCTTTTTTTATGTACTGCACTAGACAGATTGTTTGTAAGAAATGTAGGCAGGTAAAAGGATTAGTTTTAATTATGTTCAAGAGCTAGTGTGATCATGAAGCAGGGCCAACCCCTCCCATTCAGGTGCTTTTCTGTGACACCAGCCTTAAGACATTTACCTGAAAGGTGTGTTATAAGAGCAGTCATTTAAAGTTGTTTCCTTGGCATTCAGGAGATGTTTCTCATTACCTGGAGAACACCCAGGCAAATTCTCGTTTCCTATGTACAGTCAATTGCCAGATTCGTATTTCCTCACCTTTTCCTTCTGTTTTACACTTTCAATTCCTGATCCTATTGTCAGCAAATTTTCAGAGTGGTCTTTTTAAGTGAGACAAAAAATGAGATCCAGTTGAGTTGCTTTACATGTACTAACATATACAGAGAAAAGAAAGAACTATTACCTAAACAGGAATCCGCTGAGGACCTAGGAATGACCTGCTCTTCTTACGTTTTCTGTTTGCTACTATGTGGGGCACAGACCAAGTTCAGTTATTGGGAAGTGGAGTGGGGTGAGACCCAGACTTGATCTTTTCAAATTGTGTGCTTGTTTCCGTTTTCTATAATTAAAAAAAGACTATTAATAAAAATGAATTTAAAAAATCAGAGCTTACATGTTGCAAACCTGGGTCAGCATTATGGTAATTGACTGTTTTTATTTCTTTATGCTGTTGATCTATCTTTAAAGCAGAATTTCCTATGATTTCAAAAGAATGTTTAACTTCTTTTTTTAGGATTCAAGCTATATAATTTAAACAATTGAAGTTTGTTGACCTGATTAGGGGATATAGACCTAAGAAAGAAATATGGCCTGAGAAATGTTCACCTTTGACCTGAGTACTGCTGGACTTTTTATTGAAAAGGAGTTATTCTTAAATATTCAAGTTTAAACTTTAAATAGATAAGATTTTAAATTGAACAGTAATGACTTCATGTCTAAATCAAGTCTAAAATGAGAAACTGAGTTCTTTAGAATATATTTGTCCTCCTGAATTTTAGTCTTGGATCAGCCAAAACATTCTACACATTTAACTTTGACAAGTAAGTTGTATTGCTCATGCTACTTCTCTTGGACCATTATGGTGAGCTATATGTAACTCAAAATTGGCCAAGTTTTTTAATCAACTCTGCTTTAAAAAAAAAAAAGCTGTTGGATCATATGAAAGTGCAAAGTCTCCTGTGACCTAAAATTTTATGACTTTGAACAACAAAGAAAAATTTAACATGCAGCTTGTGGGAATATTAAAGGGAACAGCTTCAGAGTGAGAACTGAGATGCTCTGGTTTAGGACAGTCTCAGAGCTCTCTACTTCTCCTGGTGGGTCATTAGACTTTGCCTCAAAGATATATAATAGTTTGTTCTTGCTGTTGAAAGAGGTTAAAGCACTCAGACTCTGCTGCTATACTTCAGTCTAATGTGTTTTAAGTAAAAAATAAAGAATAAAACATCAGAAAACCAATAATACTACCAATATTAAAAGAACTACAAATCTTACAAGTTACAAAGAACTGAGACCAACACATCTGTTTCCTGCAAATATTAGCCTACCACCTGGAGCAGGTGTTTTTACTGCTTGAGAATTAATGCATATTCACTGGTGTATTCTTTGGAGTCTAAAGTTTTCACCTTTTTTTGTAAAAATCACATGAATGAAAATACAGTAGGACTAATGATTTTTATTTCCTTTTCTTCCTCCATTTCTCATTCCAAGGAGATATATTTAGGTTACCAAAAACTAACATAAATAAATGTTGGTTCACATTTCTGTGAAGAGTTGTTTCAACTGGATATGCTTATATCCTTCATGATTTTTAATTCAATATATCTCACTGTAAATGTTAATCACATACTTTCGTATTTTAGTGAAGAATAATGAATAGCATGAATATATAAATACCAAAATCTTGAACAACTAGAAGTTTGTGTTTTCTATTCTATGCATACAAATAACAGAAATTTTAATAATTTTATAAAGTAAGCTTGACGGATGGTATAATAATAACAACAATTGTCTAGTTTGGGCTGCTATAACAAAGTACCATAGAATGGGTGGCTTAAACGACAAACATTTGTTACCATTCTGGAGGCTGGGAAGTTTAAGCTGAAAATGCTAGCAGATTCTGTGTCTGGTGACTGCCAGCTTTTTGGTTCATAGACAGCTCCGTCTCCTTGCTATGTTCTTCTCACATGGTAGAACAAAGGAGAGAGTTCTCTTGTCTCTTTTATAAGAGCACTAATCCCACTCATGAGGGATCCACCCTCAAGACCTAAGCACCTCCTAAAGGCCCCACCTTCTAATACTATGACATTGGGGGTTAGCATTTCAACATACGAATTGGGTGTTGGGAGATGCACAAACATTCTGTCTATAACAGTAATAATTAGCACTTTCTTATTGCTTTATTGTCAAGGCAATATTCTAAGTATTTTATATTATAACATTTAATCTTGGTAATAACTGTATTATTATTGAGATAAGAAAACTGAGTCTCAGAGAGGTCAAGTGATTTGGCAAAGGTGGCTCAGCTAGTAAGCGTTGGAATTGGAAATCAAACCTAGAAATCTGGCTCTGGTGTGTGAGCTCTCAACTTGTAAATAGTGAGAAAGGCTGTAGCCCACATTGCTCTGTCTGTCACCAAGCCAACCTGCAGTCTTTTTGATTAATATGCTTTAGTATCTTGGCGTCAGTATTTTCGTCTCTGAAGTGACAACCTTGGATTCCATTACACATACTCTTTAAGGTCTTTTCTATCTCTAAAAGTCTACATTCTATAGAGCTTAAATTTAACCATGTGTTAGCTACCAGTTGGAGACTGGTTAAATAATTTTTGGGATGGTCATACAGCGAAATTCTAGGCTGACATTTAAAAGAACCAGGTAGAACTCTGTAATGACACAGAAAATTGCTTATGATATATCAGAATTACACTGAGATAGTTGTATAACTATGTATACAGTGATCCCCCATTTTTGTAAAAAAAGAGAGAGAAAGAAAATGTATATGCATCAGTATGTACATAAAAAAGTTGAACCGAACACCGATAATCTCTAAGATTAGAATATAGACAGACTTTTACTTTCTCTCTTATACATTCGATTGGTCAAATTATTTTTTTTGTAAGTATTACCTTAAACATCAGAAAATGGGGGGAAAAGTCAAATTAAATGTACATGTCTATATTATATGATGTATTATATACACATATGTCCATATGTATTATATGTACTTATACATAACTGGACTAGAGAAAACAGAAGGAGGGTTTCTTAAAATATCAGGGGTTGGGCCAACTTTCAGATTAATGGAGATAGCAAATTATTTCCCCAGTGAGACGATTATATGGCTTCCAGTTGTTTTTGTATCCTTTTAAAATTCTTGTTAGTTCTTTACATGATTCCTTATGAATAAGAACAAGGTAAAGCTTGGATTTCATGCCCCATTTCATTGGTGGTTGTCTGAATACAGGATTTTAATTTCCCTTTCTGTTGATAATGACCTTTTCTTGAGCATTACTGCCCCAGTATTTACTGACCAGAGGTTGAGGATGGGGGTTGTTATAAGGAATGTTCATCTCTGACTCAAGACTCATGGTTCCAGAAGCGTACAAACAGCTTTATCCTTTTCCTTATATAAATCGAATAATTCAGATAATTAATGGTTTTCATTCTTATTCCCAAAGAGCAGTAGGTGTACAAATGTACATTTAAAATTTTATTTCTTTTTAAAATACATTTTAAAGCGAACTCTTCCATCTCTGTTATTCTTACAAGATGCTTTTCAAAGTCTAATACAAGGAATACCTCTTTCAGGTCTTTCTGAAATACAAAAGTGAATTACTGATTAGAATATGAGTAGTTAAATAGAGAGTCTACCTCAATTAACGAGACTAAAACCTTTATATTTTCTGTTAATCTAATCTAATCTTGATTCTGGACTACTTTAATGGATCTGTTCAGTTTGCTTGAGACCAGACATGAATGATTTTACCCACTGATTTTACATATTTTACAAACATATGTTGGGCATGATGATACAAAGTTGAATTATGAATGATTTAGAATTAAACCACATATGTAATGGGGGAGACACATTCAGGACATATTTCGGCGCTAACTCAATGTAGTAAGTAGCACATTAGCAACATGTACGAAATACTGTGAGGGTACAGAGTGAAGTATGAGCCTAGAGAGGGAAGGAAGAGTTAGGGAAACCTGGGTCTTGAGAAATGACAATGATGTTGCCTCTTGGACAAAAGGAAGGTGGATTTACTTTCTGAGTAAATAAACATCCCAAGTGTCTCAAGACTGTCTCTGTATCATTTCCATCCACTATTAGAGATTGGGGTACCCCACTCTCCAGGCCAGCCATTTGAGGTCCCCTTGTGAAGTTTGTACAGCTAACGTGAAACTCTTCTGTTGAATGAGCTGAATAAAAGATGATTCATTTCGTATATCTGATGTATCAAGTATGCTGAAGAAGATTCTTTATAGGTTTTGTCCTCCCAGACAGTATTTAATTGAGAAATATCAGTGTTTAAAAGTACAAAACTATTTAAACTCATTCTATTACCTATCCCCTCTCTTCACTTTACCATAAAGATATACAGCTGATCCTTGAACAGCATGTTGCAGTAGAAAATCCACATATAACATTTGACTCCCCCAAAACTTAACTAACAGCTTGCTATTGACTGAAAGCCTTACTGATTACGGTCATTAACCATAACAATTAACACATTTTGTACCTGATATGTATTATATACTATAGTCTTATAATAAAGTAAGCTAGAGAAAGAAAAATGTTAATAAGAAAATCATAAGCTTCATCTGTTTTTTCAACTTGTCTCAATCTCCAAAAATTTCCCAATATATTTGTTGGAAAAAATCTGTATATAAGTAGACCTATGCAGTTCAAACCCATGTTGTTCAAGGGTCAGCTATATAGTACCTTTTTGTTTTCCAGGTCAAAGATTTTTATTTAGGGTGAGATGAGAGAAAGATTTTTTTTTTTTTAATTTTAGGTGGCTGGAAAGTACATCCAGCTGAAAACCATCAACCATTTAGACTACATGCTTCATTTGAGTTGTGTTTCTGGATGCAAGTCAAGTATGACAACTGAGTTTCATAACTTTCTCTAAATTGATTCAAAAATATCTGAGGGCCAAAATACTTCTGAGATCTTTTCTGTCCTCTTCTGTTGAGGCCCTATGTAGGTTATCAAGGTCACGACACTATCGCTGGGTCTCAGAAAAATGCAGGAAAGATGAGGAACCCTGACTCTTAGGCTCGCATCATCTCTTATCCTTGTCTATGTTCTCACAGTCCTGACTTCTCACTCCTTCTTCCAGAAGACCTGCTCATTGGGTCTGTGCCTCTGACAAAGAGAATCTAATAATTTATGTCATGTGTTTTGTTAGCTTTCACAATGCTCAGGTTCTTTCATTGGAGTTATAGTTTTTAGAAAGTGTAGAATAAGTTATGAAGGGGAAATATGCTGTTGAAGAAGGTTGAGTGAACAAGGAGGGACTAGAGAAAGTAATAGTGAGAGTAATTCCAGTTAGTGGCAATTGGGATTTTGCAGTGTTCACTACCCAGGGGACACTCAAACCCAGACAGTACTCTCTACTTCAGGATCTTTTTATTTGTGGTATATCCCAGCCCCAGATTATTCAGTCATGGTTTGTTTTTTAAATTCACTCATGGTTTAAATTAAGGTTAAAAAATTGATTTTTTTTAACCGTAAGTCTGAGCAATTTGTAATAGAGCCATATAAGTTACTTTAATGAATCAACATATATTTGATTGAACACCTGAGATGTGCTAGGTTACTTATATTGAGGTAGTTACAGTTCTGTCAAGAAATGATGAAGTGTTTATTGCAAAACAGTAGGGATAAATTGGAGTATATATACTGAATATAGATAGAATCTGCACAATTAGGGGGCCCGCATGAATTATGAGCTGTGTGAGAGAGTGTGGGTTGAGGATATTAAGAAGTTTCTCACCTTGGATGATAGGTTGGATGATGATGTCATTTATTAAAATAGGAAATATAGGAAGAAGGAAAAAAGTGGGAGGGTTGATAACAAATTTTGGTTTTTGTTAGTTCAAGTACCTGTGGTTGGGAGATACAGCTGCTTGATGTATTTGATGGAAGTCACCCAGTTGTATGGGAAATTTGGTACAGGAGAGGAGAGGGAGAAATGCTGGAGCAATTTTCTTGAGTAAGCTGAAGGCAATAGAATCTGGTGGTAGGACTGGATTTTGAGAGGAACAGGATAGTTCACCTACAATACTGGACTTCATGTGTCCTTAGAGCTAGATAAGAAGGTATTAAAATGCCAAGGAAATGCAGAATCCACTGAATTAGTGAAATAATTTAGGTACAACTTAAGAGGAATGTTGCTGACCCAAATCTTGGGGGAGAATTAAATAATATCAACTTGAATCTAAGGACATGTCCCTTACCAAACAATTTTTAAGGCATGCCATTTCCGTTATAGTGACTTGAAAAAGAATTCTTTACATGACTGATCAGTGTGGCAGGGAAGAATCCAAATCATGATTGGCTCTTAAGAGTCTTCGTTTGAAATTAAGACATGTATACAAATGATGAAGTAAATCAAACTCATTGATGCTATTGTTGTAGGTTTAAAATAACAGTTTTATTTTTACAATAAAAAATATTTGTACATGTAATCACAATTTAATTGATAATAATTACATATCATATTGAATAATTGATTGAGACTTGTGATATCAAGTGTGTTTTTGTAATCATAAGTAGAGTGTTTGAGAACTTAAAATCTACCAAGTTTTTTGTCTAACTTATTGGAGTTACAAGAATATAGTACTTGGAAACATTCTGTGTGTCAGATGATTGAAATGGTTAAGAAATTTGAGTATATTTATAAAAGAAGTTAATATTTTAGGGGGAGTTTAATAAATTAAGTTTGTTGATTGGACCAAATGTTAAAGCCCCCATTAACAATGATAGCTGTAATTTACCAAATTAATAACTACAATAATAGGATTGGTAAGGTAAACTTAAAAGCATAAACAGCAAAGATTTTAATAATTTTGAACATTAATTTGCAAAACAAAGGACATACAGAGTATTTCTTTTCTGTGTAAGAACACCAAAATACTCACACTCTCTTCTGTATGTACAGACTCCCTAGGTGGCTTCATCCATGGCTTTAAAGACCATTCAGTGATTTTCATATTTGTATCTTCAACATTGGCCTCTTTTCAGAACCCTGCACTCAATCATCCATCTGCCTATTTGACATTTTGTTATGGATTTCTCATAATAGGCATCTCCAACATAACTAAAACCAAAGTCTTCTTTCCTACCCTATAACTCCCAAACTTAATTCTTTAATCGTTCAAGCCAAAATCTAGGTGTCCTCTTTCATTCCTCTTCATTTTAGTTACCATAAAGGCTAGCAGTTAGGGTCCTGGTAGGAACAAATGGTATATTCAAATTGAGTAATTTGAAGAGAATTAACTAATGGAACTATTCACAAGGTATCAATAAGATATGAGGAGAACACCCGTAGTCCCAAAGGGGCAAAGAGAGGGAGCTTTTATCAGAACCTAGAGACCGAGTGTTGGGTGGAGGGGGCTTGCCTGGTAGGAGCTATGAATCTCACTCTTGGGTTGCAGCCTGCCCTCTTTGGCTTTGCAAGGAGGGAGCTGGGCACATAAAGACTCAATTTCATTCTTTCTCCCATCTCTTGCTGGAGCCTCCATTCTGCTGAATCTGACTGGAAGCCAGAGGTGCAGGTGCCTGTTGATGTGGTCCATAGAGGTCAACTCTCTGCCAGACAGAGCAGGGTGGAGAAGAGTTGAGACAGGCCAGGGATGCACAATGGAAGATACCTAGCATAGAGACTAGCGAAGCCTGCAGTAGATTATTTCTAGGACGTGCCGAAATAGTTCTTTTATCCCACAATTTTTTTTGGATTTTTGATCCTTTTCCTATTAAAGATTATCTTTGAACTCTATATTTTTCATTGTTTGGGCCCTTTTTCTGTTTCTGTGGGGTTTTGTTGTTGTCATTGTTGTTTGTAGTGATTCTCTCCACCACACATTAGGATACCACTGTGTCATGAATACTTTCTTAGGTTAGTTAGAGTCTTGGAAGTTTAGCCAGGCCTGTTAATTATTATGCTTTTTATAACCAGATAATTTGAGTGTTAAGTTGTTAGAAATTGTGTTAAAATTGAGGAATGAACATATTTGAAGTATAACTGTTAGTTGATATTTTCCTACCATGTGCTTTTTCTAAATCTTTAACCTTTCTTTTTGAAATTTCAATTATTGATTTAAGTAAAATAAATAGTGGGACTTTTTATGAAAGTGTCGTAGGAAATTCTCAAGCTGAGATTTAGTAGAATATTGGAGGTTGCAGTTCAAACTGCTACAGAAGCCATATCTTCTATCAAGTCCAAGATTATCAAATTATTTAGTGCTATCATTATGATCTCTTCATTTAACCCTCTTTGCCTTTCCATGCTTATTAGTCTTTGAAAGTCTGAAATACCTTTCTTACCTTGAATTGAATGTGATTTCGAGTATAGTAAGTTCTCACTTAATGTTGTTGATAGGTTCTTAGAACTGCAGCAAAGCAACATATAATGAAATTAGTTTTACCACAGGCTAATTGATAGAAGCAAGAGTTAAGTTCCTATGGCATCTCATCAACATTATAACAATGACATTTGAGGACCTGCTGTATAACTTTTGACCCTTTTAATAAAATTTTATCTGCTCTCTTTTTATTATCTCATTCATTCACTTCTCATTTCTTTCAATGAAGGAATAGATGTGGCTTACAGTAAAAACATGCAATAAAGCAAATGAGAAGTAATATGTGATAAAATCAGAAATTACACAAAACTGGAACTTTCACAAATATTTGGAGGTTAAACAACTAATTTCAAAGAAGAAATCAAAAGAGAAATCATAAAATACCTTGAGACAAAGATGGGAATGTAACACCAAAATTTATGTGATGCAGCAAAAGCAGTTCTAAGAGGGAAGTTCATAGTGATAGATACCTACCTCAATAAACAAGAAAATCTCAAATAAATAACCTAATTTTACACTTTGAGGACCTAGACAAAGAACAAAGCCCAAAGTAAATAGAAGAAAGGAAATACCAAAGATTAGAGAAGAAGTAAATGAAAGAGTATAAAAAGATAATAGAAAATATCAGTGAAACTCAGAGCTGGTTCTTTGAAAAGATAAGCAAAATTGACAAACCTTGAGCTAGACTCACCAAGAAAAAGAGGACTCAAATACGTAGTTCCCTCCTGTCCCCACCCTTATCCACAGGGAATATGTTCTAAGATCCCAGTGAATGCTTGAAACTACAGATAGTACCAAACCCTATATATACTGTATTATTTTCTTATACATATGTACATACATACCCTTTTACTGAAAGGGAGCACTTTATGGCTTCTCTTGAATTTTTTGAATTGCTAGCATCACTACCTTTGAATTGCTAGCATCACTACCTTTGCATTTTGGGGCCATTAAGTAAAATAAGAGTTACTTGAACACAAGCATTGCGATACCATGATGGTTGATCTGATAACCAAATTGGCTACTAAGTGAGTAATGGGCAGGTAGTGTATACACCATGGATACACTGGACAAAGAGATGATTCACATCCCAGATGGAACAGAGGAGGTTTGTGCAAGATTTCATCATGCTACTCAGAACATTGTACAATTTAAAAATTATGAATTGTTTATTTCTGGAATTTTCTATTTAATATTTCCAGACTGCAGGTAACTGAAACCACGCAAAGCGAAACCACAGATAAGGAGATAGTAGTGTAAATAAAATCAGAAATGAAAGAGGAGATGTTACAACTGATACCACAGAAATACAAAGGCTCATGAGAATACTATGTACAATTATACACCAACAAATCATATGACCTAGAAGAAACATAAAACTTACCAAGTCTGAATCATGCTAAAATAGGAAACTGAACAGATTGATTATTAACGAGGAGCAATTGAATCAGTAATCAAAAACTTTGTAACAAACAAAAGTCCAAGACCAGATGTCTTCTCTGGCGAATTCTACCAAACATTCAAAGAATTGATACCAATCCTTTTCAAACTCTTCCAAAATATGGAAGGGGGAAACTCACTGAAACACACTTTATGAGGCCAGCATTACCCTGATGCCAAAACCAGACAAGGATGCCACCAAGGAAGAAAATAACAGGCCAGTATCCCTGATGAACATAGATGCAAGAATCCTCAACAAAGCAGGAGCAAACTTAATTAACAACACATTACAAGGATCATACAGCATGATCAAGTGGGATTTATTCTGGGGATACGAGGGTAGTTCAACATCAACAAATCAGTCAGTGTAAGATACCACATTAACAAAATGAAGGATGAAAATTGTATGATCATCTCAGTAGATGGAGAAAAAGCTTTTGACAAAATCCAACATCCATTTTGTATAAAAACTCTCAATGTGGGTATGGAGGGAACAACGTAATAAAGTCTATATATGACAGACTCACAGCCAATATACTCAGTGATAAAAAGCTGAACAATTTTCCTCTGAAATCAGGAACAAGACAAGAATGCCCATTCTCACCACTTTTTTTCAATATAGTATTAGAAGTCCCAGCCAGAGCAATTATGCAAGAAAAAGAAAAGGCATCCAAATTGGAAAGGAAACAGTAAAACTCATTATTTGCAGATGACATGATATCATATATCGAAAACTCTAAAGCCTTTATTTAAAAAAGCCATCAGAGCCAATAAATTCAGTAAAGTGTCAGGGCACGAAACCAATACACAAAAATCTGTTGTGTTTCTTTACACTAATAATGAACCGTCAGAGAAATTAAGCAAATAGTCCCATTTATAATTGCATCAAAAAGAATTTAAAAATAGGAATAAATTTAACCAAAGAAGTGAAAGGCCGATATATTGAAAACTACAAGACGTTAAAGAAATTAAAGAAGACACACATAAATGGAAAGATATTCTGTGCCTCATAGATTAAAATAAATAATATTGTTCGAATGCCCATACCACCCAAAGTATTATACAATTTCAATGCAATCCTTAGCAAAATTCCAATGGCATTTTTTAAAATAGAAATAGAACAAACAGTTCTAAAATTTGTATGAAACCACAAAAGACCCTGAATAGCCAAAGCAGTCTTGAGAAAGAACTAGGCTGGAGGAATCACACTCCATGATTTCAAACTATATTACAAAGCTATAGTAATTCAAGCAGTAGGATGTTAGCATAAAACAGACACATAGATCAATGGAACAGAATAGAGAGTCCAAAAATCCACACATATACAGCCAATTAATTTTTGACAAAGGAACCAAGAATATACAATGAGGAAATGACAATCTAGTCAGTAAATGTTGTTAGGAAAAATACAAAAGAATGAAACTAGACCACTGTCTTACACCATACACAAAAATTAACTCAAAATGGATTAAAGACTTGAATGTAAGACCCCAAACCATAAAATTTCTGGGAGTGGGGGAGGGTGGGAGGAGGAAGGCCATAAGCTCCTTGACATAGGTCTTGGCAATGATTTTTTGAATCTGACACCAAAAGCAGAAGCAACAAAAGCAAAAATGAACAAGTAGGACTACATCAAAGTAAAAAGCTTCTGCACAGCAAAGGAAACCAACAAAATGAAAAGGCAACCTACTGAGTGGGGGAAAATAATTGCAAATCATATATCTGATAAGGGGCTAATATCCAAAATTTAGAAAGAACTCATACAATTTAGTAGGAAAAACCACCACCACCACCACCACCAATAAAAAGCCTGATCAAAAAATGAACAGATCTAAATAGACGTTTTTTCCAAAGAAGACATACAGATGGCCAGTAGGTACATGAAAAGATGCTCAACATCATCAGTCATCAGGGAAATGCAAATTAAAATCACAGTATTGCATCACACCTATTAGAATGGCTACTATTAAAAAGACAAGAAATAGCAAATGTTGGTGAGGATGTGGAGAAAGAGAACCCTTGTGCACTGTTGGTGAGAATGTAAATTGGTGCAGCCACTGTGGGAAGCAGTATAGAGCTTCCTCAAAAAATTAAAAATAGAGCTACAATATGATCCAGCAATTTCACTTGTAGGTATTCTAAGAAATTGAAAACTAATTGAAAAAGATATAAACACTCCATACTCGTTGTATCATATTTATAAAAGCCAAGATATGGAAAATGACCTAAATGTCTAATTAGTGGATGAATGATAAGGAAAATGTAGTATATATACAATGGAATATTACTTAGCATAAAACCAAGAAAATCTTGCATTTTAAGAACGTGGATGAACCTCAAGGGGATTATGCTGAATGGAATAAATCAGATAGAAAAAGACAAATACCGTTTGATCTCTCGTATATGCAGAATCTTAAAAAAAATACCCAAGCTCAGATACAGAGAACAGATTGGTGGTTGCAGGAGGTGGAGGGTTATGGTGTGGAAGTGGGTGTGTTTTTTTTTAAATAAATTGAGTAAAACATTAAAGTAAATGTGATTTAACATTGTGTAATATGTCATTTCAAAAATCTCATGGTTTAAGATTCCATATCAAACTTCTTTGAAGGCAGTGAGAAATGTGCAAATTGTGAGAAGTTGTGAGTTATGAAAAAATAGGATTGAAAAGCTTGTATTGTATAGTAGCTTTGAAAGTCTTACTTGTTAAAAAAATCTTAGCGCAATCTTTTATTCTCTACCGCCCCCATATTATGTGACAATTAGGTCGTATTTTAATATATGCAGACTTCATTAAGACCAAAATTCTTTGTTTCAGATTTTTTTTCTTGGCAGAGAATACTTGCATTTTTCTCATGATGTCTTATTCTCTTTGGTTCCCAGGTGAGCGGTCCTCTCAAAGGACATTTTATGTACTCTTGATGATGAATATTTTATCTCTGCCGACATTGTTTCTAATTTGTGAACAATTTTTTTTAGGACCTTTGTATCCATTATTATTACAATTGCAAAATCAATTCTAACACTAAATACAGAGTCATCAGTATGTCCTTTCTTATGGAGAGCCATGGGGAGCTACAGAGTCTGTTCAGGTAGAGTCATTTATAGCATCCTGTACAAGGAATGATTTCCACAGATTCAGCAAAAAAGTGAAGTATAATGTCCTTTTTTAAAAAATTCATGTCTTATCTAATCATTTCCCTTTTAACCTTGTTCTTTCTACTGATTTTTAACGTTTACTGCAAGCCTTCAGATTTTATTATTTGGGAAAGCTGAATTTGTCAGCCAAAGACCATAGTTTTTTAAAAAATTTTTATTGTTTGCTAACCATAAATATAATTTCTCTTTTTGTTTTCTGTTTCGTTTTTTTTGTTTTTGCATGTTCCAGATGAGTAGTTTTTGTTGTTTTAACAGTTGCTTTGCAATTTTGGTGATTTTCAAATTAAAAAAGGGAGACTTGAAGAATTATAGTTAGTTACTTAAACAAACATGTTGAAAACCAGAGTGGTCTTATTAAAAAAAAGAATGAATGCCCAGTCACACATCCTTAGGGAGTTTGTATTTGTGTTTCTAGTGAAAAACAGTTACGTGAACTACATGATTGAGTTTTTGTTTTTAATTAACAAAAACTAGGTACCACACACACCCCTCCAAGTCCCATTTTCCTTCTACAGGGTATTACAGTTGAAAGGAAAGCAAGAATATGCAAGTGTGGACATAAGAGCTCTCTGACGGTAGAGCCTTCTATGCACACATGGGCAGCTCCCATCTTCTTGCCTGTAATCATTTATCTGTAGTAGTTTGAAAAGAAGAGGAACCATGTAGTAGTATAGGAGAGTGAGTATTAAATAATAGCACACAAGTGGGACACTGAGAGGGCAAAACATGTTTGCTCAGGAAAATCCAGGCCAAATTTTCTACTTGCTCTCATCCTGCCCTTGCCTCGTTTCACCTGACTCTTGGTCATTCTCTAGACTCTGGCATCTTCTGTCAGAATAAATCCATGGAATTGGAAGATTAACAAATATTGTTCTCTTTTATATCTTTAAATTGTAATAATAGAGAAAATCTGCTGTCTTTTGGATCAAAGGACAAAGCATATAGTTGATACTGTTTTTGGCTGCCCTGCAAATGAATATAGTCTTTCTCTGGTATCTGCAGGGGATGGGTTCCAGGTCCCCTGCAGACACCAAATCTACAAATGCTCAAGTCCCTTATATAAAATGGCATAGTATTTGCATATAACCTATGCACATTCTCCTGTGTACTTTAAATCAGTTCTCGATTACTTATACCTAATACAATGTAAATACCATGTAAATAGTTGTTATACTGTATTGTTTAGGGAAAAATGATAAGAAAAAAGTCTGTACATGTTTAGTACACATAGGGCTAACTACATAGTACACGTCGGCAACAGCAACATTTTTTAAAAAAATATTTTTGAGCCGCAATTGGTTGAATCTATGAATTCAGAACCCACGGATACCAAGGGCCACTGTATTGTATTTGTAGGCAAATCCCATGAGAGCTTGGAATCAGGGCTCTCTTTTTATTGCTTAGGAGTAGCAATAAAAGTAGGAGGTAGTCAGGGCACCAGCATGAAACAAGGTGCGAGTGGTGGCCGCTTCAGCTCTGCAGTCAGTGGCCCTAGGCTGGAGCCGTTGGAGGTCATTCTCATGTTGCAGCAGAGGCTGGTGCAGGATGCTAAGGAGTGTAAGTGGCAACTCCTAAACCTTGTGGTCATTGTAGTGGTACTGTGAGCTGACTTGGTTCTTGCAGTTCTTTTGCTTTCTCATCCATTCTGTGAATTATCAATATTCTTCCAATAAATCAGTTGACTGATGTTTACAATCAGAACCCTGTCTGATGAGGAAACCCTTTGAAAAAAACCCTTCGACGTTCGAGTATCATATTTTCCTGTTTGGTTTGAGAACTTTTTTGACAGAGAGTTGTGTACCTTATTTGACAAAAAAAAAATATGATGATGTTCAGACTTCATTCTAGTAAGAACCCAGTTAAATATGTCAGGCCCATGGCATCCCTCTAATATCATCACCACCCTATTATATGATACCTGTACTAACTATATAGTATTTATAGGAACAAAATTTAAGACATTTTTGCCTGTATTCCAGGGAATAAAATAAAGCCAATAGTAAAAGCATTTGTAATATAAATGAAATCCACATGCTACTTTTAATCTTTTGAGGGAAGAGATTATTTTTGTTGATATTTTATTTTTGATTAGTGATGGGTGTTGAGAGAAATCAATTGATATCTCATAAGTAACCCCAAGCAGAGCTGCCCTAAGCTGTGCATTCAGCCTTTGCTTGTGAAGTTTGACAGTAGTTGGAAAGTGCCTCTTTAATAAAACACGCCTTTAAATAACTTTCAGATTAATTTCAGCTTTTAAAGTGAGAAGATGGCTTGAACTACCACTGCTGCCACCTCAGCTGTGGATCTGAAATATCCAGCTGTGCCCTCTCTGCCTCTCTCATCACCAATAACAGACTTTGCAATCAGAATCTGTCTGACACGTGTGTTGATGTGTGAGGTGAGATAGCATCTAGTTCACTGTATTGGCTCTTCAGTGCTAGACCATAGTAAACATTTGTCTCTGTCAGCAGTTAAAGCAACGTGATTTGAGGATGCACAGGGATTACAGACATCTCCCCACCTCCATTATGCTTTTGTCTAGGTCTGTAAAGACATAGCAGGGGATTCAGAATAAAAAAGAATCGATTTAACTTTTTAGACCAATAATGTTTACAAGCTGTTTCTCATCTCAGGAAGAGAAAAGTCCAATGATGGTCTCACTGTACATCATATTATCCCTTTTAATAGTTCTTATTATAGCAAAACATAGGAACTATCTGCATGTCATTAGCCACCATTGGTATTTGGTGTATCATATCAGAGATCTTTGACTTAATGGACAATAAAATAAATCCAAACCCTGAATTATCTTTTATTATCCACTGTGAGGAGAATCCTCGTTGGTGGTCACAAAAATCAGTTTTCTTTAGGAAAACACCAATTTAAGAGAAAAATCTAATAACGATCATGATGATAATATCTATTGATTACTGAGCACTATTCTGAGCATTTGGTATACAGTATCTCATTTACTATTCCCAACACTCCTGTGAGATGATTCTTATTTTCTAGGTAAGTAACTGCTCCAGAAAGCAATAGGACTGGATTTCAGGCTTGTTTGACCATGCCCTTAATCAAAGCCATGAGCTTAGTCACTGGGCAGCTCATCCTACCACATGAGGAATGTTGTATCAGACACCCAGGTTCCAAAGCTGAAAGAAGTGGTGCCTGCGTTCAGGTGCTCCAAGTCCAGGGGGCGAAGGTGCACTGTAAGTCAACTTTACTCAACAGAGTGATGAGTGTTATGACAGTGGAATAGAAAAGGTGCTAAGGGAGTTTGAAGATGGTCGTCTAAATCAAAGGGTCACAGAAGTCTTCCTGGAAGAAATGGTCATTGGGCTGAATTTTGGAGAATGGCTAGGAGCCAGCCAGAGGGAGATGGTGGAGAGTGATGTAGAGGCAGAGGGTTGGTCCCTTTGATGACATGAAGCATGAAAAAGACTGGATCAGGAATTGCACATAGGTCCGTATGATTGTCATGGGAAAAATAATAATAACTACTATCTGTTAACTTTTATATGTCAAACATTACCAATATTATCTCATGTAATCCCTGTAACAACCATTGGAGTCCAGAAACATCATAAAGAGCCTACCTGCTTAGAGTTCGGATTTTATCCTGACAGTTCTGGGTGACCATGGAAAGATCTTAATCAACAGAATGACTCGATGTGTTTTAGAAAGGTCATTGTTAGCATTTTGTACACAAAATCAGAGTTGAATGAGACCCGAGGTACGGACACCAGTTAGGAGACTAGACAGTGTGTTATCCAGGAGATGGTGGGTGATGCTCTGGATGAAGTCCCCAGGCCTGGAGAGGAACAGGCAGTTAGTAGAGACCAAGTTGGATGGATTTACAGGAATCGGTGACTGATAGACTATGTGGGACTGAGCGCCATGTTTTTGGAGCCTACAGATTGTTAAATGACAGAACACTCTGTTGTTTCCAACAATATGGGATAAGATTTCTACTGTTAGGAACTGCAAGAGAAACAATTTTAGTGTGAGTTTTTTGTTTTCCTCTTGTCTGTTTTAGGGCTCCCCATCTCCAGTTCCCAAAGCACCAAGAGCAGAGAGAATCCGCTTTCTTGGGATCTTTCCTGGGCATTTTTAGATGATACTTAAACCCTCCTTAAAGTCAACTTGAGAACCCTAGCTCTTTTTAAATATTTTCATTATCTGACTCTTAAGTGTACAAAATATAGAAAAATGTCCTTGTTGAGGAATATTAAAAGTGTTTATGTATTTTTATGCCCTACTTTCTGCTTAGAAATGTTCCGTTCAGATAGTGATCATAAAAGAGGTTTAATAAAAAATGTATTAATCTCTCTTTTGTTTCCAGCTAAATTTGTATTTCTTTGCTCATTAGGGACAAAATAGTACATGGTCTGAAACTGACCAGGTGAAGCCCTGATTTGTGTAATGTGTATGAATATGCATGTAAAGCTTGGTTCTCATTACAGACAGTCATGCTTGGGGAATTTACTGCTGGTTTTATTGGATAATTCTGTTATTACAAAAATTGGTATTAAAAATTAGATATTCCATCTAGCCATTATAAGAGAAGAATTGCATCTTAAAAATAAGAAAGAGATTTATTTTTTACTTAGCCTCCTTTTTGAGTTTCTTAGTTAAAAAGAAAATCTCACTTCCTTGATCTGTTTCCAATACGACAAGTCCTGGGATTTGTATAGCAAGGAATATGTGAGAATCTTGGATTAGAGTCTCTTTAAATCTAATTATCAGATACACGCCCTAAGTTTTAAAACCTCACTTTTGGTTCATCTGGAAATATGTGTACCAGGACTCATGAATGCCACTGATCAAGGGTGACTGATGCACAGACTGGGAGCCACGTGGGCCCCTAGTCTGGTTCAGCACAGCGGCACTCTCTTCCATTCAAAGTCTCAGATGTCTGCCCCTCTGCAAAGCCGGGAGGCCAATGTCTATAGCGGCTAAGCATGAAATCCCCTGCTTCTGTTTGTTTCTTTTGTTGCCACGAGTTAATAGGGACAGAGACAGGAGACAGCCCAGAACAAAGCAGAAATAATGGAGTATTTCACCCCAAAAAGGAATGTGGATTGAGAAATACAAAGGGTAAGGCAAAGACAGACTTAGTGTCCTGAGGCAGTGTGATGTATTGGCCAGAAGCCTCAGCCTTGGGACAATTCCGAGCCAAAGGCTTCTTCTGTGAGCACGGAGCAGCCCACATGGCCGAAAGGTTTGACCCATCCTCTGTAAAAACAATTTATTGTTTTTCCCACTAGGGTCTTAAAGGGCCACAGGATTTTTCACCTCAAAAAGTGGATTGAACTTGTAAGGTGGGGAAGTTTCTGCTGGGGTCTTCCTGGTGACCAAGGGCTTTTTACAGCACTCCATCGTCTTGCTTATTATTTCTGTTGCTGTTGGTATTATTTTGAACTTTGTTCTTTTTACTTGTTTGCAAGACCCACCGTTTAGTCCAAGACATTAGGGTATGTTTGAAACTCGCTTTTCTTCTTGCAAGTGGAAAGAAAGGATTAGCCAAGAGATTGTGTGTTCATTATAGATCTTCTTCTTTGTATATATATTTCTACGCAACCCAGTTTATTCATGTATTTTCTTTCATACTCTTCTTCCAACACATTTTATTTTGTGTTTAAAACTTGCTTTTTTATTTGTTTATTGAGGTATAGTTTAAATATACATATTTTAAGGGGGAAAATTTGAGGACTGCTCCTTTAGAGATTTTTTTTCCCCCTTTACTACCATGCCTAGAATCAGAAATCTCTGCAGCCAGCATGAGTTTCCCTTAATAGAGAAGCTTTGTCCTATCCAGAGGACAAAAAAATAAAAAGAGGCGGGGGTTAAATGAAAGAAGCCAACAGTGGGAAAAAGAAACCAACAGCACTTCCGGATCCCCTTATGTTCTCTCCCAGCCAGTGCATTCTCTTCCTTCCTTACTCTCTAATTCAGGAACCCATGTCCTCTAACTCTACTGGGAGAAAGGTGAGGGCCATCTTCCTGCAATGAAAAGAATTTTAGCCGTAAACCTGACGGTGCAACTAAGGAAACAGTACCAGGGCTTGGATCTTCCCTTTCCTCTGCCAGGCGTCTGTTCAGTTACACAGGCAGACTCAATGCACTCACACTCCCTCAAAACAACAGAAACCCCGGCTTCTGGTACTGTGATCCCTGGCTCCAGGCGTGGCTGTGCCAAGGCCGAGAGGACGTGAATAACAGCTCTGGGGGCCAACAGCCCTCCAAGTGATTGGAGCCCCAGCTTTGTCACTTCCTCGCTCTCTGGTGTATTTTCATATCTGTATGCTGCCCTTATGCAGACCGCATCCAATGTCTCCTCCACACGACACACCCTCAGATGTTACATAGATGCTTAGCATCCCCATGGCTCAGAAGACCGCTCTGGAGCCAGACTGCCAGTGTTCAAATCCTGGATCCATTTAGGCAAGTTATTTAACTTCTTTGGGCCTCAGTTTCCCTATCTTCAAATCAATATCGTACTTTCCTCATTGGGTTGTTCAAAGTAGTAAGTGAATTAAGACACACAAATCACTTGTGGTGGTGCTTACTCATGTTAGCTACCTTTGGTTTTATTTTTAAGTTATTAGGACACCCATCCTTCCTCATGCCTTTTCCAGAGTTTGAGTGGTTCTTACAAGTCCTGTTACACATTTTGGTTGTATTTTCAAAAGACAGATACATATTTGGCTATTATAGATTCAGAAAATATTTTAATTGTGTAATTTTAGATATTTGCAGACTTAATATTTTATTCGTTGACCATATTTAATATTAGAAAACACTCGCAGAAATTGACTTCCTTTCAAAAACTTTTTTTCAGTGTGAGAATTGGTGAAGGTCAGAACGTACAGGTAGCTGTTCTTGGTTTTGAAATCAAACTTACCGCAAGTATGGGTGAATTTTCTCTTGCTTTTCATTACTGACAAGTATTTATGGGGTGCTGAGCCAGGCTCCACCTAGGCCTCCACACAACAACCTGGTTGTCTGCCACAGCAAACCTCTGGTTTTTGTGTGGTGTGACCTATGTTTAAATGAGGAGGGGAGAGTGTGGGGCTTGGGCAGTGACCGCATGGCTGCACAGAAGCCCCAAAGCCTCCTGAAGAAAATTTTCCAGCAGCTATACAGAACTTCAATCAAATTGAAATTATGCTCAGAATAAAGTCGTGTATTCATGATGAAAAACAGAGCATCAATCGAAACAAATGGCACGTCCCCAAAGGCTAGGGATCTAGCGGCATGAGATGGCGGGGACATGTGTCTGGCAATGCAGTGGGTAGTGCCAGAGCAGGAGGATTTTGATCAAGACTGTCCAGAACAGTGAAGCTGTATGACAACTCTGCTTCCTGCTTTGCTGCCTGGCCACGCTCAGTAAATGTAAAACCAATGTCAGGATCAAGGATGAAAAAGTGTTGGGATCAGTGTGTATAATTCCATCAGCTAGTAATTTTTACAGTTATATATATATAAAATACAGGTGGCATAGTATTAACCGCAGTACTAGAAATGTGTGCAAAACACCGAGCGGTGGAAGAAAAGATGAGCTCTCTCCGAGGGAACTGGAGAAGGCTTCCCAGAGGAGGTGACACCTGAGCAGAACTTCGAGTAGGAATTCGTGAAGCAGAAAAGAGAGGGAAAGGCCTTTCCTCCTGAGTGCGTAGGAGCAGGGCGGCCCACAAACCTGAAGTGTTCAGTCTCTTTGAGGGACTGGTGAGTGACTTGAAGGATTGCTCGTCTTATTAAGGTAGAGATGCAGAGGAAATTGAGGTACACACTTAAGTGCTTAATTAGTGCTTTGCAGCGTCGATTTGTTGTGCAGTTCTTCGCTGAGTACCTCCTGGGTACATTGCTCTGTCAGACCTACCGAACTCCTGGCACTGTCCCCAACAGAAATGGAGACATTTTAACACCATCTTACCTTGGTTCTAGGCCACCAGACTGAAATGCGAGTCTTCATTTTACCCTTGCAATTTAATCTTTTGCTTATTTTTCCGCCCTAATACATGTGTTCACTCTCCTTTAAACACATATCCCTAAGGTTCTTGCTTTTGCTTTTCAGCTAATCCACCTTTCAACTAAAGGTTATATGATTGTATGATTTGTCCAGAGTCTAGGACACAGAGTTATTACTGGTGATTCCAGTCCTTGCCCTCGCTTAAGACCTTGGCACAGCATTTCCTCACATACAACATTCATAGAAGCTTGTAGATGCATGCTGGGGGAGACATCCTGCATCTTGACATAATAGGAGAGATACACTGTGTTCTTTTGAGAAGAACAAGTCATAACGAACCCTATATGAAAAGGCCTGTGAGCTGAAGCAGTCTAGGCAGCAGAGACCATGACCTAGGTTGCTGCCCTGCTCCCACTCCCCAGGTATACTAGTTACAATGCAGGTTCACCCTGTTCTCTATTCTCTACTGCAAGTCAGTGCCAAGAGTTGTGTGTATTTAGTGTCTTGGGTTGGAATAGGATGGGTTGGAGCATGTGGAGACTGCTGTTGATTGGTGGGAGGGAAAGGCCACAGTCTGGGCCACATGGTGGGCTGCCAGGCCCTTGCCCAAGGAAGCTAACTGTCACCTAAGATACCTTAAGAAAATGAGCCTCATGATGAACATTTACCCGTATGGTGCCTTTCTTGTAGCATAATGCTTTGAACTGATACCTCGCAATATCCTCCTGAAGAAAGGAAGTAGCGGATAGTGTTAAAACGTTATTGGTTAATCATGGGGAGACTGAAGCATGGCTAGGTTTATAGGGCCTGAACAGAGTTATACAATGCCTTAGTGTCTGGCCTGGGAATGAAGCCTGAGTTTGCCACTTGCTGTCAGGACTGCCGACGGCATTGTGTTCAGCATTGTACAGCAGTGAAAGGGGCTTACTCTTAACAATGCAAGAGCTGCTTTAGGAGACAGACACAATGAACTTTGGTACAGTATAGTCTAGAGGCCAAAATGAGTAGTTTTCAGTAAATTGACTATGAGATCCAAAGCTTCATTAAGTTTTAAACTGAAAAACAAGTGAAAACTCCATACAGTTTTTAGAAACTGACTTAAGAAACAGGAACATTATTCCCCCATTTGAAATAGCGTATTCTTAAAAGTCTTATTTTATTGGCTCAAAATCTGGCACTGTTCCTGTGTAACCATAGGATTTATTTATTTCAAATAAGTATTCAAAGATTCTGTGATTTATACCAAAGATTCTGACTTTTAATAATTGTCAATATAACCTTTATGCTTTTAATGTTCCCAAATACCTTATTTCCATATTCTGTGGTTTTTGGAGGGAGGCTTTTAAGTTCAGATTTAGTTTGAATCTTCCAGAACAGTTGGAAACACAGAGCCCGCAATTCAAGAGGTTGCGGGGAGAGGGGAGATGTCGTTGTCAGTTACCTTTAATGTCCACATGACTGGAGCCAGGGGGTGGAGAAGACAGCACTGGACAGAACATAGATAAGGGAGATAAGAGATTGGAACAGAATGTCATTGCTAAATTGCCTTTTATGTCAAAAGTAACTTCGATGGCCTAGAATAAAATAACAGGTGATGTAGATATTGATGGCTGCCAATTTTTTACACTCTGGATTTAAAAAAGAACATGAAGATGAAATTCTGGAACTTTTGGGCAAAATGTTGAGTAGTATTTGTATATGAATAATTTAAACAGGGCAATGTAGTAATCAGTCACCTGCCATTTCATTTTGTATTTAAAAATTTATGATAGTTTGTGCTAGGATATTTGGGCCAGTCTCCCTCCAGGAGTTAGTCTGGGGGAATTCTGGCAGAAGAGCTGAGCAAGAATAGGGAAGACCAGAGCAGGAATAGGGTCTCCCCCCCACCCCCTCACCCCACCGCCTCAACAAAGATCAAAGCAACCTAGTAAGAGAAACTACTGCGTGACTAGTGGTGTTGTCTGCCATAGCTGAACCTGGCAGGGCTTTCCAAAGTAAGTAGCATGTTATAAAAATTTCTATATGCATTTTTTTCTTTCTAAAATTATTTCCCAAAAAGAAAATAACTGTTAAATATTGTCATTATTTTAAGATTTTAAAATATATATTGTCAGATGACTTCTCAAATAATTTAACCTATTCAATTTCTTATCTCACGTTCATCATATTTTCTGTCTTCGGATACTTAGTGAAGTTGAATTTGTCTGCTCCTCTCCTGTTCGTTGTCCTAATTGGACATATAAGAGGCATGAGAGTTGAATGGGATACCGTTTTAGTTTTCTGCTGTTGCCATAAAAGATCACCATGCATTTAACAGCGGAAAATATCACAAATTTATTATTTCAGAAATCTGTTGGTTCAAAATCTAGAGAGTTTGAGAGGTTTCTCAGTTCCAAGTCTCACAATTAAATGTGTCAGCAGGTCTCTGTTCCTTCTGGAAACTCTAGGGACAATCTATTTCCAAGCTCCTTTATGTCCTTTACAGAATTCAATGCCAATTGATTGTGGGACTGAGGTCCCTGATTTTTTTGTGGGCTGTTGGCCAAGGGTTATTCTTATTTCTAGATGCCACCTGCATCCTGTGGCTTGTGAAACTCTTTCTCCTCTCAATGCCATCAATGGCGGATGAAGCCTTTTCACGCACTAAACCTCTGACTCTACTTACATGGCATCTCTCCTGCCTCCTCTGCATCTATGACTCTGCTGCCTTCCTCTTTGAGTGGTCCTCTTTGAGGGAATGCATACATCATACATACATGCATGCAAGCACAACATACAGCTAGCTAACTCTTCTCAGGTCTTTTTCATGAATAAGAAAATGTTTGTAAAAAATCGGTATCAGCCAGGCCTCATACAAATCCAGGATGTGATGTGTTTTATCTAGAATGTTGTTTATAGTCGTAGTTGTCAGTCTTGTAGGAGAAGGCGTAATGGAACTTGAGTAAGGCCAAAGAAGAGCAACTAAGATGTGGTGGGAGGAGTGGCTATATGAAGGCAGACAAATAATTAGGACTCCTCGGGTTCGAAAAGACTGAGAGGGAATGTGACTAGAGTTTAATAAAATTTGTGAAGAATATCGATTTCATGATCACTGAGTTGTTTGCCAGAAGTAGTCAGAACCTCTCAAAAGCCGAGGAAAAGTGAATCTAAGCCAAAAAGAAGCTCTATTGTAGCAATAAAAGAGCTCGTGTACATTAAAACCACTCTTTTGAGAACTGGGCTAACTTCTGGCATTGAAGCAAAATGAAAAAGTCAAGGTTTCTCTTATTTTAACACTATTGAACTGTTGGAGGCACCCAGGGAGAGCAGAGATCAAGCTTTTTACTAGTCTTTACATTTTCTTTTTTCTTTTCTTAGGTAAAACTTTAATGTCATTTATTTTCAGTTATTTATTGAGGATACATTCTATGCCATGTTCTCTGCTCAGCACTGGGGATGCTGGGATGAAGACGGACAGATGTGGTTCCCACAGACTGAGGATGAATAAGAAACTGTTATAGTCTGCGTGATGAATTCATAAATGTGCTGTGAGAGCTTGACACGAATTGCTAACGTGCTCTTAGGATCAGAGCAGGGGCCCTGAGAAGGGGATGCTTAAGCTGAGACCTGAAAGCCGATGAGTTCACTAAGCTGGGGGAAGAGGGAAGCACGTGTTGAGTGCCTTGAGGTATGAGAGGGTCAGCGTGTCTGGAGGTGGGGGGTGTGGGGGAGGGGGAGAGGGATGGGAGACGAGGCTGGAGGGGTATGGGTTGGTGGAGCAGATCATGGTGCGCCCCATAGACCATGATAAGGGTTTGGACCTAAGAGTAGTGGGAAGTCCCTGAAGGGGATTAGGCAGATATGATAAGATCTCAGTTTCATAAACAATCACAGTGGCTGCCACACGGAGAAAAGAGAGGCCAAGAAAGCGGAGGAATATTGTTGCTCAGGTGAAGGTGGCCTGGGCTGGAGACAATTGGACAGATTCTAGAGTTACTTCAGAGGTTGTACGGACCAGACTTGTTGACTAAGTAGATATGAAAAGTGAGGGAGTGAAATAAGCCTGATTTATGAGAGTATGATAGCCAATTAGGACTCAGATTTTATCTAAATAAGAAGAATTAGCACAGGCTTTTTATAGGTCTCTTCTCTCATGCTCTCCAGATGACCCAGAAGTCAGTAGGTCTGCCTGCCACCCTGCCTCCCTCTCTCTTTCACTCTAGAATCATTCGGGGCCTAAATGCTTCAGCCTCCATGAGCTGAATAAATGGGTGTCAAATAAGTAGAAAGATCAAAAACTACATGAATGATTTCCATTCTTTCTCACATCCTTGTCTTTAACTCTTGTGGAGAAAACAGGTTTGTGCAGTGCACACACTCACTGTTCATAGTACCCTGAGGTCAATTGACCTGAAATGGAATTTAACAAAGGTCAAGATGGCAGTGCTCTATAGAGGGATTTCTACTTAATGATTTTTAAAAGCTTTTTTTTTTTCTTTTTAAATAATATCAGAATTAGTAAGACAAGTACAAGGAATTTTCACATAGATCACTTATTCAGCTTTACCAGTCACTAATATTTTACTGTGTTTGCTTTATCACACTCCTGCCATATAGAGATGGAGAGATGGTAATGGAGAGATTTCGAATTTTTCTTAACCAGTTAGTTGCATGTGTCAAGATCCTTCACCTCTAAATATTTAAGTATGTGTGTGTGTATGTTTTTTCCCAGAACAGTGATTTTCTTTATATAACCATAGTGCAGTGGTTAAATTTAGGAAATTTAACCTTATTTGATACTGTTATCTAATATGCAATCTCTATTCTGCTCTCGCCTATTGTCCCAATAATGTCGTTTGTGGCATTCTTTTCCAGCTTGATCCAGGATCCAATCCAGGAAGCATTGCACTTTGTTATCCTGTCTCTTTAGTCATCTTGAACCAGGAAAAGTTCTTCAGCCTTTATTTGACTTTTGAGACACTGACATTTTAGAAGAGAACAGGCCAGTTGTCTTACAGAATGTTGCCCACAGTGGTTTTGTAGATTTCCTTATGTGTAGATCCAAGTTGTGCATTTTGGGCAGGAAGCTGCATAATAATGATGTTGTGCCCCTCGCAGTGCACCTGTCACAGCGGAATGGGGCCATGAAGTTCGTATCTGTGTCATTCTTGGGAATATTAACTTTGATCACTTGGTTAAGGTGGCATCCTCCAGTTTCTTCACTCTAAAGTTACATTTCCTCCTAATAAGTAATAGGTTATTTAATCACTTGGTAATATTTAATTATTTAAAGTGTTGCTAAGCTTTGGGTCCATGGTCTTATTTAAAAGAGCCACATTTCCCCCTCTCTTGGCAGTGTTTTAGAGCACTCTGCTGCAAGGGACCACCACCTGCACGACCAGAATATGACCTGGTTTGCATAGGCCTCACGGGCTCCGGCAAGACCAGTCTGTTGTCAAAGCTCTGCAGCGAAAGCCCCGACAACGTCGTGTCGACCACAGGTGGGTAACTCACAGAGCCCTGTCCCCTGCTCTTTCTCACCCTCAAGATGGTCTCTTTCCTTTTGCTATTTGTGTAATGCTCACCCCTCCATTCCCTCCATTTGTGGCTAAGTGCTTCTGTTAGTCTATTTCATCCAGAGATGGTGCAGAGACCATTGGTCAGGTTAACCATATTATTCCCTGAAATGACCAAGAAAAGTCAGTCTAGGCAGTGGTCCTCAAACAGGGGAGATTTTGTTCCCCAGGGGGACCCTTGGCAATGTCTGGAGATATTTTGGTTGTCACAGCTGGGGAAGGCTGTTATTGACTTCTGTTGGGCAGAGAGCAGGGATGCTGCTAAATATCATACAAGGCACAGGACAGCCACCAACCACTAAAAATTATCTGGCCCAAAGAGTCATTGGTGCTACTAGAGCTTTCAACACTTTCCAAGTGCTTCCTCTTTGTCTTTTGACAATGAAGCAGGAAAGACGTGTATAGAGAACATAATGGAAGAACAGCTGTAGGAGATGAAGAACAGGACTGTCACAGGAGGAGCTGACAAGGGGTGACACATTGTCTGGGAAAGTTGGAATGATTGTTCATTCAGCCGTCTTTTTTTGAGCACCTACTATGTCCTGGGTCTAGTGTTAAGAACGGAGAATAAGCAATAAGCAGTATTCCAGGAGGCTCAATCTACTGGCCCTATAGACATTAAGTTCATGTCCAGAAATATACAAAGGAGGAAGAGTGATCAGTTTCTTGGAGTGGGGGAAGGGAAGGATGCACAGTGAAATTTTCTGTGTCGGATCTTGATAAATAAGCTTATGTACTCCAATATTCATGGCAACACAATTTACAGTAGCCATGATATGGAAGCAACCTAAATGCCTATCAACAGACAATTGGATAAAGAAATTATGGTTCATATATACAATGGAATATTACTCAGCCATTAAAAAAAATGAAATCCTACCATTTGCGATGACATGGATGGACCTAGAGATTATTATGCTGAGTGAAATAAGTCAGACAGAGAAAGATAGATACCATATGATTTCACTTATGTGTGGTATCTAAGGAACAAAAAGAACAAACTAATCAAAATCAGATTCACAAGTATAGTGGACAATTTGGTGTCAGAAGGAGGGGAGGGGGATTGGCAGGCTAGGAGAATGGGGAAGAAGGGTTAAAATTGAATTAGTAGTTGATAGTTGGGCACGGGGAGCATGAAGAGGGAATGCAGTTAGCATTAATATGATGGCTAAGTGGAGGGCCAGGGCAGGGAGGGAACAATTGGGGGGATTGTTTTATGAACATTATAGATGTCTAACCAATGTACTGTATACTCGAAACTAATTTAAATAAGTAAATTTATTTAAAAAAAATAATAGGCCTGGCAGACATGCAAGAATAAGAGTTAGGATGGAAAAAGAAAGAGGATGTTGGGACAGAGGGAAAGCTCGTATGAAAGCCGAGGGTCCTGGAATAGATTGGCACTAACTGGGAAGCACAGTTCTGTGTGGCTGCAAAGCATGGTTAGTAGAATGTCAGGAGTCAAATCACCAGAAATAGGCAGTGACTGAACCTTGGCAATCCTTTTACACCATGCTAGGAGTTTGCGCTTTTCCCATATATAGTGCAGAGATGTCAGGGTATTTTAAGCAAGGAAACTGTGATAAAATATCCATTTGAGAAGGATCACACTAGCTGTGATGTGGAGGCTGAATTGTGGGATGCACTGTTAGCCATTAACGAAGGCAGTGATGAGAGGGAGAAAGGGAAGGGAGGAGGGAATAGGTAGGGTACTTCTCTGAGGGCTAGAATTGACAGTGCTTCTTAGCCAGTTGGGTTTGGAGGGTGAGAGAGAGAAAGAAGCCAAGGATGACCCAAGTCCTATCTTAGGTGATGAGTGGGTGATGGGATTATTAACTAGGATTTCCTAATAAACAGGGAAAATATTGATGACCAAGAACCTTACATCAGTTCAGGTCAGGTTTTGCCACCAAATAAGTTAAGAAAAAAGTACAGATTTTTGATTGCTGTTCAGATTTTAGATTTGTAAAGAAGAAACTATGGACCCGTAAAGAAACAGAGACATAGCTAGATTAAAGGGTGAGGAAAATAGTGAAGGATTTGTGATGACTGGTGAGACCACACAGAGGATGAGAGAGTTCAAGCATAGCTCTTTACATGACATCATTCCCAATTACTACCTTCCTTTGCCCCCAGACAGAGAACCGAGCACTCCCCTATACCTTGTCTCTATTTCTACAATTTAGTACCTGCAACACTGCTGTTGACATGTGTGTCTGGCCATCCTGGGGTGTCACTCCCAAGGGCAGATTAGAGTATATTATTTGGCTTTGTGCATTTGGAGCCTGGTACAAGATTTGGGCATAGTTACAGATGTTTGTTGCGTAAATAAGCAGACAACGGTAAATTAAATCAATGTTTTTACATAAAGTATTTATACTTTTGTAAGCCTCATTCTTTTAATGTATTTTATCTTCAAATTACCTGAGGCTCAAAGGTAGTGAGACATGACTGTTGTCAGGCAGCTAGTGACAGAAGTCAGATGCCAGTTCATGTCTTCAAATGAGGTTTAGTGGTGCCTGAGGCTTAGGATTTCTCATGGGAGTTTGTATTTGCTGTTTTTTTGTAAATTCATTTGTATCTCTTGAGAAATGTGTTATGTAATTATACAAACTTTAGTAGCTTAATAATTGTTTTAAAGCACAATAACTTCCCCCAAAATGTGTAAGAGTAATACAAAGTGACTTCTTAACTTACCAGAGATATAAACAAGAAGCATTACTAGAAGCACAGTTTGGGATTAAAGTGTAAAAAAATCTGTAAATAATTAATTTTTATAATTATTGTACATTGCAATAGAGTATGTTTTATATTTGCTTTTATTAAATGTTTTAACAATATGTATTTCTTTTCCTGGAACCAATATAACATTGTGTGCTAGTTGATTTTCTGATGAATTAGATATTAAGTTGGCTAACATTTTGGACATCAAGCTTCTATGAGTTGTCATTATTCTGAACCAGGCACAGTGCCTTTTTGGAGGCCTATTTGGAGGTCTCTGCCATCAAATTCTCACCTGGGTTAGGAATATAAATATTCTAATGATAAACGTAATATTAAACATTTATTGAATGTTTAATATGTGCAAGGTGCTAAGACACAATGTGATATACTTCATGGTATATATATATATATATATATATATATATATATATATATATATATATATATATATAAAAGTTAAAGGAGGGAGTGGTCATTTCTCAACTGGGGAATGAAAGAAGGCCTCATTTGAATAGGGCCTCATATGACACATAGTATCTAAGCAGAGAGGAATAAGGAGAGTAAGCATAGAAATCATAGGGTACATTCAGAGAACCAGTTAGTGGGCTTGCTGAGTTGAGGCCCAGGATGCAGAGATGTAGATGTGTGGTGACCTGAGGCTAGAGACTGGAGGAGCTGTTGAGAGAGACCTGTATGTAACATGGAGAGGTGATCCAGCAGGTACAATTATTGTGGGGATGGAGAGTTAGAAGAGATATGATTGATCCTAGAAGAGTCATAGTCATATTGGGTAATAGAGGGGAAAGAAAGAGAAAATAATTGAATATGACTTAAGTTTCTAGCCTGGTGATTGAGTGAAATATAAAAAAGTACAGAAAATATGACAGGCAGTTTTAAGATAAAAGATAATGAGTTTAGTTTTAGACATGGTGATTTTGAGGCCTTTCAACAATGATCAAAATGCCAAACAACAAGCTGACTAGAGAGAGTCTGTAGTTAGTGATCTAGATTTGAGAGATAACTGAATTGTGGATTTAGATGAGATGGTTGAGGGATGATAGGGAGAGAGAGGGAAGAAGAGTGCTAATCACCGATGTATTTCATTCTTTCTTTCTGCATTTATTAAATATCCGTTATGTGGTTGCCACTGATTTAGGCAGTGAGGATGTATCACTGAACAAAACAGACAAATATCCTTGCCCTTTGGAGCTTACATTCTAACATCTGCATTAGAAAAAGAGCCTAAACCAGGCAGTTCCGTATGGTATTATATAAGTCAAATGTGAACCAGAGGTCAAAAGAACCAAAGTTCAACAATATAAACATAAGTCTAAAATCTGAGAGAGGGCCATTGGATATGGTGACAATATGGTCATTAATGACCAAAGGTAAAACAGTTTCAGTAGAATGTTAGAATAGAAAGTAACCAGAGGCATGAAGGGGTGGTGAGCAAGCAGAGGGAAAGGAGAATATAGACTGTCCTTTTCACTCCTCTGCCCCTTGGTTAAGATTGCACATTGATTACTCTTTCAAGAAGGTAGACAGAGACAGAAAGCAATGTTAACAGAACTTGTTTTCATGAGGATGGGTGCCATGTCTGCATGCTAGTCAACAGAGGTGTAAGGTGATGGTCAGGAGAGGAGGAGATGCTGAAGATGCTCAAGCGAGTGCAAGAATGAGTGAGGACTTCTGATTCTGGTGTTGGTCGAGAGAGAATAACTACAACTAGTATGCCCTCCCACCTGAAATAACCAGAAAAAAAAAAAAACCCTAGATGAAACACATGAAACAGTTTTCAAGAAAGAGAATATCAGGCAATAAGGGTTAGTGATTCTTGAGAGATAAGAAACAAATGAGATAAGCCCAACAATTACCCCAACTTACTGCCCCAAGAGAGTTAGTTCCCAGGCTGCAGCACAGTTCCAGTGGAGACTGAGACGGGGTTCAGTGGACTCCTTGCATTGACAAGATGAAGCTGAGAGTGGAGAGACCATGAAAGCTAGAGTTCATAGGACAGTACAGAAGAGGAGAAAGTTGTCCAGAGAGAACCCTAGAGATCTGCAGAGGGTCTTCCTTGAGTATTTAGCATGCACATGAGGGAACTACTCAAAGCTAGTGGGAAAATCCATCTGAAAGGGCTAGAGGGAAAAAGTGTCTGGTGTTCACACAGGGCTGAGAATTCTGCCTGTTTCCACTAGCTGGACTGGAAAAAAAGTAATATTTCACGAGGTACTGGGTAGAGTATTCAGGAAAGTGTTGCCTCAGGAATTAGCCCTAAGCTAATCACTGCTCTGGACCCACCTAATGAATCATATTAAGATTAACCTCTTAGTTTCATAGTAACTTTAATGCTTCCCAGAACAAAGCTATGTAAGGTTTACAGAAAACAAAATTTTCCAGCACTTAACAAGGTAAAGTTCACAATGTCTGACATTGAATCAAAAATTACCAGGCATGCAAAGAGACAGGAAAACATGATTCATAATGAGGAGAATAATCAATCAGTTGGAACTGACACAGATATTAGAATTAACAAAGAAAGACCTTAAAACTGTTGTTATGCCTGAATTCTATCTGTTTATAAAGTTAAATAGAGCTATGGAAAGTATTAAAGAAAAAACATATCAATTTTCTGGTAGAGGATACAATATCTGAAATGAAATGTGTGTCAGATAGGATTAGTGGCAGATTGGACAGTGAAGAAGAAAAGATTAATAACCTTGAAGGCTATCCAAAGTCAAGACAGAAAGAGACAGAGGAGAAAATGCAAAGAACATCAGTGAACTGTGGGACAACTTTAATTCATCTATCATAAGGGTAACTAGAGTCTAGGAAGGTGAAAGGTAGAGAAAGGGATGGAAAAAAAAATTGAAGACATAATGGTTGAAACATTTTCAAACTTGAAGAAAACTATAAACTTGGACCCAAGACCTCACTGAACCCCAGATACAAGAGACATGAAGAGAACTACACCAAGGCACATCATAATAAAATTGCTCAAAACTGGTGAAAAAGAATGTGATGGTTAATTTTATGTGTCAGTTTGGTTGGACTATTACTAGCTCAAATATGTGGTCAAACATTATTCTGGATGTTTCTGTGAGTGTTTTTGGATGCAATTAATATTTAAATCAGTGGATTTTGAGTAAAGCCGATTGCTCTCTATGTAATGTGGTTGGGTCTCATTCAATCAGTTGAAGGTCTGAGTAGAACCAAAGACTGATTTCCCCTGAGCAACAAGGAATTCTGCATAGACTGGCCTTCAGGCTTGAAGTGCAGCATCAGCAATTTTCTGGTTCTACAGCCTGTTGGCCCACCCTGACAGTTTTGGAAATGCCAGCCTCTATGATCGTGGGAGTCAATTCCTTAAATATCTTTCTGCTTATACTCCCATATCCTATTGGTCCTGTTTCTCTATAAAACCCTGAACAATACAAAGAAAGAAATCTTAAAAGTAGATAAAAGATATTACAGAGGAAAAAAGATAAATAAGACATCAGATTTCTCACTAGAAACAATGCAAATGAAGTGAAGAAGCATCTTGAAAGTAGTGAAGAGGGAAAAAATGATCAACCTATACCTAGCAAAAATATTTTTCAAAAAGAATGTCAAGATAAAGACCTTTTGAGACATATTAAAAACTAAAAGAATCTATTACTAGCAGACCAGCATTATAAGAAATGTTAAAGGAAGCCCTTCAGGCAGGCAGAAAAAAAGAGATTCCAGATGGAAATCTGGATTTATACAAAGGAGTGAAAAGTACCAGAAATGGTGACTAAATGGGTAAACATATAAGATTTAGTTCTTATTATCTAAGTCTCTTTAACAGATAGTTGTTTAAACAAAAAGAATAACAAAAATATTGTGAGGTTTATGACATGTAAAAGTAAAGTGCATGAAAACAATAGCATAAAAGTCAGGGGGAAAAGGGAAATACATTATTATAAGGTTCTTATATTTGAAGTGGTATAACAATACCTGAAGATAGACCGTAATAAGGTAAAGATGTACTATAAATCCTAAAGCAACTGCTAAAATAATAGAGTTAGCCAGTAAGGCAAAAAATGAGGTGAGATGGAATTACCAAAAATATTCAATCAAAAAGCAGAAAAAGAAAAAAGGGAAGAATAGATGGCACAAATAGAAAACAAGTAGCAAGGTGATAGATTCAAACCTAACCATCAATAATCAAACTAAATATAAATGATGTAGATTCTTCAATTAAGGGGTTAAGATTGATATGATTATGTTAAAAAAAAAAAAAAAAGACCTAACTATAAGCTGACTTAAAGAAACAGACTTTAAATCTAAAGACACAAATAGGTAAGAAGGATGAAAAATGATATATCATGCTAGTAGTAGTCAAAAGAAAGTTTTAGACAAGGCAGATTTGAGAGCAAAGAATAATCCTGGGGATAAGGAAGTTCATTTTTATAATGAGGAAGAGATCATTTAATCAGGAGGGCATAACAATGCCGAACATGTACATGTCTTATAAAAGCTTCAAAAGAGGCAAAGAACTCCAGAGGGAAATAGACAAGCCCACAATTATAGTCAGAGGTTTCGACACTCTCTTTCAATTAGTGACAGAACATGTAGGAAGTCCTTCATTAGGCCAAGACAGAGTTGGCCTCAACAACACTACCAGCCTTCTTGACCTGATTAACATTTACAGAACACTGTACTCGACAGCAGAGGACATTCTTCTCAGGTACATATGGAACACTTACCAAATTGGACCATATTTGAGGACATAAAATAAGTCTCAATAAATTTAAAAGGATTCACGTCATATGAAATATGTTCTCAGACCACAGTGGAATTGAATGAAAAAGATCTCTGGAAGAATCCCCAAATATTAGGAAACTAAATTACTTCTAAATAAGCCATGGATCAAAAATGAAATCAAAACAAATTATAAAGCATTTTGCACTGGATGAAAATTGAACATATCAGAATTTGTGGGATGCATTTGAAGCAGGACTTTGGGGAAAATTTATAGCACTAAACACCTATGTTAGAAAAGAAGGACCTCACATCAGTGACCCTAGCTTCCATCTTAAGGAATTAAAAGGAAGAATGGATTAAACCTAAAGTAAGGAGAAGGAAAGAAATAATAAAAATCAAAGTAGAAATCAGTAAAATAGAAAACAGTAGAGAAAATCATTGGAACCAAAAGTTGGTTCTTTGAGAAGACCAATAAAATTAATAAAATTGTAGCTAAATTGATCAGAAAAAAAAGACTCTAATTAATAATATCAGGAATGGAGAGAAGTTACATTAATATAGATTCTATAAATATAACAGGGATAATAGAATATACCAAACAACTTTATGCCAATAAATTTGACAAATGGACAAATTCCTTGAAAGACAAACCGTTTTATTCTGTAATGATAAAGGCAGGGTAGACCTGGGCCTGAGAGGCATGAAATAAGGATATAGGAAAGAAGGGGTTGATGCTTGTTGGTCGAGTTGGTATGTTCATACCAACTATTGACGGAGGGCATGAGGTTGGAGAAATAGATTAGTGATGACAGAGAGGGGTGGAGGATAGGCAGCCGCAAAGACCCGGGCACGCTGATTTTAGTTATCAGTGGACCCACGAGAACCAGTCAGTCCTAGAGTTCCACATAAGCACTACTGGCATGTTCAGATTTATTTCCGGATTCTTTTTCTTGTTCATAGCAGATGTGTGTGTATGTATGTAACTGAAGAAGAACAAAGGAGGTGGAAGGAAATCACTAAATTAAATGACCAAACCCAATGGCAAGATAAGGTAACTAGAAGAAATGAAGATGTTGGAAAGCTACCCACTCATGTGAACATTCAATGTGAAAGGTGGGAGAATAGTTAAAGAAGGCCTAAAGAGAATAATTTTTTAAAAAATCAAGGAATTTAACTATATAAAATTTTAGAATTACTGGAAAGCTAAAATTAACAAGACAAATACTGTGGAGAAATATTTATATCAAATATTACAGATAAGATTTTATGGCTTTCCCACTTTGAGAATTCAGTCACATTTACAAATAGTATCTAGAATCCAACTGATAAGCTAAGTCCACAAAGAGATAATTCATAAAAAGAATTAATGGCAAACAAATAAAGGGGAAAGTTTGACTTCATCAGAAGCTCAATTTTACTAAAGGATAAACCAGAAAGTGTTAATTTTATACCTAAATTTACCAAAATTTGTTTTTTTATGATGAAATTGTGGTGGCACACATTACTGGTGGCATTGTGGTTGATGCTGTCCCTTTTCTTAGAAAGCAATCATTCATATAAATCAAAAGTTACCAGAACATTCACATTTCTTGACCTAGTAATTGGGCCACTGAGAATTCATTTTAAACATGTAATTTCTAAAAAACTATATGCACAAATGATTTCTTGAAATGTTTTTATAAATAAAACTTTGAAGTAATTTAAATATCCTATAGCAAGGGAGTTCATTAATTAAATTGTGGCACCCACTCAGTTAAATATATTTTTAAATCTATAATCATCTCAATCTTTAATAGAGAAAAATGAAATTTACACTTTTAAAAATTAGAGCATGCAACACTAGTTTTGAATTGAAAATTATAAAAACAAATAAAAATAACAATTACGCTTTGTTGTTAGGGCCAAATTATGTGTGACATTTTATTCTTTAAAATTATTTCTCTAAAATGCATTGATGATACCAAACCATTTAGAAATGAAATATTTGTTGGAAGAGTTTAGAACAGTTGAAAAGAGAATACATCCCAAGAAAGATATGCCCATCCAACTACAGCAAGAAGTCTGTCTTTTCTTCAGAAGGAAAGGGAATCTAAACTTTATTGGATTGTTAACGTCAGCCATCTTTTACCTTTGACATAATTTTAAAAAGATACTTAAATTGTCAAACTCAAAGAGCCCAGAAATCCTCCAGAGAGCAGGACCTGCTGGTAGAGAAAGAAAAATTGGGTAACTTGCACCTTGGTCTAGAAACAAAAGTGAACTCTGTCCAGAGTGAATTCCTTGACTGTATATGCACAAGGAATTTGTTGATAAAAGGGGTGGTTAACTTGTAGATTACACAAATATTCCCTTTTTTTTTTTTTTTTTTTCATTTTAACCCAGAGGGATGGAGTCTAAAGTCTTTGGATAATATATTGATGTAACATAGAGAACAACCTAGAGAAAACTGAGCACTTGGAATTGAAAGGGGTTGAAAATATCTTTCACGATTTTATATTACTGCACTTGAAAAATTGTTAAGTAGTGTGGCATTCAGTTAAAGTAGAAAAAAGATTGATAGTTTGAAAGAAATATAGAAAAATCTCATGAAAATTTGAGATATTTTAATAACTTTAGTGTTAGCTGCATACGTTATTAAGTCAATAAGAGAAGTTAGAAAGCCAAATTTTGGTATCTGCTAAAAAGCATTGTGTTTTATAAATGCCAGTAGATTAGATTTCATTTTATGATGTTGAAATCATATTTAGAAAATTTTCACTAGATCGTTGTCCAAACATCACAAAACTACAATGGCATAAATCATGCTCTTGGTCCAGGTCAAGGCCACCAGAGGTGTAGGATTCTTTACTTTCAGCCGCTCTTAGAGTGACTGACCCAGGGATCACAAAAACGCACATCAAGTATCTGTGTCCATTTGTGCAGACGTGTGTATGTTAGGGGGGTCGTGAGGAGGTTGGTCTGTAGGTCCAACTAAAATACTCATGTGTTCCACACAAAGAATAAAAATAGACTAGCCCTCCCTCCCAAAACTAATTTTGTTACAATTCCAGAAATGCTTATCCTGCATAAAATTCTTTAGATACATCTCCTTGTATCACAGGTTTCTGTTGGATTTAAGGACTAAAAGACAAAACCTGAAAGTTTATGCAAACAATTATTTCCCCAAAGAGTTACTAAGTCATATACTTATTGAAATGTGTGGGGTTAAATCTTAGGGGAGATTTCAGTCTTACTAATGCAGATGAGATAGGCCAGGAAAAAATGACTGCGTAACGTAGGCTTCGGCCGTCAGATTGTTTGTGTGGAGTCTGAGGAGACCTACCCATGAGGCCTTCAGCCAAATAGAGGCCATTGATGATCGACTTAGTTGTTAGTTAATTTCTCTTTCTTGCTTAATATAAATAATGGAATCCTAATGTTAGAGGAGGCTTTAAGGAGCAAATCTAGTCCACTAATTTTGCAGATGAGGGATTCAAGGCCAAGAAAAAAAGGGATGATGAGGCTAAGATCTGTGGCCAGGACTTCTAGGACTGTGGTCTTTTCACATCAGCACACTGACTCCTTGTGGAGTGCATCAGAGGACACTTATGTTGTAAAGAAGCAACAACAGAGTGAGTATACTGTCATGGCTGAGTCAGTTGGACATTTTCCCTCCCCAAGTCTTGGTTTTATTAATAATATCTAGTAAAAAGTACTTTCTAAACTCATGCTATTATTTTTCTATTAATAAGCAGGCAATGTAGTATAGACCTGAGAACACTTATTTTGGTTCCTTGTGTTGGATTATTTATAAATAGGAGAGAAAATAAATTAGTGCATTTATTAGATATGTGTATTTTTCCAATTAACTTCACCATATTTAGGATCAAAATTGGACAAAATGTTATGAATTTATCAGTTTGCTGGTATGTGGAGGAGGTGCTATAATGTAGAGCTCTGATGGGCTCTGGTGACAAGACCTGAGTTCAGGTTTTGAGTATGGCAGTTAGTGCTTTTGGCAAGGTACTTAACCCCTCTAGACTTCACTTTCCTCCTTGGAGAGTTGTACCGACATTAACTTTAGGATTGCTGTGACAGCTAAATTGGGAAATAAATATAAGCCCTTCGCACGGATCTTCAAACAAATATTGAGATCCTTCTGTGCCTAGAACTGGCATAGAGAATACACTATACATTTTTTCTTTATTATTGGGCAGTCTAGCTAGGGGACAGACATAAAACAAATAAACTGATATGTAATTACAACTGTGAAAATCACGTGGAAGTACTGAGTGCTGGAAGAGCATGGATTCCTGCCCCACCACCACCAAAAAAAAAATCAGAGCTTGTTTTGGGAACTGAAGAACAGCAGTGGAGGGAGAAAGAGTACAAAATAAGCCTGGAGGAGAGAGGAACTCGATCAGGTAGGGCCTTGTTAGCTTCTTTGAACTCTATCCTGAATAGTGAAAAGCTATCAATTTTTTTAGCTAAGGGAGTGATATAAAGAGATGTGTATTTCAAGAAGATCACTTCTGCTAATCTGTGGAGATGGTTGAGGAGGCCAATAACAGATGCAAAGCATTCAGTCATCGAGATGGTGATGTTGGTGGCTTGACTGCAGTCGTGCAGTGAGGATGGAGAAAAATAGACATGTGTGAGAACTATTTTGCAGATGGAATTGACAGGATTTGGTGATTGGGTTTGGGAAAGAGGGAAAGCAAGTGCTAAGGAAGACTACAAATATTTAGTCTATAGAAGTTCTCCATATGTGTTTGTTTTTGATTGCTACTATAGCAACTCTTATTTTTACCACTGCTTTAATAATATATCAGAGCTTAAGGCCATACATGATCTTGACTGGAAAGCATCCAGTAGTCATTTGGTGACCATAAGTGTCCTGGATTTTTAGTTTTATTTATTAAAAAAAAAACAAAAAACACTTTATAGCACTGAGCATCATCTATTCTCATTTACTGATTAGGAAACTGAGGCACAGAGAAATTAAGTAACTTGTTCAGTCAGTTAATAATGATAGAGCCAGAATTTGAACTCAGGCATTATTTCTGTAGACCTCATACTATCAGGTGGTTTTTATTCCTCCTAGCAGCCCTTTAAGAAAGGTATTTTGATGGTTTGACCTTTGTATTCCTACTAAATGTTAACTTCCCATCTTGACCTCATTTAACCCAATGTAAAGAAATAAAATGTGGTTGATCTGATCGTCACCCTTCTTGATTGCCCTTCTGGTGAACTGAAAGTATGTCTTTAAATTTTAATTCATTTTAATCCTTGTAAACATTTAGCATGACTGAAATAGAAAAATATTATTTCTTTTCATGAACAGTACATTTTCTTATTTTCTGGCCTGATTATTTAGGCTTAATCCTCTGAACATTAATTACCACAGCTTTATTGTAAAAATAATATGAAGACAGCAAAATGGAAGACTGTGTATACCTTTGCAGTATAAATCTAGCCACACATGTTCTATTTGGAGAGAAAACATTTATGAGTACTCTGCAGAAACATTTATATGCCTATAAATAACATTGCTAGGTTACTTTGCTTAGCGTGGACATTTGAGGACATTTTTGTAGTCAATATATTATGAAATCTATGCGGGGATTAAAGATGGTAACAGTGATATAATCTGCCTGTTGGAAGAATACATTTCAAAAATTGTATTTTGCATATGGGCGCGGCAATTTCTGGAATGATGTTACTTCCCTTTGGGTGCCTGCATATTGTCAGCTTTTAAGAATCAAAGCAGATGAAACATTGCTGTTGTGCTTCAGAACTTTCTTTTTCAGAGTTGGGGCCTGTGCCATTTCTCTGGAAAATCCTTACTGGAGTTGTTCTGAACATAACCACTAATAGACTGTTCAGCATTTGCATAGGGCTTTTCGTCTTCAGGATTTCACAATCATTGCCTTTTAATCCATATACACCCCTGTGAGGTAGGTAGATACATTCAAGCATCCAAGTCTCCTGCAGGCGGATTTTAGTGCCAGCAGGAGTATTGTGATTGGCACCGACTTTCCTTAATTTCCCAGAGGCCAGACACCTGGAGAGGCTTTGCTGCAGGCCCAGGTACATGCCAGCGTTGCAGCCCCGTGCGGCTGCCTCCTCATTCCTGCATGCACCATTAACTAGTGCTGTGCTCACTGTGTCAGTCTGCAGTAAACCCACACAGGAAGGGTATGTTTTGGAAGATTCTTAGAGAGCCTAATGAATATTTACATTCTGTACAGCAAATTTCAGCTGTTCACACTTCCATCACTCCAACAAAGATACTTTTCATTCAGTGGTAACATTGACAGCTCCGATTAAGTACTTAGATTAAAGAATAGTACCCAGGATTTCTATCTTCTGAGTCTATGATCAGGCTTGCAGAAGATATGCACACCCAATGATTAAATCATCAACAGTAAAGTATCAATTGAAATATTAATGCCAGCAATCCTATGTTGCATGCGTATTTGTACAGGCACTGTGATAAGCAATGCATACATTATCTCATCCTTATAACAACTGAACTAGATACTGTTATTCCCAGTCTACAAACGGTGAAAGTCTGGGCTAGTAGGTTGCCCACAGTAACAGAGCTTATTTAAACATGTTCTGTCTGACTCCAAAGTCACTTTTGAACCATTACGTGATATTCACTACCTTAATAGAAGATAATATATCAGATCTTAAAGTGCTAGGAAAATATACAACAAAGGAGTGGTAATAATAGGGTAGAATATTAAAAGGCACATATTGATTCTCTGTTTTTCATAAAGTAAAGCACAACCATGTGAAATAATTGTTCTTATCCACATCATACTTTATATTTTTTACCTTTCCAGGCACTTATCATAATTTGCTTCAAATGAAAAGTATTTCTGTGTCTTCTCTTTTATTCTGTTGATAATTTCTTGAAAAAAGGGACTATTAATTTATCTTGTGACTGAACATATTAAATAATGCTTAAAATCTTGATTGGGTGCTCAGAAAATTACTGAATAAATTAACTTAAAAATTAGTAGGGCTTTTATTTGAAAAAGAAGTACTTGTATATGGTGAAATATTCAAATTAGACAAAAGAATTCTCCTATGTATGACCTCTAGATCTCCAGTTCTCTCAATAATCTTTACAAGTTACACTTTCTTGTGGATCATTTCAGAAATATTTAGTGTATATATTTGTTTACATGTGTGCATGTATATTTTTGTATATGTATATATATATACACACTCACGTATGTTAGAACTGAATTGCTTGACTTAAATGATGATAGTTAAGTCCTAAATACATAGTTAATTATAAAACTATACTCTGATCATGTATTTTATAACAAATCATTTATTACATGCACTATAAAATAATTACCTGCTCATAAATGGATAATTATGATTGTACTTTTAAGAAAAATGTATGTATGACATTAACCATATCCTTAAAACACTAACAAATACTGTGTACATCTAATATAAAGTGGTTATAATTTAGATACCTTAATCTCTAGGATTACTGAGTTATATGTGAAAGAAAATTAATTTTAGAAATAGATGCAAAGCTCTTAGTAGATTTAATATTGTCTTTGAAGTTTCTCTATACTTCCAAGTATCTTTCCTACAATTAATAAAATTTACAGTGATGTTATATTTTAATTAAAGAGTAAGGCAATATTTTGAAGAAAAGAGTTATATTTTACTATAATACACAACTATGTTTTAAAAAATGGTGGAAGGTAATATCAGATTATCCATTTATCTTGGCAATTATATGTTTTCATTGAGCCATGAAAAGTAACTCAATCTGCCTAAAAAGAAAGATTTGAGCATCTTTTGCATTTTTAAAAGTTGTTACTAATTTTTTTTTTTATGTTTTTGTTTTCTAATTTTAGGTTTTAGTATAAAAGCAGTGCCATTCCAGAATGCCATCTTGAATGTAAAAGAACTTGGAGGTATAACATTTTAAATCATTTCTATGTCTAGCTTTAACTTTTACTAATTTGCTATTAATATGTTACATTTAATTAAAACATAATGATTTATTATTCTAGTAGGTGGTTCATTTTTACCTTTTCTCTTGATAATACATTTCCTAGAAATATTTCCTTCTCTTTATATGTGTTTTAAAGGTTGTTGAAGAGTTCTAACTAATATAAACTTTGTTTTCTTTTGCATGATTTAAAGACCTATACTACTAGTACCATTTCATACACTATACTCTTTAGTTTTACTTGTTCAAAAGTTTATTTTTGAATGAAAAGTATCAAGAGAATTTAACATGATCAGAAAAATAAGCTATACATTATGCAGGGCAAAGAACTGTATTTTAGAGTAGTTTTTATTTATAGTGCAGATTTTATTGTATCAAATCTTTTTAGAATGTATTTTTTCTGATAATAAATCTTTGCCAATGGGTTCTTTGCTGGTCAAGCACATTTATTGGATAGGCTGTACCCCCAAACTATACATCACTCAGCCTTTCATTACACTCTCTGTCTGGGATTTTTTTGGTTGTGTTTTATGTCAGTCAGGGTCTTAACCCATGTAAATAGGTTAACAAAGAAATCAGTCAATTCAGTGAACCTACTAAATTCTCTAATGGCGCAGGAAAATGGTAAGTGCTCTGGGGTTCAGTATAATATCGGTGAGTTTAATGACTTAGAAGAAAGTTTTCTTCTATCTCTTTAATCGCTTTGTGATAACGACCTTACCCTGTTTTTTTTAAAGCTCACACCAACTGTGACCTATTTTTAACTTGATGAAATTGAAACTCAAACTTTGCCATTTCAATAGTGTTTGATGCCTTTTTATTTTTATGTCATAATGTATTAGCTGATCTTTTCAGGTGTTTATTTTAGAGAGCTATATCTAGCACAACTTTACTTCTGTCAGTCTGTTTTATAGCTACCTTTGACTTTTATTACATTGTTATTTAAAATCAACTATGGTTGATAAATTCTGATTTTCCTTTAAGACACTTGGTTTTATCATTTTGGCTACAAAAGCCATAAAACATGGATGTTCTTGTAATAGAATAATTTTTTCATGTAAAAATTTTAAAAGACTATGTTTCTTTAGGTCAAATTTTTTAATATTACTTTGTGATTTCTGGTGACTCTTGCTTCTTGCTTCATAGTATTATAGTCAGAGAACATATTGTTAAAGTCCATAGAATCAAAATTTATAGATGAGAATTCTGTTGGTTGATACTTAGTATTTTATTACTAGGCTAGATACAGAAATTTCATTGAACACTCTCCATGTGTGAGAAACTTGATTAACTGACAAGTTATTATAGATCTTTAGTTGGGTGATATAAATAGTGACTGTATTGGGACAATTAAAACAAGTTAATGCTTTAAGAAATTTTCTTAGCTTTGACTTTGTGCCTTTGAAATTCAGTACAGCAGGTCCTCAAATAATGTAGTTTTATTCAGCATTGTTTTGTTATAACATTGTTTTGCTATAGGAACTCTTGCTTATTATATCAGTTAGCCTATGGTAAAACTGGTTTCACTACACATCATTTCACTGCACTTCCAAGAACTTATTGACAATGTTAAGTGAGGACTTACTGTACAATAAAAGACCAAATTAGAGGACAGTGTGTATATGGTGAGAGTCTGTCTGTTCAGAAGCAAGTTTAATTTTGCTGAAATAAAACTGTGCCCTGACAATTTCTGAAATGGAGATTACAAGGGAGAGCGTATCATAGGGTTTAGTCGTAATGTTTTAGTTCATGCATATTCTGTGATGAGACTGAGATGAAGGGAAAAGATATGGCTTTAGAGATTGGGACAAGTGCATTAGTCCGAGGCTAATGATGTGTAGTGTTTGGCATGTGCTATTCTAGCCTCTCAATTTTAATAGTTCTATTTTCAGTTGATAGACTGTCCGTCTCAAGGACAAGGTGATTTTCTGAGTAGAATTTTGTATCCCATGTCACGTGCTCAGAGGCAAGCAATGGCAAGAGTTCATTCATCGATGGTTCATTCACTAATTTCCTTATTTAACAAATATTTTTTGAGGACCTACTTTGCCTGGAATAGGACTGGGCACTAGGTCATGTCTCACCCAGGAATGCATGAAAAGTAGGCTAACACATGTAAAGAGAGTACTGCTTTCCTAGGAATTAGAGGATATCTTACATACCAAGGAGTCCCTCCCAAAACCAGGTGTGTGGCATTTAGGGAGAATTATGACCTGCTGAAATCATGTCATTTGAGAGGAGGTTGGTTGAATGAGAATTTCTTTCTTTTCTTTTCTTTTTTTTTTTTTTAATCAGGCGAGGCAACCCTTGGTTGACCTCACAGATTGCAAGGACCTTGTCAGCTTACAATTCCTTACTTGTTATTTTACATGTACAGCACCTGGTCTTCCTAGGTGGTCTCCCATCCAAGTATTAACCAGGCCCGACCCTGCTTAGCTTCCGAGATCAGGCTTGTTCAGGGTGGCATGGCTGTAGACAAATGAGAATTTCTAAGTTCTGGAGAAAAGAGTTGAGTGCTTTAGGATCAGTGTGTGAAGATATGAAACTTTATTCACCAATAGATGATTGCTCAGAAGACAGGTTTAATCAGAGTTCAGTTGGGTTGTCAATCCACCGAGAAATTCTGAAATCATGGAGAAGCTCAAGAGGATAGTTGTAAAGATAGCAGATACTGAAAGCCACAGTTTGCCGAAGTACAGAATGTTCAGATAGTTCGGTTTATCCTTGATTCGGGAAATCAGCATGGCTCCTTCCTGCTAACTCCTTCTTCTGCCCCTTTCGGATAGTTCCAAGGCTCTCCATCACACCCCCTTCTCAACCTTAAGTTAAATTTCTCACTTCTTCAAAACAGGAAGAGGCATGAACTTATGCTTCTTATCTAGTAAGAAGAAATAGTATGGAATGAAAAATAACAATGACCAGTGGAGTTAAATGAAAGTCACTTTGAGGAGGACTTATACTAAACTTCATGTTTATACACATAGCTGGTAGATGTTTTTATATGTGTATATGTAATTTATTTGTATGACATATATACATATATAATTCTATGTTTTTATCATTTGGTTTTCTTTTACGAGGGTGTTTCTATATCTTTCACTTAACAATCTGTATAATTCTCACTCACATTAATGTTTCTCATCTGGTCTTTTCCTACCATTCACACAATTATTCTAGCGCAATTAATTGCATGTTAAGCACAATTCTAGAGGCTGGGAATAAAAGATATTCCCTGCCTTCAAGGAACACATGGTTCAGTGATGGAGACATTCATGAAAACAAATATTTGAAATTAATGAACTTTTTAAAAATAATGAAATTAAGGGGGCCAAAATAAGTACAAGGTTAGGGATGATACAAAGATAGAAATAATCAGTCCAGCCTGGTGGTCTCATGGGCAAGTTCTGTTTTCACTATTTTAAGAATGACTTGCTCTCCTTCATCTACCTGTCACATCCACTGTGGCCGGACTGATTTTGCCTATCTTATATAAAATTGTATCCCTAAATTTTCTTTTTCTTTTTGTTTCCTTATTCCCATTCTCCCTGCCCCTCTCCCCCGCCAATTTTTGTTTAATCTTTGCAACTTCATACCTAAAGTGTGTATGCTACTATTATTTCACAGATAATGGGACACAAGACACCTGGACACAGATTGAGCACCGTGATCAGGTTATTTGGAGAAGGAGGTGGGAATCAATCTGAGTGTTTATGCTTAACCAGTGAACTCTATACATAGAACATTTTATTCAGTACCTGGCAAGAGAAGTGTTTCCACATGTTATCTGCTGCTGCTTTTGTCATTATTATATTCACAATTTAAAGTCTTCACATGTTGGCATTATTTTCATTAACACTGTTGATAAAACATGAACACCTTGTTTCTACTCAAAAATTTTTATAGGATTTAATCTCTAGTTATTGCTGCTGCTTTCCTCATTTGTTTTCTATCTCGCTCTTTATTTAGAGGTCTTTCAAGTCAAACTTTTATTCAGTTACAATTCTGACTCCACTGCTATAGTCATATTTTCCTTTTCTCATTTCTTCAAGACTGCCTTCTGAACCCAAGTCTTACCTGAACTTTCCAAACTATCTAGAATCTTCCACAAACATGACCTTTTCGTATTCTTTTATTTTTTCGAATTCACTTATCCATTGAATAATAATACGAGTGCATATTATATGCCAGAGTGAGTTGTAGAAGATGATGGTGGTTATAGTGTCAAGACAAGCACAGTTCCATCATAGACTGGATAACAGACACAAGGGGAGATTCTTGTCTACTTAACTTCTCTCCTCAATTAAAGCCAGATACTACTCATAGGTCTAGAACAGATTTCTAGCTTAATCACTGTGTACTTGAAGGGATTTTTAAATACCATCCAGCAAGGCTGAGTGTTCTTTCTGATTCCTGTGAAGGACATTCTGTAATATATTGCTCTGTGAACTTTTTTTCCCTGCATAGTCTTTCATTTGGAAAGTTTTTGTTGAAACTAATCGAAATTCTTTCTCTTTTAATTTTAACATATTACTTCCCTTATCTTGCTCTATTATTTTTATTTTTCTGGATGTTGTGCAAGACACCTACTAGGATCCTGGATGGCCAAAAAGATTAATTTTTCAAAGAATTTTCTTTACTCCTAGTGACTAGTTTTAAAGCCCAGCCATTCTGTATGATTCTAGGCAAGACCACTTTCCTGTATCTCTATTTCCCATCTGTAAAATGTAGTAATAGTGGTTCCTACATCATATAATCCTTGTGAGGACTAAATTAGTTAATGTTAGGTAAAGTACTTAGAGGTCACACGGCCCATAGCTAACATTTTTGGAAGATTTACTTTTATTACAATTACACCCTCACTTCCCCATTTTTTACCCCCCACAAAACATGTTTCAATAAAGTCTTTTTCTCAAGGTCTTTAAAAATAACACAAATCACATATTGATTGCTTTTTCTCCTTGCGGTCATGCCTCTCTCCCTCGTAGAGAAGGTGACCTTTTTCTTCACTGCATTGTACCTGTTTAAGCTGAAAAGTTACCAGGAAGGGAGTCTTTTGGTTAGCTGCCTAGCATATTTTTCGGCACCACACGTGCATTCATATTAAATGTTTTTGTCTTATTCCACCTGAAAAATCTCTTCTATCACAGTGCCTCTTAATTGCTTTCTTCTATTTGGCATATGTATTTTAACCATATTACTAAGGTAAGTGAAGCATCAGACATTTAGCTGGGTTGAAAGCAGTGGTCAGTGCAGTGATATCACAGCTCTCACAATTTTTCATTTTAGAAATTTCGAGTTCTCGAATCTACAAACAGTTTATAGAAATTGTCCTCTTGATTTTGAAATTTCCTTTGTAAATTGATACAATCTAGAGAGGAAAATTTCATTTCTTAACACATTTAGTTTGTTACCATTTATTGATAAAGATCCAGACATTGTCATAATTTCTTTCCTTAACTAAATTCTGACGCTATGATTGGTGTTATCAACTGACTTGTTTTCTTTCTTTAATAATCTAATGGGTTTGTCTGAATTGTCCATTCGTCGTCTCTCCCCGCCCCGAATCCCAGCCGCCATCCTCACCCAGTGTAGGCTTTTGCGGTCTTGTCTTCCCAGTCGACATTGGGAAGGGCAAAGGAAAGCTCAAAAGCGGTTAGCTGTCTCTCAGGCTTCAGTTTTCTTTGTTGCTAGCTGTCAGTCAAAAGGGAAGTTCATGAAGGTTTTTGTTTGAACTTTATTTTCTTTTCCCTTAAAGAAAAGACAACTTCTCTTTTTCAGAAGGTGCTGAGGACCATGTGGAAAGTGCAAGTTCTGTTCAATTACCATTTACTTAAGCCCCTGAAATCGCGATTGGATGATTTTTGAGGATTGTCAGCTAAACCATTTTTTTTAAAGGTTGCTTCTTTCAGCAGCCAAGCTGTTATATGAAACAGATGTTGACTCTGTCCTGTTTCTTTGTTTGCCTGGAGGAATAGGCCTCTGCATAGTGAAAGGTGCTGTTTCTTTGTATCCTGCTAGTTATCTTCAGGTGCTGTTAATCTGTCCAGGTTATTTGCATTTCTTCTCCAGAAACTGTACAGGGCAAACTTCTTGACAGGCAACCTGGGGGGTACTGCTGCCTGCTTCTTTTAATTTCTGCTTTTTTTACCCAGGCCATTTGATGTCTTTCACCAAAATAACGCTTTCTTCCTTCAGAAACTTTAGTTAAAACTTATTTCCAAGGGAAGAATAGCTCTTAAATATTTATCCGATGCATTTTTCACAGTTCTATGTTTATTATGATTATTCCCTCCATAGCCCCACTACCACTGCATATTAAAAAAATAATCCAAGTGTTAAAGCTCTTTTAGAATTTGTCTAGTAGGTTTTCTGGTTCTTACTGGAAGACCCCCAACACATATAAAAACAAATAAAATAATAATCCAACTAAATATTTATGAATTTAATGTACTTACAGATTCTGAGAGTCATGCTATACAACAAAGATAGAGGAAGACTCAAGACAGTATAAACAAATAAACAGGTTGTATATTTGAAAAAGAAACAGTATGGGCAGACAGTTGAGATTATTATGGCTACAGTGCTTTAAGGGACGAGTTACCTAGATTGCTTGCTGGTATAGGAAAAAGCAACTTACCATTCAAAAACTGTTTTAGACATCTCCAAAACTGGGTTTCTCTGGAAGAGGTGGCAAGAAACTGTGACCTTGGCAAAGGAACGTGACAGAACAGAGTGGGGACCCAAGTGAGGGCAGGTCCACAAAATACCTTGTGACTTTGCTATAAGCTAAATTGCATTCAACTACATACAAGTAAATGTGAATATTTTGCATCGGTATAATTATGAGGAAGAAATGTGGTTCAGCAAGTAGCATGTCGCCTCAAGACACTCTGTCCCTCTCTGCATTTGAACTTCTTGTTGTTTTCTTATCTGTAAAATGTAACTTTTAATAAATCATTACTACTTATTTCCCGAGGGATTGGGCTGGAAAAGAAAAACTAAATTGCCTAAAGCGCCTCAAGAGAGATGTTTTAAGAATAGACAGTGGTATTTCCACTAATTCTCTTTTCATAGTTGTGGATCCAGTGTGATATGTACTATTGAATGATCGAAACTTCTTGATGTAGTATTGTTTCCTTATCAAGGAAAAGAACTAGACCTTTCTGGACTGGGAGCAGCCAGTTAACTCCTGGCTCCCTCAGCTGTGTACTTTCTCACTTAGGCTTAGGCTATACTAGGGGAAATAATATTGGTATGAAGCCAAGTCACTTGGATGTGAGTTTAAAGGCCACAGCTATCTAAATTGGTTGAACAGAATCCCAGGGTGGTGGTGTTCAAGCGTTTTTTACACTTGCTAAGGGAAAACTGAGCCAAAGAGTCAGCAGAGCCAAATAAATGAATCTAGGGGCCCAGAAGTCTGTTACTGGCTGATGTGGACCTGACCTTAATTTTTGTTTTCTTCTGGAGAAGTGCCCTAGGACATTTTTTAAAATTAGTCTTCCCGGTTACATTTCAGTATAGCACTTAATATTCACTTCTTCTAAGACTGCATGTGCATATAGAATATTCTAGAAATTAGTTTCCTGACCTTTTAAACCCCCTTGGTGATAGGGATCTCATGTGTCTCTGAAGTTGCTGCCTCACCACTGTTTCCTCTTCAGGGGCAGTCAGGTCAGTTCCTATCTTCCAACTCTACCAAACTTCCTCACAGAACATTTGTGTTGGGTTCTTAGCTTAACGTCTTATCTCTCCCAAGGGAATAGGTATTTCTGTTTCTCCCAGGGGTTGCCATAATAGCAACTAATTTTCACTGCGTATTTTGTTTCAGTGTGGTATTGCAGCAACAGCACTGGAAATCAAGAGACCAGTATTTTCCGCTAACAAAACAAGCCCGGGAACATTGGGCAAGCGACTTAACTTTTCCAAGGCTACTTTCTTTTATAGCAGCTGAGGATGCTGATAAGTGTTCTCCTGTTAGGTGTAACATAACTGGTTTATTTTTTATCTTGAAACTCAGAGTATCTACTTTGCTTTGCCCCTAGGAACCATCTCTAACAACTGGGGATTATAATGGATTTTCATCTCTATTTTCTTTTAACTCTGACTTTTTCTATTATTTTTTTGTATAGTAGACATTTCAATAAATCTCACAGTTTTCTTCGTGTGTAGTATGAGTTGAGCTATATGTATGGAAAATGACAATTAATACTAACTGGATGATGTTGCTATCACTGTGCTATTTGAGAAGCCTTACAGTTTGGTGTAGGAAGTACTGTAACAGGATTGAGTACAAGTTGCAATTAGGATCATATAGAAAGAACAAAGGAGGCGTCACAGGAGAAAAGGCAGTCTGGAAAAAGGAACAGATGGGAAAAAAAATCATGGAGCTGACGGTGGGCTTGGTTCAGTTTTGTCCCAGCCATAAACCAAGCTCACCGTCACCTCCATGATTTTTGTCCCATCTGTTCCTTTATCTAGATTGTCTTTTCTTTGTCTTCTTTTTTAATGGTCTTAACTGTACCTTGTACTCAATCCTGTTAATAGTATTAATAGTATTTACCATACCATCCTATAAAATTATGAAGAATTGAAAAACACAGCATAATCTTTAAAGTTTATTGTATTGTATAAAATATGTCAGCAGTTCAAAGCTGTAGGGAAATTTGCTAAATTATGCCCCAAGATGCTAGAGTAATACTAGACTTTTCAGAAGCAAAATGTTGTTTTGTTAAATTTATTTTAATAAATATTTAATGAATACTAACTACATGCCAGGCCCAGAGGATACAGTCTCTGCCCTGCTTCTTTCTCTTCCGCTCTCTCTCCCTCCCTCTCTCCTTTCTGAGCCCATTTCTTTGGATTTTTTAGAGGGAGAGGGGAGAATGATGTTGGCTATAACGATTATGGAAGTTCTCAGAAAAAAATTAAGCAGCTTTACTAGATTCCTATAATTAAAATGGCAACCTGACAGTTGTTGAAGAAGTAATGTAATATATTTGTAGCTATTCATCACTTTCTAGACTAGGTTGACTCTCTGGCATTTCCTCAAGCTGAACAAAATAGAACTGATTAATCAGATTTCTTTTAAGGTATCACAGTTTGTTGCTTTTAATTTCTTAAGGGCCAAAGTATTGTCAGAAGGCTCTATTGAACATCCTTGATCATTTTAATCTTGAAATTAACTGATATTAATGGCATCATTGTGAGAGGTAATTATGTGAAGAATTTACTGTATAAAATTATTTGTTTTACTTTTTCAGTTACTTTTTTCATACAAGTGTGTGACGTTTTTATTGTGGCAAATTGAAGGCTGATTTTTTTTAATGTGTCTATTCTCTCTCCCTTTCCAAAAGCTCATGAAATGATAAAACATCAGAAAACAAGCAATGAAAAGTTAAATCTATAACAAATATGGATTTAAATCTATAATAGCTAAAGGAGAGCAAGACAAAGCTTGAGGTACAGACAATGGAAACATGAACTAGAAGGGGAATTCAGGATTATTAATCAGGAGCTTATCAGAGTTATTAATTGGGGCTTTACATTTGGAGCTCTGCCTTTATTTTTCTTCTCTCCTTGTGCTAAGTAGTGGATAGCAGCTGTGTTTACCCACAAACTAAATCCTTGAGTGTGGGTGCTAGACTCAGAGAGGTGGGGCAGTGTCCCAGTAATGTATTGACTGCCAGGTGGGTTAGAAAGCCCTCCCACTCCTTTGCCCCCCCCACCAGCTTTGCACAGACAACATGTCTGTCCCTATTAATTACTGGAAACAGGCAGTGGTAAACAAAAGAGCTGGCAAACAGAGATTCTCAGACAAAAGATAAGCATATAATCACAACACAGTTGACAGGAAAATTAACACCATGAAAGAAAGACACCCAGTCAGAAGTCAGAAGAAAAAATATCCAAGGATCTAGAAGTAATAGAGTGATCAGAAAAAGACATTCGGAGAGATGTAGGAGGGTTTTGTATTCACGAAAAAGAATCTAACACAGAACTTAAGAAATTAAAAGTTGACTTTAAAATTTTTAATGAAAATGTTGGTTGACACAACTCAGTTGTAAATTAGTGAAACTAAGGATTGAACTAGGGAATTTCGTCAGAATGCCTTCCAAAAGGAATGCTTTGGAAGTATGAGAGAAAATTTAAGAAACAAGGAATAATTATAAAATTTCCAAAATCCCTCTAAGAGCTCTAAAAGGAGAGTGAAGAGTAACTGGAGAGAAGAAGATAATCAAAGAAATAATAGAAAAAGAGGCTCTCTGTCTCTCTCTCTCTCTCTTTATTTATATATATAAAAGAGTATTCAAATTCAGTGAGCCCTCTGAGTGCCAAGAAGAGACCCGTATGTAGGCATATTGTGAAGAAACCCTTAATTGTAATCACAGAAACACAGACAATGAATAGCATTATTTCTGATTTCAGCATGGGACATAACAGGTAAAAAGAAAGAACCATGAAAACATATCCTTTTTCTAATTTATAGTATAGATTGTAATTAACAAAAATTTGAAGTTTAAATATATATCTTTAAATATTAAGGGTACACACTACAACAGTTAAATAGGATGATATACATACATAAATACATTCTTTAAAAATGTCTGAAAGGTTGCATATTTAGTTAATTATCTTGAAGAATCAAATGAGAGGTTGCTGGGATTAAATATAGTTTTTGCTTTTTTTGTGCCGTGAATTTTTTAATGAGAACTTTTTTAGAGAAATTTTTTAAAGAAAGGCTACACCGTAAAGATAAAAAGCAAAGCTTATTTGATAAATTCAGCAAAATGCAAAAATGGAAAAAAGCAAAACAAAATAATAACACAGTTATCAATAAGTAATATCTATATGTATATAAGTAATCATGTATATAGATTAAATCCTCCTTTTATAATATGGGTGGCATAAACATGATTATAACATTCAGCTATATCTGGTGATGAGAGACAACTTCTACAACTGAAAGATACAGTAAGATAAAAATAAAGGAATAGAAGAGGTATCTGAAGAAAAGACGATTGAGATGAAAGTAGTAGGAGCAATATTAATATCAGATGAAATGAAATTCAAAGCAAAGAACATTGACTAGAATAAAAAGATTTTGTATTGATATATTTAGATAACTGAGTGATCATAAACTTTTACTTATTTAGCTACATAATTCTGAACTATATAAGCTAAAACAAAGAAAAATGTAAAAAAAAATCAATAGATCCATAATTGGTAGAAGGATTTAGCTATACTTTTTCCAAAAGACAACAGATCAAATAAATAAAAATATACAAAGGATTTAAATAACCAATTAACAAATTTGATCTGTTAATTATATAATTTTATACTAATTTTATAATTTTATACTATGTTTCATAAAATATATGAAACAAGATTTTAAAGTACTCTAACCTTATACCATGTACAAAAATTAAAATAGATCCTAGATCTAAATATAAAATCTAAAACTATAATACTTCTAGGAAAAAAAAGACAGAAGATTTTTGTGACCTTGAATTAGGTAGAGATTTCCCAATTAAGACAAAAAAAAGTATAAAAAGAAAATTGGTAAGTTCGATTTTATAATACTTGAAGACTTGTGTTTTTTGAGACATTCTTAGAGAACGAAAAGATGAACGATAGGCTAGGTAAACGTTATTTGAAAATCACATATCTCATAAAGAACTTGTTTCCAGAATATATAAAGGATGCTCAGAATTCAATAAGAAAAAAAAAATCTTAAAATGGGCAAAAAATGTAAACAGAAGCTTCAAAGAAAATATGCAAGGATGCTCAACATCATTAGTCACTAGGGAAATAACAAATTAAAATCACCACACACATTAAAATGTCTAAAATTAAAAAGCCTGAATATATCAAGGATATAAAAGAACTGGAATGCTCATTCACTACCAGTAGAAATGTAAAATGGTATAACCACTTTGGAAAACAGTTTGTCAGTCTCTTAAGGTAAAAGCAAACCGATCTTATAATCAAGCCATTTCACTCTTAGGAGAAATGAAAACTTGTGTTTACACAAAATTCTGTACACATTCATAGTAGCTTTATTTTATAATAGGACAAAACTGGGAACAGCCCAAATGTCATCAATTGGTGAATGGATAAACAAAATGTGGTATATCTATACAGTGAAATACTATTCAGCAATAAAAAAAAAAAAATGAGCTATTGGTACATTCCACAACATGAACGAATCTCACAGTAATCATGACGAGTGAAAGAAGCCAGACAAAATGGAGCATATAACATAGTATTCTCATACTGGGATAAATATACATTTCATTTATATAAAGTTCTAGAAAATACTAAGTAGTATTTAGTGACAAGGTACTTCAGTGACTGCCTGAGGGCTGGAGATAGGAGACAAAGGGAGAGGTAGTATAGAGGGATTAAAGGGACATGAGAAAATTTGGGGGATGATGGATACACTTATTATCTTGATTGTGGTGATTGCTTCACAGATGCACACGTATGTCAAAACTTATCAAATTGTATACTTTAAATACTTGCAATTTATTGTATGTCAGTTTTACCACATAAAACTATTAAAAATATTCTATGCCCTTAGAAATTTAAAGGTGCTCATTTAATCAGGTTAAAAATCATTGAGAGTATGTTTTGTGGCCGTTTTCTTGGATTGCTTTCCAGTAAGGAGTTATTTTCAGTAGGCTAAGTTAATGTTCAGGGTTTTTAAAAGATTAACGTGACTGGGAAAAGCCTAAGAAAGAAAAATATCAATTTCCGGATAACCATATATTGCTGAATTGTTAAGATTAAATATGTAAGCACTTAAAACTCTAAGATCAAGATGTTATCAAATCCATTGATTTAATATGTAGATTTAAAACATCTCAGTGCTAATAAAAGAAGACAGATTAATCTGTCTGTACACAGCAACAATCAATCAAAGAAATACATATGACAGATTCATTATAAAAGATATACAAAAAATAAGAGATATTTCAGAATAAACCAGTTGTGGTTCCTTCCATAGGGATACTCAAAACTACACGGATACAATATTCTCTTCCAACCTTAGCAGTTATATTTATGAAAAGTATTTGTGTTGGTCATTCCACAGTTGGCAATATGCAGATCTTAAGGAAAGTAGGAGACAGTAATAACACTAAGGTGGAAAAATATGTTAAAAAGCATCTGCTTTCAAACCACATTAGAATAATCAGTATCTTAAAAATACATTGTGTGTGTGTGTGTGTGTGTGTGTGTGTGTGTGTATAAAATACCTTTTTTTTTGTTCAAGAATCTTTATAGCTTCAGATTATCTTTTTAAGCTGATTTTATGCTATCCAGATCGCACCTCTGGTTAAAGTTTTCATCCAGACCTTATTTAAAAATTAAAGTATTATATTTGTATTTGCATTTTTCCTTGTTTCATTTTGCAAGTCTCAGCAAAATGCTTAGTTGAGATTGATATGGGTATAATTACCTGTAATAACATTCTATACATAATATGCTAAAAGAGAAGAACATGATGTATTTTCTCTGTCTGTACTTTGCCATCAGTGATCCCAGCAAGTTCTATGGAGAGCCATTGCTGCTATGTTCTTTTTCTTTAGAATGGTGGTGTATTTTAAATTAGAGTTGCATAAATATAATACCATAGTTGGTGGTACAGCCAGAACTGGTAATGGGATTACCATATTATTAAACAGTCCACACTTTAGGGTTCAAAGGCAGAGTGCTAATCTTTTCTTCTTTCAGTTTCTTTCTTTTTCTTCCAAAATTTTTTTAAATAGATTCAGAAATTAATGAATTTTTCCTTTTACTAATTAGACTAAATCTCAATGAGTGAGGATGGACTTAACATAAACTGGGAAGGTAAAAAATGCAAAGGCAACTTCTTGGGAGCTTAGTTGTCAGGTGAGTGCGGGGCTTTAAGGTAGATAATAGATACATGTATATTTTTTAAATGTGGACTGTCTTTGTTGTCACTCTTATATATACATGTCTAATTTTGCAAATATTTATCAAGTTATTAGGCCTTTATCTCTCTTTGAGGAGATGAAAATCTATTTAAGTGGTAATGTGTTAAGATCCAAAATAATTATACTTTAAATCTAGAATCTAGAAAAACACATACAGTTTTTAGGTCTATCTCTGAAAAGGCTTAAAAAATTTTCCTAGTCATTTTAGATTCTACAGGTATCCATTAAAAAATTCTAAGAGGCTCAGGCTGTGAAACACTAAAAGTGTTTGATCTGGGTGACAATCATGACAGGCAGCGACAGTAGAAATTTTAGAATTGAAATGTAGATCACTCCTCATCCTCCAAAGCTGGTATAGATTTGTTTTCTTATGATTCCGTTAAAAGCTTGTTTTCCCTTTCTGAGTTTATTGTGTGTGTTACTATCATGATGCTTAGTATAATTCTTGTTACAGATTGGATGAGGGCTCAAAAACAAAAATTAAACTGGGGAATTTTGACTCAGGTGTATGAGGTGTATTGTGGATAAAAGAACAACACTGAACACAAGAATCTTTTTATTAGATGAAGTAACTTTTTAAATTTTCTTCAACATATTTTTAAATCCTTGAAAGGGCCCATGTATGCAGTGGAAGTGAGAGAAAAGACTCCCATATCAGTCTCAGATTTTCTTCCTAAAATAAAGGAATAACAATTCAGGGCCAAAAATAATGACAAAAACACTTCAGATGAGGTCCAGGTACCTAGCTTGAAGACCTTTGTTTTCTAAATATTTAAGTGTCGACAGCCTTTGCCATCGCTTATGTTTTTTAAGGCAACTTCGCCTCCCTTCTCTTTAAGGTTAAATGCCTTCTCTTAGTCCTATCCTAGGCAGGCTTGATGTTTTGGTGCTTTGAGCCTTGGAACTTCTCCATAGTGGTCCTTTTTGTTTTAAATATTAAACATCTTCTTGCCCTCAGGTAGGACCCTAACTGTTCCTTTGTCCTGTTACTTTCTGGAACTCAAACAACATATAGCATTCTGATTGAATGAACCTTCCTACTCCCTGACTTCTCTTCTCCTTCAGGTGTCTGAACTTTGTTTCTCTTCGAGTCAGTAGAGAAAAAAAGGAAAATACAACATTGAGAAAGTATATTTGTCACTTTTTCTTGATTTTTTTTATTCTAATATGAAAGAGATTATAATTGTTTTGGGATGCTCTGTCAGCTAATTCTACCCTTCCTTAAACGGATCTGCTCAATTTGATTCTAAAGATTTTTTTTTCTATTATTATTTGTATTAAAGACTAAGGGTGTGAACTTATCAAGTCTTAAAATTTTTATCTACCAAAGTTTTTGTCAGAGAAGAATAATGGACAGCCTTCTTCCCTAGTACTTCAAGACAAGATTTAACAAAATGAGACCTTTTGAAACCAAAGTAAAATATTACAGTTTTTCTCTAGTAAATAAAATGAAAACCTTTTTGCACTGCCTTATGCAGGAAGGATCAAGTGCTATCCAGATTTAAAGGACCTAAATAATTTAGTTTGATTATTTGCATGCAGTATACTGTTGAAAAGAATTCTCTATTAAAGCGATGCTGGGATTTCAGGTTAATATGATTTTGATACCACCATGATACCTCAATACAATTATCATCTATGGGCCTTGTGATTTTGCAAAAATGAGTGGGATGCTAGTCTTTTATCATTTCATTTATTACAAGATCCTACTGTTTTAAGAAGTGTAGAGTTGTGCTTGCTTTAAGAAAACCTTATGTATAAGAATAATAGGCTTACATATTAATAGGTCTTATTAAATCAGTGGTAGTATTATGAAAGAATTATTGGTTTTATAAAAGGTTTCACTGCAAATTTTCTTTAAATATTGATGTTCTGATATATTTTAAGTCATTCGAATTAGCTAAGTATTTTCAAAACCATTTTTTGGGCATCAACTTTTGAGACTCAAATTCTCTTTTGTAAGTCTTAGTGCAGTATTCTGCTTATTTCCTTATTCTACTTCTCTTAAAAGGATGTTAGTTCGTTTTACTGGGTTTCAGAATTCCCTGGAATCCATCATGTGCCACTATCATATACAACTTTAACTTCAGGTTAAATTACCTAGGGAAAAATTTTTATAGGCTGTTATGAAATTAAAATCTTACATACTTCTTCATTCATGGGACAAAATGTCTCCGTGAAAGAGGAAAAAGAGCAAAGAAATAACAAGCACAGGATGAGGAAGTGTAGCAAGTGAGAGCATAGAAACTTTTGAGATGAAGCTCTTATTTTTACCCTTTTCATATCTTTTTATCTTATGTCTTGTTTATTACTCTGGTCTCATCTTGGTTTATTAATTGGAAAAGCTGAATTTTTAACCTTGATTAGTAGTATGGCAATTAATATTTTAAGTTTTACTAGTATGGGTTTTCAGTGTTTTACCTCTTTCACATATTTCTTATGGCTCTTCTCTCAGATAGGCTAGGGCTGGAGTGCCATTTAAAGAGAGGTTATCTGAGAGCTGGGAAAAATTTGTGGCTTGCCAGATGATAGCCTAGAAGTGTAAAGTCCTATAGCAATACAGTATAAGCCCTAAGGCAGAAAGGAAAGACTCAGAAGTACACGTTCCTGCATAGTATCCCTTCCAGGGAAGCTTGTCCAGGGAGTTCAATGGGGCAGGTCACCAGAGCAGGACACAAAGGGGCAAGTACAAGACAGCCATGTGTATCATTTGGCTCATATGCTGACCATATGAAATCTTCTCTGACAATGGAAAATGCCTGACATGGCTAATCTAGAATATATCACATTGCTGGTTCCTGGCACTATCCTTGTTTTTAATGTGCAGTGGATGCTGTCGTACTGTTTGAACATTGCTGCAGCTTGCTGATCTGAGGGAGCCCAAAGCAAAAAAAAAAAAAAATTACTGCAGTTTTAAATCAAGTTTTAAAACAAAACATTTTAATATCTATAGCTGGAAGGGAAAAGTTTGGCACTGTGTAACTGGCAGACAGGAGTGTAGTGACTGGAGAAGAGGTGATTCTTGGGCCAGTTCTGGACACAAACTGAACTAAACTGAAAGAAACCCAGGCAGACTCTCCTGTCTAGCTTCCCAGTAAAGTCAGAGGGGACAGTCCTGGCAGTACTATGGATTTGTATGCTGGGAGAGATATAAACAGCAAAACTCTCAGCCCTGTGGCTATAAAAAGAAATATTTTTTTATGATGTAGCTGTTTAAGAGCAGCCTGTGAGTTTTGTTTAACTTTTATTCCAATGCAGTTCAAAAACCAGAATTCTATCTGCTTGTGTGCTTAAGCTCTTTCAGATGTTTTTATTGTGTAACATTTTCTCCAGATTCTTCTTTTAATGTATAGTTGTTTTTTTTTTTTCTCACAATCTGTTAAAAGATCAGTTTGTGTGAATCTTGACACTGTGATGCTGTTTCATGGTTTTAATTTGAATGTGAGTTGTTGCAGCTGGAAGCATATGATTAATGGCACAGACTTGTTTGTCACAAAAACAGATGATATTTTACATTTAGTCAAGATGCATTGAAAAATTGACTTATGTTACACTAGATGTAAGTCACATTTTATTTAATTCACTTTTGAATTCTGCTTATAATTTGAATTAATCTTAAACATGTAGATGTGTATCACTGGTGATGCAAATGACTATTAAAGGTATTTGAAGGATGGTTTGAAAGATTGCATGTTAAATATATACTACCCATTAATGAATTAGTCAAAGTCTTTTGCTGGGAAAATTGTTCTAAATGACTCAACAAATCTGGGATTTAGTGTAAAAAAGAAGACATAGTTATAAAGTTTAGAAGTTCATTCTTGATTGCCTGTGTATTTTTGTATACTTTTACAGTGTACCTTCATAATAGCGTCATGTTCCTGGTCTCTCACACCTGCTGGAATGTTGGAGAGTTGTGACCCACACAAGACATGGCAGTGTCTACAGATTGTCTGCCATCACTTGGGTTATGGGTGCATTTGCTGCAGTGGCCCAGGCCATTCTTCTCAATAGCAATGTTAGAAACGTTGTGTAGCTTACCTTCAGCAGTGAATCCCACAAGTCATTTGAGGCCTGTTATGGCATTCTACCTTAATAGCTATTCGATTTTATAAAATAACATGAAATATACATGTCAAATCAGGTGCGTTGCTTAGTCAAACTTGAGACACCAAAAAGGAATTTGCTCTTTTCAAATATCTGACGTGTGGATGTACAGTCTCAAATTGAGTACTCCACAGTGAGGAGGTCATTGTCTCCCAAAGCATGTTTATATGCCATATTTAATGAGTTTTAATTATTACAATTCATTAGAACTTACCAAAATCTAACGTTCTGCTTCTTTGCTCTCATGGATTCAGTTCAGTTTTATGGAGCCATCCATACTCAACAAATAATTTATCTTCCCTAAACAGTAATTCAGAAATGTGAAACTTGTTATTAATATATTCTGAAAGATCATTTTTAAGCTAAATATCTTTTATTTCTTCAGCTACTGTTCACATTACATGCTTTCCAAGTTGATCACCATTCCGTTGCCTTCTTCTAGACAAGGTTTAAACTGTTGTGGTTCCTTGTAAAACATGTATCCAGAAGTGTGATGCTCTAGATGTGGTCCGACCAGTGACACCTCTCTCTCTCCTTTCCAGCACTATATTTCTCTTAAAGCAACAATATGTGCCACAGCACCCCACTGGTTCATATTAGACATGCTGTAAAAACACCCAGTTGTTTGAAGTCAGGTCTCTTCCATTCTGTTCTTCCACAGTTGATTTTTTTTAAATTTTAATTTGTAGACATTACTTCTATCTCTATTAAATTTCTTTGCGTAAGCACTGGCTCATTGTTCTAGCTCGTCAAGAACTTTTCAAGTTTTTTTTTTTATTCTGTCATCCAATTTTTTTTCAGCTGTGTGCCATCGGTAAGTCTTGAAATGATACCTTCAAAGTTTTTATTCAGTTAAAGTCTAAAAACATGTATCTAATTGTCTGCTCTGTGTCAGTCTCCTGCTTCTTGCTAGGAATAACGAACTGACTAGAATGTCATTGTTCCTTCAGGGAGCTCACAGGCTATAGGGAATAGCAGACATGTAATTATAGAACTATAATGCGGTGTGATAATTGTTATAATAGAGTTATGTGTGAAGTGCTGTGAGAACCAAGGTTGGTTGGAAATCATAGAAGATCCAGCCCCTTCCATGTTGGCACAGATCCATGAGTTTTAGGATATGGCTATTAAATCTAATGCTGCCTAACTACTATCATCTGATTTATTTTTTCTTTCTTGCCCAAGGATACAACAGGAGACTTGTTAAATATTTTGTCAAAATGATCTCATACTATGGTATTCCCAAAATGTACCAACCTGGCAAGCCAGTCCAAAAGGAACTGGGAATTATTTTGGAAGACTTATTCTTAGTGACCCCACGATGGTTCATGATGATCCCATTTTTTAAAATCTGGGGTGGTATTTACCTATTCCCAATCTTCTGGTAACTTTCCTATTGTTCATGGTTACATAACAATATTTAGAGTGGTTTTATGATGACATCTCAGTTTTTCTACTATCTTGGTATATGATCTGTCTGAATCTGGAAACTTGGACTAGCAAAGCAACTTGATGCACTTTCTGCTGTCTTCAGATTTACCTTTTACTTAACTCTTTCCAGATCAAAAACCACTCTTTTTATGTCATCCCTGTTTCTTTTTGTATTTATAACATTTTTGCAAATATAAGTTTTATTTTTAGCCTTTAGTCTTTGTCTTTCGCATAGTTTCATACTCCTTTAACTATCTTCCTCTTTAGAATGACTGGCCATGGGCTGGTTTTTCTCTTCCGCCTCTTCCTCCAGTATTATATTAAAACCCTAAAGTCTAGCATAAATGGCCATTTTGGTAATATGGTCTCTAGGAAAACATATCAACCATTTCTTCTTTGATGGTTACAATTAAATTCAGAGACTTAGACTCTTCATCGTTTTCTCATTGTTCTTTGCTATGAAATTGTCAGCTGAATAAAGTAGAAATTTATCAGAACTGAAGACTTTATAGCAGTCATGTGTTTAATGGCATCTGGCTCTGATAGTGTGACCGGTAATAGTAATATACCTACTGGACAAGTCACGTACTTGGCCATGAACAGTGTGCTCTTATGGTTCTGCCAATGTTTGCCACTCTGTCTCCTTTTGAGGTTCTGTTGCTCATCTACAAATCATTTTTGTCACTACTCCTGTCAATTCAGTTAAGTCTGATTTGTGCGTAGTTTCAACCCTTTAATTTGGCTTGACAATTTCCGATGATTAATGATAAAGTAATTTAACTCTGTTACTATGTCCTTGGTAGATATCTGTGTTGTCCTGGTATAGAACTGACATTTATATGCCTATCCTGATTTTTAAAATAAAAATGTCTATTCTTATTGAATTTCTGAATATTTCTTTAGATTAAATCTTTTTAAAATCTATTTATTTATTTTATATGGTGACATTGGTTAACGAAATCCAATAAATTTCGACTGTACATTTAGATTAGATATTAAAAACAAAATTCAGGATCAAAACATTTTAAAGCTCTTGATAATTACATAGTACAAAATGGCTCTATAGAAAATTTGCATGTGTTTACATTCCTACTAGGAATACATTCTGTTATCTTTGTTATATTTTTGCTATTATTGCAGGTCATCATTTAGATATTTTAGGATGTTTGATGACTGAAAAATGGTACTACATAATGTTAGTTTACATTTTTTGGAGGTAATTGAGATTAAAATGTTTTATGTTTGTATCTCCTTTATAATTGTCTCTGTAATTTTTCTATTAAAAAATAGCTTTTTTAATATATCAGTTATTCTGGGTGAATTTATTGGTTGAAAGATTCCATTGAGATTTTGATTGATAGTACATTAAACTCATTTGGAAATAATTGAAATATTTATTATATTCAGTCTTCCCATCTAGAAATATGATATTATGCTTCATTTATACAAACATTGTATATTTGTGTGTATGTGTTAGATTCATACAGATCTGAGGATTTTTTATATTAGCATATTTTATTGCATGGACTTTAAATTTTTTTTTTATGCAGTGGTAAAAAGATATTTTAAAACATTTCCATTTGTTTCTGATCACCTATGGAACCATATTTTATTACTTCTAAGTTTCCCAGTTAATCTTTTGGCTTTGTAGTTTTACAGTCATCATCTGCGAATAATGATCATTTTGTCTCCTATCCAGTGCTTATACCTCTTACATCAGTTTCCTGACTTTTTGTGTTAGCTAGAACTTTTAAGAAAAATGCTAAATAATTCTGGTGGTAGTGGAGCCACACTCATTTTTATATCCTCTGCACCGTGTATAGTACTTGGCACATAAAAGATACTCAGAAAACATTTGCTGGAGTAAATTTACTTGAACCTAGCTGTTAAAGAGATTTGATTTTAGTTGGCAAAAATGAAAACTATGTGTAAATAACAATAGTACCAAAAAAAGTTACACGTGACATGAAAAATTACAGATAATAAACTACTCTGGCTGTTTAGCAGCAGTCCTCAACCTTTTGGCACCAGGGACCTGTGCTCTTCTGTGAATCTAAGGTTGATGATCAGAGGTGGAGCTGAGGCAGTGATGCTAGCCTAGAGCTTGGGAGCAGCTGCAAATGCAGACGAAGCTTGCCTTGCTCACCTTCCACATACCAGTCCACAGCCTAGGGGTTGGGGACTCCTGCTTTAGTAGACAAAAAAAGATTATGTACCAGTGCGGTAAAAGGAATGGTTGTGGCACAGGTGGCATTTAATGCAGAACTTGAGAATAATTTATTCTTGAAAATATAAAGATAGGGAGAAAGGAGAATCCCAGCAGAGGGAAAAGTCATAAGCAGAGGTGGTCGTGTTTGGGAAAGGTGAAGGGTATAAGGCGAAAATGTGAGCAGTTCATTTTGGCTCCTATATAGGTTCCATAAATGCTATGGAAACATTCAAGGTTAGAAAGGTCATTTGGATCAGACCATGGGGAGCCTTGAAAAGCTCTTTTCACTGGTGCTTCCCAAGGTTTTACACATCAGACAAAAATTATCATTTTTTTATGAGATATTGCAATAAACAGAAACTGCTTACTGCTAGTGGTGATGGCAAGAAATGGGGAGATTATGCCCCAGGCCCCACTAGACGCCCCAGTGGCTACAGAATTGCAACATATCTGTGATCATTCCAAGGCACATTCATGTTAGGAAGAAGGTTAGATTTTATCAAGGCATATTTTCTCCCTCAGATTTCTATTTAAAGCTGTTTTGAGCTTTCTGCCAGGCAAACCACCTCCTGCCCTCCACACACATACAGACTCTTCTTTATGTGTACCACCTTTCCAGTTCCCAATTCGAGTACCAAGAGTCCCATTTATTTATTTTTCCTCAAAACCATGGCTTTTAATTGTTAATTTTCAATTGTTTCAGTTTTTAAGAAATGACAATCTACCAGTACCCCAAGTTCTTTTATTTCCTACCCAGATTGCAGTTACCAAGGATAAATTCTAGATTTCTAGGGTGTATATCATTACACTTGTTTCATCTGACTTGCTTTTGATTTTATGATCCTTTTGAAGAATAATTACATCTCAGTACTAATGCAGCTGAATTTTAACATGAAATTCTCTCAAGATTAGCTGTAGTCCCACAATAAGTAAACATAATATCTCTGATAATTCTTTCGGGGAACTACGCTATGACTTTTAATTAATAGAATTGTTACACTTCAAATCTGAAGGAGCTATTATTGGCTGTAAACAAAATTACCTTAATGGATGATTTTTCCTATAAGATGACTTCCCTTGATTAAAGAAACAAGTTTAAGATACCACAGTACCATAATTTGACTATGTTACACCTTCATTGGCTGTTGCATTAGCAGAGGATATTTCTCAGAGTACTTACTCTCTCTTTCTTGACATTTAACCAATTAATTGTGTGAAAATAGATTTCGATGTATTATTTTAAGACATTTTATTATTGGTAATGAGTTAAAAACCTTACAATTGATTTTAAGACTTAGAAATCTTTATATGTTATGCATTTCACAGTAGTGTTTCACTCGGACATTTTGGAGTCAGGTGAAGCTATACTTTTAGCTTATTTTAGAAATGTTATTTTAACAACTGGATACTTGATGATATTAAGGAATTGGTGATTTCTTTTAGATGTCGTGATGGTATTTTGGTTATGTTTTTCAAAAGAATCCTTATCTTTTAGAGATGCACACCAAAATATTTACATATGAAATTATACAATATGTGAGATTTGCTTTAAATAATATAAAGGAGAAATTAGAGTGAGGTCAAATTGACAAGAATTGATGGTTGGTGAGGCTGAGTGATGATGCTCATCATTCTTTTCTGTTACTTGTATGTCTTCAAAATTCTCCATAATAATAAATGAAAATATTAGGAATATAATTCATCATTTATTTGACAGACATCAGAAACACAGCACTACTATCGAGAGGGTGGGCAAATTGTTCCAATGCTGGATTTAATCTGAACTGCTATGCTTTTAAATTTTCTGTTCTTTGTCTTTTTTCTTGTGTAGTTGATCGTTTTCTTCTTTAAATTTTAAATGTCTTGTTTTAGTCTCTTTTGTAGCTATGTCTTCTTGCTACTGTCCATGTGCCTGTCTCTGGTGGATTCTTTCTCTCCTCTGTCTCCCACATAATGATTTACGACTTCTAATATGCTCTGAGCAGGCAGCCAAGAAACTGTGATCACATTTTTTTCTAGGCAAGATTTCTGTGTGTGCCTGAGGGACTTTCTTGAGTGTTATGCATGTGAACTTTAGGATGTTAATTTGGGGACATTTCTATTGGCTGCCCCATGGCTCTCAGTTTTTGTCTATGTTCTGGATAGTTGAGCTTATGAGTCAGGCAGCAGCTATGTCTACTTGGTTCACCACTGTATTCCTACTGCACAGCACTATGTTATATACATAGAGGCAACGTAGTAGATATTTGCTAGTTGATCAAATGAATGAGCACTGCACAGTGTAAATCTGATGACTATTTTTAATTCGGCAAACATGAATTGAGTGCAGATTATATGTCTGTTTCTATAATAGCTCCCTGAAATATCCAGAAGAATCGGTGTCAAAATATTTGTTCAGAGAGCTATCAGCCTGGAGTAGTCGTAAAGAACTGGACATGTTAAAACACATGCATTGTTTCAAGATCCCTAACATTGAAGGGATCTACGATTTGCTCTATGATCACAAAGGATGGAGAAAGCAACTTGTAAAAACTAAAATTAAGGAAGGTTTCACAATGAGATTATGTTTGGATGTAGACTTAAAATGTTCATAGGACTTTTCTAGGTATGCCATGAGTGGAGCAGAAAATTTAAAAAGAAAGAAACTATCAGAGGAAACAATAGTGGTGTTTTCTGGTATCCAAAAGCTTAGTATTTACACTGGGGTAAATTTTGGTGATTGATGATTAACTATTAGGAATAAGGAATAAGGGGTTAAGAATGACTTTGAGGATTCATAGTTAAGGTGGCTGCAGTACCCAGACAAGGAATCCAGGAGGCTGGTTTGGAAAAGAATGCCTGGCAAAAATTAGTTCATTTGGGGACAAGTTGAGTTTAGAATACCAGGGAATCATCTAGAAGAAATTATATAATAGACTTAAGAAATTAGAGTATTAGTGCTTGGGAGATTAGTTGAGAGCATTTGAACTGTTCTCAGGATATAAGAGGTAGCTGAAACAATGTGAGTGAAGACATTCTCAAGGAAGATATGTAAAGTGATGAGAAAGAATTCTGGACAATATCAGCAGAGGTAATTCTAAACTTGAGATCCATGTACTCTGAGGGCAGAGATCATGTCTTCTTTATTTTCTTATCCATAGTATAGCACAGCACAGCACATGGAAGTCAATAAGCCCTCATAGTAATTTTTTTTTTTTTCACGTTGCCTTTGAAAGAAGCATTTTGGGAATGCTGTAGATGCTCTTTAGAGAAATGATAAGTTGCCACTAAGGCCTAGGGTAAGTTAAGATTTTCCCTCCTTAGTTCATTAATACACATTTTAGAAAGTTCTGCGTAGTTGAAAATTTATTTTTAACTTTGCATTAGTTATCTATTACTGTGTAATAATTTACTCTAAACTTAGAGACTTAAAGGAAAGCATACACATTTTTCCTTAGTAAGTTAAATAGAATTACCATATGATCCAGCAATTCTACTCCTAGGTATATATTCGAAAGAACTGAAAACAGGTGTTCAAATAAAAACTTGTACAGCAATATTTATAGCAACTGTATTCACAGTAGCCAAAAGATGGAAACAACCAAAATGTCCATCAGCAGATGCATGGACAAACAGAATGTGGTATATCTGTACAATGGAGTATTATTCAGCCTTCTAAACTGACATTTTTGTTTAGCAGATTTCAGTTCCTTAGAGATTGTTAGACTGAGGGCCTCATTTCTTGGCCAGCTGTTGACCAGAGTATGTCCTCAATTTTTTGCCACATGTACCTCTCCAACATAGCAGTTCTCTTCATAAAAGTGTCCAAACCAAGGAGACAATAGAGCTAATCTGCTATCAAGATGGAAGTTACTATGTTTTATAACTTAATCACAGAAGTGACATTGCCATTGCGTTTGCCATTCTGTTGGTTGGAGTAAAAGCACAAGGCTAGATTACACTCAAGGAGAGATTGCACAAAAGTGTCGGTACCAAGAGGTGGAGATCATTGGAGGCTGCCTGCCACAAACATTAAGGCGTTACTGTTAACATTTCTGGGAGACTTTGGTTATTTACGTTGGGGTGACCTTGGTTATTTACGTTGGGGTGACCATGAGCTCTTCTTGACAGACCGTATATACCTTTCTCGTGTAGATCCAGATCATTTACTGAATGACTATGAGTCCACTGCAGGTATAAAGAAAGATATATGGTTCCTGGCTTTATAGAAATATAATATGCATCATTCCTTTTTCTACTTTCTACTTTTCTGCATAAACAGTTGCTTAGGAATGATAATTTACAAGGATGGATATAACCTTATATCTTATATAACCTTATATATATAACCTTAGATTGACTTGTGTACTAAGACTGTGTGTGTGTGTGTTGAATGTAGTTTATAGCAAGACCATCATTTTTCTAATTAAAGAAGACATAAATCTTAAAGGATATAAACCAAAAAATGGGGGATGGATGGATAATGTGCTTTTACTCTCTAAAATTTTTTTGTGTGTGTTTGGTTTAGTTACGTGTATATATGAGAAACTATTCAAAATAGCAACAAGTCTATGATAAATGTGTTGAAAATATTTTTTTAGGGACAGTGATCCTATGTCAGATTAGCATACTTTTATACATGTCTACTCTGTAATTGCTTTCATCTATCTAGAATAAGGGCATGAAAGGGCACTCATTAGCTATGAAAATAAGTCCTAACCTAATATCAGAGCTTTAAGAAAATCCAACATTGTGGAACCCTACTGGATACCCAATAAATGTTTCTTCTCATGTAGTCTGTTTTTTGTCCCCAAATATATTCTTTAACTATCCCAATCTAAATAAAAATTAGACAATAGGCTTAGCATCATTTAAATTGCACTGTCTCCCTCTTTTCTTTTGAATGGGATCTTCATGGAAAACTGTATTTGGGAGTGAAGTGCTTAACATCAGGCAATGTTTCAAACTCAGTTTCTTTCCCGTTGGTTAGTGTACTGATACTTAATCTTTTATATGCTGTGCTACTCTATTTTGTGCACCCTTCTGTTCCCTAGTGCTGGATGACTATACACACTTATATTTTTTAAGTTAATTAAAATTAATTTTTTTTGAAAGCTCTACTTGCCTCTCAAGATAATTGGAGATATCCCATGCATTGCATCAAAAACAGAAGGTTGGCAATTATTGATTTAATGATTAGTTACATGTGAAGACATCTGTTTTTTATAGTAATATGTGATGTAGTGGGCTAATCTTGTTTTTAACATATAGTAATTGTACAAAATGAGAATTCAGATTACCTTAAGATAACATTTTAATGATTCATTCAGCTTTGGTTATGGAGACTATTCATTTGGGATTGTATGAAGTGGAGTGATTATGTCACTAGCATCCCCTTGATAATGGCCACAGGGAAAGCTTACTTCAGAGAACAGAAAAAAGGACAGCCTGCTTTAGGAGGAAGCTCAGAGAGAAGAGGAATATTTCAGAAAAGAATTATGAAAGAAAGTGAGGGAGTGGGGAAGGGTATTTTAGACTATATAAAAATATGAGACTGCTTGTACTCAAATCCAAGGGCAAATAATTGACATATTCTTTCATTCACTTATTAATTGACTTAGTCAACAAATATTGAGTGCCTGCCCTGTGCCAGAGTCTGCATAGACACCTGGAGACACAGTGGTAAACACTCCCAGTAAGGAAGATCTTGGGAATTTTTAGCAAATTGTTAGTGGAGCTATCGAGATAGTACCTGGTGAAATTGGTATTTTTACATGAAAGCTACAAAAAAGCTGTGAGAAAGTGGATTATAAACAGTTGCAAGAATTTTGTATGTTTGCTTTATTTTCTGTTTATAGTCAACTACAGTTTCCTTAAGAGTAGTCCTTGGTGGGAAAAAAAGAAGAACACTTGCCTAGAACTGGTAGCCCGGCCTTAACCCATACTTCCTCAGCTCTTATACTGCAGCATGTGCACTGCTGAAAAAATGCACCGATCTTTGATCATCTATGTGCTTATAACAAAAGGAAGAGAAATATAAAGTGTAATAATAGCTTTGTGTGTATGTGTATGTATACCATGTGTCAGCCTTAGAGGCAACATTAATGCACACAAAATCGGTTTGTATTAGGGATCAATTGGGGTTTTTCATGTAAAATGTATGAGTGTCACCTTAATTTTAAATTGATTAATCACAATGTTTCTTTAAAAATCTAGCTGAAGACATCAGTACTGAAGGAACATACATATTCTTCCAAAGAAGAGAAATCTCTTTTTTGATGTTGGGGAGAAGAAATCTGGACAGCAATGGGGAAGGGAGAAATTGAGAAATATAAAGTACTAGAGGTTAAGGAGAATACAGGATATAGCAGAAAGTTACTAGAAAAGAAGTCAGGGTTTACCCCAAGTTAAAAACTTGGTTTATTTTTTATAACATTGGCTTTATTGGAAATTGTAGAAGAACCTATTCTCCTTTGCGTGTTCCTTTCAGTACCTGGTAGATTTTTACCTTCAGGCCTTAGAACAAAGGTTAGTTTAGTTGTTCCATAAGTTATAGGCTTAAATGGTAGTCAAATAATAATAGAAACAATAACAAGAAAATAATAGTTAACACTTAATGAACATTTAGAATATTCAAAACACTGTCAAATGAGTTATCTCATTCAATCCCTATTATCATATGGGGTACCTATTATTATGTTTTCTCTTTTATTGAAAAGGAAATTGAGGTTTAGAAAAATTGACCTTATTAACCAAGGTCACTAGGATGACATGTGGTAGAACTAAGTTTTGAACCCAGTGAGTCTGACTTCAGAGTCCATGCTATTGTTAATCACTCTACTGTCAGAGCCAGCCTGCCATCAGGACTGAACCCAACTCCAGTGCATTGCCTTGTTATCAAGCAGAATTTTGTACTAAATTCTGAAGACATTTTCTATTCTGAAGATTTTGGAACACATCTGATCCCTAAGCTGATAGCCGCCCACATTTATTTATGAGTTGTAAAGTACATCGACTTGTCCAATTACCTAATTCAAATTATAATGTATATAAGCTTAAATTAAACATTGCTGCCATTTCCCTAATATTTAGCCTGTTCCTTTGCCATTCATTATTTTATGCTTAAGCCTAAACATGGATCCTGGCTGTACCTCTGTAATCAATAAAGTGACAACAAATAGAACAAAAAGAATAGTCCAAGAAGAAAAACTTAAATCTCCCTTTGGATTTGTGATAAGCATTTTCATTAAGAATGATATAGAGAGTGTTAAAAGAAGAAAGGGTAAATATGGGTGGAATCAAATAAATACTGTAGACCAAGCAGAATTCTGTTAAGGTTTTATAACATGAGTAGGTTATATAATAACTTGTTTTGAGGTCACATTAGTCACAGAAGAGAAATTGCAGTTAGAAGTGAAAGACTAATATTCTACCTTCGAGTGTCAAGCTTATAACCTGTGACTCTATTCTTTATTGCTATATAGGAGGAGATATTAGATTGTTTTAAATTTTTGGTGGGCTGTGAATTTGTGTTAATCTAGAACTTTATGTTATCCCTGTCAATTTTGGCACACAGTTGTAAGTTAAAGTTTACAATAAAAAAGAAATACTGGTAGGGGAGAACTGGCAAGCTGTGCTAGAATGCTATAGCGTTTTCACAGTGTTAAAAGATCTTATTTCACCTTGCGTATATAACAAACACCTTCCACTTTAGCCAGAAAATTCCCCTTTTGGCCCTTACCAATTTGTTGCTTTGGTCAATGGCAATTTCAAAAAAAATTGTACCCATATTAGCTTTTCTAGTCCAGCCACTAGATTTTCCAGAATACTTACAGATGCACTTTGCTTTTTTGTGTTATGCCAATAGTTCAGCAATTTGATGTTTTGTAAACATTTAGAACTATGCAAATTGTGACCATGTTGGAGTTTGTGGGTCTTCAAGGAAGTCAGGCCTTGACTTTTACAGGAGCATGAAAAGGAGCATTTGTCCAGAACAGCTTTTCTTGTCATGCTTTTCATTTCTTGTGGCTGCTTGTTCTGTTGGGTATCAGGATAGGCGAAAGGGTCACAAATAGGATAGGATCACAAAGACAGAGGGTAAAGCTTTCGTGTTCTTAGTATGGTGCTTAGCACATGCTGCATTATGGCTGCACATTTCCAAATACTAAGGCAGAACTCTGAGAAAGACTAAGCAATTAAGATTTATTGCTTATGTGTTTTAACATTTTTTTTTTTCAACTTTAGATGTTGGGTGAGAAATTTGCAGAATTGAGTATGTGCCAGAAACATAAAAATTACATTTTAATAATGGTAAACCAACAAACTATGATTATCAACCAAAAAGACAGGTTATTTCTGTATTATGGAATGATTTGTTAGGTAAATTCTACATTCTTCATTTGAGAAATCTGAATAAATATTTTATAAAAGATTAATCAGTTCACTGAAGGAATAATGATTGAGTTCCCACGATGTGTAAGACTTTGTGTTGGATGCATTCAGAGTATGGAGATAAACTAGCCACATAAATGCACAAAACTCCCATATAGCTCTTTTAGTCTAGTCACAAAGATAAAATGTTCAATCAAGATAACATTGCTACAAGGTGGAAAAGCAGAACTAAGAGAAATAGATTAAACATTTTTGAGAAATTATTTTTAGTTGGAAGATCATGGCAGGCTTGGGGGAATAGGTGATGTTTGATCTGGCACTTGAAGGGCATGCTGTGGTTTGAATGTGCAAGAGCTAGGGAAGAACCGACATGGTAGAACTCCAGGCAGAGGGGATAACACAACCAAAAACATGACCGTGAAAAGGCTGGATGTGATGCAGGAGAGCAAAAGTTGCAAGGAGAGTAACGGAGAGATGCACAGGGAATGGCCAATAGGAGCCAGATCTTGGAAAACTGTAAATGCTAAATCAAGTAGTTTAGGAATTTCAGTTATAGACAATTAGTATTTTTGAGCAGAATGGTGGTAGAACTTGAGCTAGTTTTCTGGACAAATATTAGTAATTTAATCAAATTGTTTCTAGGATAGAAGAGAGGAAACCAGTTAGAAGGCCGTTCTTGTGATCCAGTTGGAATGTGATGAGGATGTGAAGGGCAGATATCAGATAGTAGGCATAGTCCTCAAGGACAGTTGTTGGGACTTGACATTAAAAAGTAATAATATAACATTGCGTTCTGAGTAACACAGACATCCAGAATACTTGTTGAGGGGAGGATAAGGTAAGAAGAGGGCAATTGGTGTATTATCTTGTATAGTGTTCAGAAATTTGTAAATGGTAGGCTGAGAACCACCTGCTGCAGAGTCTCCTGGAAGTGTGCTATTTGAAGTTTAGATATTTTTGCCTACCTACATCGGAATAATTCCTCTGGTCTCTAAAGCATGTGACCAAATATTGAGACCAAGGAGATTAATGTGATTCCTGTATAGACCTTAATTGTGCGATGGCATGCCCAACTCTAGTTGTCCTATCTTTGGACAGGAGATAGGGTGAGAGTAAAGATAGTTCAGTGTAACACTTTTATTCCCACTGGAATGACATGCCTAAATTTTAATAAACCTTTATGATACCTTTTGTATATAAAAGATAATGAGTATCTACAATTCTAAAAACTCTATGGGGTCTCAGGCCCTTTATTCTCTTAAAATTAATTGAGACCCCCCCAAAAGACTTTTATTTGTGTACTTAATATGTATTGATATTTGCTGTTCGAAATTAAAGCTGATAAATTTAAAACATATATTTTTAGATTCCTTTAAAAGTAACAATAAATCCATTACACATCAGTGTAAAAACATGTTTTTATGAAAAGTAATAGTTTCTAAAACAAAAATACTTGAGAAGAATGGCGGATCTCTTTAATGTCTAGTTTACTGGAACAGGACTGTATTCTCTTAGCTGCTTCTACATTTAATCTGTTGCTATATGTTTGAGGGTTAGAACAAAAAATATCCAGCTTCACATAGATATGAAATTTGAAAAGGGAGATATATTTTATTTATTTTTTTTAAATCTTCTATTTTTCAATTACAGTTGGCATACAATATTATATTAGTTTCAGGTGTACAAGATAGTGATTAGACATTTATCTAACTTACAAAATGATCACACCGATAAATCTAGTACCCATCTGACACCATACACAGTTATTACAATATTATTGGCTATATTCCTTACACTATACTTTACATGCCCATCACTATTTTGTAACTACCAATTTGTACTTCTTAATCCCTTCTCCTTTTTCCTCTACCCCTCAACCCCCTCCCATCTGGCAACCTTCAAAATGTTGTCTGTATCTATGAGTTTGGTTCTGTTTTGTTTGTTTATTTTACTCTTTAGATTCCACATGTAAGTGAAATCATATGGCATTTGTCTTTTTCTGACTTATTCCACTCAGCACAATACCCTCTAGGTCCATCCATGTTGTTTCAGATGGCAAGATTTCATTCTTTTAAAAAAATTTTTATGGCTGAGTAATATTCCATTGTATATATGTGCCACTTCTTTTTTTATTTATTTATCCATTGGTGGACACCCAGGTTGCCTCCATATCTTATCTATTTTAAATAATACTGCAGTGAACATATGTCCCTTAAAATTTACTGAGACTCCTGAAGGGCTTTTATTTATGTACCTTATATGTATTGATATTATACCTTATATATATTGATGCATATGTCCCTTCAAAGTATTATTTTGCATTTCTTCAGATAAATATCCAGAAGTGGTATTTATTTCTTTGTCTCTTGTTATAGCCTTTGTTTTAAAGTCTATTTTGTCTGGTGTAAGTATTGCTATCCCAGATATTTTGTTTGTTTCCATTTTCATGAAATATCTTTTTCTATCTCTTTACTTTCAGTCTGTGTGTATCTTTCGATCTGAAGTGAGTCTCTTGTAGGCAGCACATGTTAGGGGATTATTTTCTTATCCATTCAGCCACCATATCTTTTGATTTGAGTATTTAATCCATTTATATTTAAAGTAATTATTGATAAATAGGTAGTTATTGTCATTTTATTCCTTTTTTTTTTATGTTTTTTTTTCTTCTTCTTCTTCTTAAAGAAGTCCCTCCAACATTTCCTGTAATACTGGCTTGATGGTGATGAACTCCTTTAGCTTTTTATGTCCTTCGATTCTAAATGATAGCTTTGCTGGGTAGAGTTGGTTGTAGGACTAGCAGTCTTGATTGTAGGTCCTTGCTTTTTATCACTTTGAATATTTCCTGAAATTCCTTCTGGCCTGCAAAGTTTCTGTTGAGAAATCGGGTGACAGTCTTCTGGGAGCTCCCCTGTAGGTAAATAACTGCTGTTATCTTGCTGCTTTTAAGATTCTGTCTTTGCTTTCAACTGTCGGCATTTTAATTATGATATATCTTGGTGTGGGCCTCTTTGTTTGAGACTAAGGGAGGTGTATTTTAAAAGCCATTTCAGATAATTGTTGATAGTCTTCTTCGATACTCCACTGAAATTCTTCAACAAGTGGTAGTTTCTTAAAGGTCATTTGCAATACGGAATCTGAAAAGCACATCAATGAACTTTTTGTACACAGTTATATAATACCCATTGATGAGTCCTGTACATTGAGTGTACTGTTTATCTATGCCTGGTCATGTGCCATCATGCATTGGTCATTTGGAAGTATTGATTCACTAAGTTATGTAGATCTTCCAAATGTTGACACATTTCATTATAAATATTTATCTGTTAATATCACCACCAATCTCATCACTGAGAAGCTGTCAAGATCCCAGAGGCAGAAACAAGTTTTCTAGAATTCTAGTTTTGGTTTGAAAACAAATTATATCATTGACAACAAATATTGTCAATTATTTTCTTTAAAGTTACAGGCTCACATATTCATTTTTGAGAAAATGTCTATCAAATACTCAAGCCTGAGTAATCATAGTTTGTAAGTTAAAATTTCCAGTAAAAATGGAATTCTATGAAAAGGAAGATGACTAGTTTAGCTCACAACTCAGTTGCCCAAGTACTTCCCTCAAAACAACCATGTGCTTCGGTATGTAGCAAAAATACTTTTTCCTGCTTCTCATTTAAGTTATACAGAATATCAAAAAAGACATGTTAAAGAACTAATTTAATAAAACTAAAAATTTTTCCTGCTTTATTAAGTTTATTCTTAGGTGAAACTGACTTTTTTCACATCGCAAACATATGGTAGTCTAGAATACTGTGACTGCTAGTCTGATGCCAGTACCTTTGTTTATGCTAAATTACCAGCAGTTTTGTTCTCCCTTGCTTTGCGCCATCAGTGACAATGTCAACACTGTGATGATATCAAATAATGTCTTATAATTATGAAAATATTGTTGATCTCCTCGGCTTCCTGGAGTAAAGTAAAATACTTTACTTCCACATAATAATGATTGTGTTTTTTGTGCTGTCTACTTCTGAGCCAACAGCTGGTCAGATAGCCTAAATTGACACTAAATAAACTATTGGGGGGAGGGTGTGGCTGAAAGAGGTTTTATTCATAACCCCATTTTCACAGGCACCAGACTGACTTTCAACAGCTAGTACCTTGAATTCTTTACCTGGTAGAGTTCTTTGGCTGTGAGAGTCTGCTTTGCATGAATGCCTTGAGCAAGCCAGATATGCTGGGAATTTCATGCCTGGCCTTCCTAAACAGCCCTCAGACAACCACTAATGGGAGGGAGGTGGATAAAGACCCAACCGCTTCATCTCCCAATGCCTGGCTTCCAGTTCCAGCATGATTAAACTCAGATTACCCACAGTAGTAGCTGGCTGGAGAACTCTCCTTTTGTAGATTGTCTCTTTCTCTGTCTCCTTTCCACTTGTATTTCCTGCCACTTGTATTTCCTGCATTCACCTGTCACATGAACCATTTGCACAGGGGGAATCCAAAATAGGCAGAAGCTGTATTTCCTTTGCTGAGAGTCAGTCTTATTGCCTTTGGAAGAAGGAAGAACATTCTTTTTTTTCCTTCCCCACACATTGCTTATGGTAGATTTCTCATAAATATAGAAATACCTTAATAAACAAGTCTTTTCAAGCTATGCAGTTAGCCATATGTCTAGGAGCATGTAGAATATTTGTTTACTCATTTCAAAGGTTTATGAACTCTGGAGGCTTGGCTGTTTGGGACTGGAGGAATCTCAGGTATGGGTAAGTAGTACTGTCTACCATAAGTGCTAACAGGCAACGGGTAGTAGACAGGGCTCTTAAGACAAGACTGACCCGGTAGCGTGCCTCGGGGCTCTGTAGTAATTCTCTGCTAACTGCTGCATCAAGCCCAGAACTCTGTTTAGCTTATAAAGCCATCCAGATTCTGTTTCACACTAGCCATTTACTTGTCATAGCTCAGACTTCATATTTCATGCTTATTCTCTTCACTGCGTCCCACTACCCACCCATTTCCTAATTTTCTCTTAGCTTATGCTCCTACCTGTTCCTTCCCCATTGGAATATTTTTTCTCCCCAATATTAATCTTAACCATTCTTTAAAGCCGCTCATTCACATAGAACATTCCATCCATTCCCACTTCATTGGGAGAGTCTGAAATTTGAAGCCTAAATCTGCCATTTATTAGCTGGATGTGGAGCAAAGTGCTTACCCTTTTTGTCCCAATTTCTTCATCTATTAAATGGGGATAATAAACGTTAAAAGGTTAAATGAGATGATGTATATATAAACACCTTACAAGGTTAGTGTAATGTGGTATGTATCTGTGGGGGTGGTAGATGGTGACTGTATGTTAATCATTTTTTATTTCCAGTATGGATGTTCACAGCAGATACCACTCTGAGTCTGAGGACATTGGTCTCCTCCAGCAAAACAGTTAAGTTTAGTGGTAGTTCTATCATGCAGAACAAATTTTTGTTTTTCATAAAGAACTCTCTGGTTCCCATTTTCTAACAATTCTTTCATTTTCTAGTGTTTTTTGACTCTTTGAAAAACAAAACAAGATAACATACCTCCCTTCAGAGAACTTGGCTTTTAATCTTTATGTTTTTATACTTTTTATTGACCATTTAGGGAGGGCTTAATTTACTTGAGATATTTTGGCTTTTTGTGTGTGAGTGAATGCATGCGTGGGAAGTTCATAATAAAAGTTTGAGTTTAGATATGTACATTAGTCCTTCTGAATCCTTAGTATTTCAGTTTTTAAAAACAGATTGAGTCTGTTTTACAGAAGATGAAAAGAATCAAAAGAACTACCAATTAGATAGACTTAGATTCCATAGATGGGAGGGATAAAAATGAATTTGAAATTATTACTTTTCTCTCACTTCTCCTTTTCATCTCCTGCTCTTCAAACATTTTCTCCCCATGCTGGGAACCATTCTTCTTAAGGTAATACTACCAAAGTAACCTTTGTTATGACGATACATCCTTCTCTAAGATTTAAAAACCTATTTACCATTCAAGTTCTCCAAATTAGGCTCCATTTAAGGGCCTCCAATCCCATCAAGTTTTCCAGAGGGAAATTATCCTTACTGTCTTTCATTTTCTTAGGACTGTGGTAAGAGGATGAAAAGAGGAGACAGTCTGGGCTTCTAATCTTGACCTCGTCTGCTCTCACAGCATGGCCGACAGCCCTGGAGACCCTTATCCTGGTTAGCCTGTTGCATAGCCTTTTGCAAACCACCTTTGGACAGGAGTGGCTGCACCTGTTCCTGTACCAGCAAGGCTACATGCTTTTCCTTTAAGAGATAAGATTAGATCTCTGTAACTACTCCTGTCTTAGTGGTTTCTAGCGCTCCTGTCATCACTAAGTTACTGAAATACCTTGAACACACTGTTCACTCTGTTCATTTCAGTAGCCACTAGTCACATGGGCATTTTAACTTAAAGTAAATTCAAATAAAGTAAAATAAATTTAGTTCTTCAATCGCTCTGGACACATTTCAAATATGCAGTAGCCACATGTGGCTAGTGGCTACCATATTGGAAAGTACCAATATAGAATATTTTTTTTTCATCATAAAATGTTTAATTGGACATTTTTGGTCTGGGTATCAGATTTTCCATAGAGACAGCTTTGAGCAACTGTTTTTATTGTTGACTCCTGCATATCCTTATTATTTTTTAGCTTATCGATTCATCTTTTAAAGAGCAACTCCTTTAAGAAACTTATTCATAACCTTTTAGTTTAACATGAGGGAAATAAGCATGTTGGGGGCTGCAAATAAAATAATCTTCTAAAATTGGCTCGAATGGTGGGCATTTACTGTGTTTGCAGAGTAAGGAGTCCTTATACTGTAGGGGCTTAGTTCTGCTGCTCAGGAGTGTTCTCAAGGGCCCAGGCTTTGTCTTCTCATTCTGACATCTTATGTCTCCTTCAAGGTCGTTAGATGACTACTGCTGTTCAGAGCATCACTCGGTCACCTATGAAATCTAAAAGCTAGATGAGAGAGACAGCTCTCTTTGGGTATCTTTCTTTTTATTGAGGAGCAAAATCTTTTTCAAAAGTTCCCAGCAGACTATTGTTGAGTCTCAGTGCATCAGAATTTAATTATAATGTCTCTATTATGAGAGAGAGAGAGAGACTGGGAAAGTGAATACCTGGCATTTTAGCCTCTATAATGTCAGGCTGACTCTGCTGGTAGTGAATGTAAGAACTATGGAAACTGTAATTTTGTTCTGTTTTGTTTCCTTGTCCCCAGCATCTAAGATGCTGCCAGGTGCTCAGTAGATATCTGTGATATGAATGAATGAATAAATGAGTGAATGAATGATGTTGGGGTGTTGTTGAAGTCCATAGTATGCCATAGAAATGAACGTGCACAGTGAAGACATATCATGCTCCTGTTTGCTCTTGTTCTGGTACCTTGAACCAGGCTGTCCTGGTTGATTGGCTCTCAGAATGAACTCTTAGATTCCCAAGGGTTCCTTACAACTCTTAGTAAGGCACTATTGGACCTTGAGTAATTAGGATATTTGGTGACACCCTTCACCCAGCATACCTACTGGTAAGATTATCCCATTTGTTTTTTAATCTCAATGTGTGAAATAGAGACCAGGTTTGAGTTTGATGTTTAACCTTTTTATCTAACAATTGTTCATTTAAGTAACCCAGAGGACACAATTTTCAGTCATTAGAATAAGAGTGGTCTCAGACTGTCATTAGATATGATGTCCTGTGCATGTGTTACTCCTTCTGGATTTGGTTTATGGGTTAGGAATGTTGGGATGTGGGCATCAAACAGGTGTTACTAATTTTCTCAGGCTCACTTCTCAAAGCACCTGGCAGCTGGGTTGATGACACATCTATTTCTCATTTTAATCTGGTGACTAAACTGAGGTCCACTCAGCTGGACTAAGCAACTGTATACCACCCTTCACCCCACTGCTTGTGTCCTCAGCCCCAACCTGGGTTTAGGCTACAGCTGACTAAAACCTTCATGCAGGAGAACTGGAATTTGGAATTTCAAGCTCAGTGTTTGTGATGAAAGTTAGAAATGCTAAGATCAGGTAGATGACTATGTAGCAGGAGATTAAAGAAAAGGGTCTTTTCTTGATGAATAATAATGTATTATTCATCTATTATGTCATATAAGGGACACTTTTTAAAATTATGGTATTTCCCTTTGGGTTTGTTTCATCTACCAACATAGTCATTAGACTTCTGTGCTCCTTAATGCGATAGATGACAATAAACTTTCTTATAGAGAGATGACCTCACAAACTGGATTTCTAGCATATTCCATGTATTCCCAATGGACAACTTCCATTAAAGCATGCAACTAGTATTCTTTGCACTTGGCTCTCTAGACACCCTCTAGTGCTGTGGCCTTATTCTACTTAGTATTACAGGATTTGAAGATTTGAGCTAAGAGGAATAATGGCTTTCTAAATATTTATTATAGGTCTCAGTGACTCATATAGAATAGGTATTTAATAATACTATTCATTAAATTAATTGGTTGGGAAGTGTTCTTGGACATGTTCCCACTATAAGCATTAATATAGAAGCACTTGGGTACATTTTATTTTAACAGGTTCCTTTTTTTCACTGTTAGCTTTTGTGGTAGTAGAATTCTTTGCTTAGCTTCATCATCTTTCTAGTCAATGATCCTTCCATTTCAATCACATTAGACCTAAATGTACTTTTAGGTGTATATCCTTGGGCACATTGTATAATTTGTTTTGTGTCTTGGTTTCTGCATTGATAAAATGAAAGTGATAACAGTACCTACTTCACGAGACTGTTATGGACAAATGAGTTGATATGTGTAAAACACTTAACAGAACCAACATTTATTTCAAAACCACACTTGGTCAGTTGTAGCCATTGGTTGGCTATGGATACAAAAGTTGGTCCAAATCAATGAAAGCATTCTGTGAGCATTTAATGAGCTCTATAGAATTTACAGTAAAGCATGTTGCATGCATTCTTCTATAAAAATTGTGTGCTACACATTCTTTATGTTAGTAAAATTTATTATAATCTTATATACAGATACATATGCACACAATATTTTCGTTGTTTTCGGCATTCACAACCAGGTAACACTGCCTCAACTTCTGCTCCTCAAGCTTATGGATGGTTCTCTAGCATATGGATAATGTCTGGATGTAGCCTGTAGCAGATGCTGTTGGTATCCGACCCAGATATCTTTTACTGGGCCAGTGCATCCATCTCCCAGCTGCTGTGGGTATTGGCTGCTAATGACTCACTCCTGTACCCTTCTCCAGAGGCTTGCCCTTGGCTGACAGTAATTGCCTCAACCAAACATATCTGGGAGATTATGAGATCATACCCCAGTCCCCTCCTGTTCTCCAGGGGTGGCTCATAGCCAGTGTCTATTCAGGGGTATAATAGCCTAGTTTTCTACCTTTGGACTAGACAAGTTCTCTAGTTCAGTCTACACTCTAGAGCTCCTCATTGGATCAAGCCAAAGCTAGATTTCTGAAACCATGTTTTTGCTTAGCTCTTTCTCCCATTCTAGCTTGATTCTTTCACTCCTGATTTCTCCTGACAGCACTCTATCTGTAATCAGAAATACAAGGAATGCTACCTCAAGCGCAACATATAGGGAACCTGACCTAAGATGTTGCTCATCTCAGCACCCCTGGTGTTCTCTCAGTTCCACCATCACTTATGCAACTGATTTCCTACATCACACAATCTGATTAAATTTCCTTCCTTCCTTCCCTTCCCTCCCTCTTCTCCCCACCCCGCCCTTTCTCTTTCTGTTTTGATTCATTTTGTTTTCTATTTGTTTTGTTTTCTTTGTTGGACCCTACCTGATAGGCATCAACCCTGCTCATATCCCATGTCTTTGCATATTTAAGGTTACTTAACCTTGGATGACCTGATCTTCTTATATGCCTGGTTACTTCAAGACCATAAGTGTGCTCATTGCCAAGTGGGATTATGCAGATGTACCAAGGGCCAAGATTTTAGTTCATCATAAAGTTCAGCACTTTGACACATACAGTTTTAACTTTCTAGGTGAAATTAAGGCTGTTCTGACCAGCAAGTGGTTATTTGAGAAAATTTCACCAAGCTAATGTCAATGGTGTGGAAAGACGCCTCGGTGAGCAGCTAGGTTACGCTATTCTCTGCGGTAGGTTTAAACTCAATTCGTTGAGAGTGTCATTTATTTAGGACTATTAAGCAAAATCCGAAAACATTCTTTTGTGTTTAAGAAGTATTTATCCCAGTTCTTACATGTTATGATAAAAAAGGCATGAAGAATGACTCTTAAACTTATGTGTTCTCCTTCAAGTTCACATCTACCTATTGGCTCTAATGACTTCTTTGTTCTTAACCATAACCTCTACACTTAATTTTTAAAAGCTACATTGGTTTCCAATAGGAATTACTGCTGGGAACATTTTTCAGTTGCTGAAAGCTATTTTTAAAAAGAGAATTTGTTTTGTTTTTGACAGGGGCTGATAATATCCGGAAATACTGGAGCCGCTACTACCAAGGATCTCAAGGGGTAATATTTGTATTGGACAGTGCCTCTTCAGAAGATGATTTAGAGACTGCTAGAAATGAACTGCACTCAGCTCTTCAACACCCACAGTTATGCACTTTACCCTTTTTAATATTGGCCAATCATCAAGACAAGCCAGCTGCTCGATCAGTACAAGAGGTACGTCTCATTAATATGACAACTCTTTGTCTATCTTGTTTGTTGCACTTTTGCTGCCACAGTGGAATCTAAAAAGATGCCTGTAATTAGAAATATGCTGGTAATGCTGTTCTTCAACATGAAACCTTAGTTTTCTTAGAAGGTGAAAAGCCTGTATCAATCTGATAGGAATTATTGTTTACATGCCTAACCCTACTTGGAGAGCAAAGATTTTTTTTTAACCGTTTAGCAAAAGTTAGAGGACTTAATCTGAATATTTTTCTCATCATTTTAAAGGACTAATGGCCTGGTTATTTAACATTTCTTTTTTTTTTTTTTACCCTTCCAACTTATTTAATTTGTTCTTTTTTTCTCAAGCTTTTCAAGAAATGCATCGTGCGTATTACCATGCATCACTTGCCCTCAAATGTTATGTTCTTGTCCCTCTGAAATGCTTACTGTTGACTAGAAGCAATGGATCCTATTCTGTAATCAGCCAGGCTGAAAATTGATGTCTTATCTTTCAAGTCCCATGCTACCAAATACGTTTTAATATAGACCCGTTCTTTACCTTTCTCGTTTAATTTCATTTCTTAGCTCGTAACTCTCCTATGAAAGCATGAGGTTAATTTTGGGCAAATAATCAGTCTCTCAGCAAAGCTTCTGGTTCATGGCACTAAAGTAATAAGATATGTGAATACTTTTCAAAATTTAAATTATAGTGAATTTAAATCTAAGTACAGTGAAATCAAAACTTTTGATGTGTTCCTTTACGTTGGAACTTTCAGGATATGTTTTCCCCATCTTCAGAAAATTGTGTGCTTCCTTTAGTGACTTTGGAATAAGATGACTAATTGGAATGACATTGCTCCGTCGTTTGAAAAATGAATGAGAAACCAAGAACATGACATGTTCTAATTCCAGACCTCCCTCACTCTTAGTGTGGGAACCATGGGTAAATCGCTTTATTCCTGTGCCTGTCTTCTTACTTTTAAAATGGGAATGATGCAGTTTTTTATAATAAATGAGTGAGATTAACTTGGATAATTCACTTTGAAGTTTAAAGTACTAAGTATAAGAGGTATCATAAAGAATTTTCATTTTAAGTTTTAGAAAAATATTTAAAAAGGCAAGGATTTCTTATTAAATGGAGCTCATATCTTTCTTTAGTTGCCTCATTCATTAAGTAGTTAGCACCTTTTTTCTTTTTAGATTTTGCGAAATACCTTATAGATAATATTAAGTAATTAAGATAAAAAAAATAGCAGTACAAATCTAGTCAGAGAGTCATTATGAGCACATCTTCAGTATTGTAATCATGGTGAACTTCTTGACCTTAGGTAAATCTTTTAAATTCACAGCACCAGTCTTTCTGTCTGTAGAATGGATATAAATTAAAGCATATAATGATGTGTAGTATGCATGTTAAATTAGTTTATGATTATAAGGTACTTTGCTAAAAATATTGTTATTCTGAGTTCATTATAGGAAAAATATATATATGTATTACAGAATACACATAGATAGTATAACATTTTATACAAATATATGTAATACATATATAATAAAACACAATATGAAATAAATATAATACAAGTGATATTATAACTTCAAATTACCTTATTCAAATTATGAGCAATAGCTGAAAAGATTTGTTTAATTTAAGAAACTATATTTTTTTTAAGAGACCATAAAATTGAAACTAATGTGTTCTTTAAACCTAACATATGACTCTTGGTAATGCTACGTAGGGAATAAAGACTGTGACACTGAGTGAGTAAAGGAAGCTTTAACAATTAATTGCTTCAGAGTATGTGTTGTGTGTGTTGGCTGACTGTCTCCTAGGAAAAGGGCAAATACCTTTTTGCGCTTCATCTTTTAATAAGACAGACTATAAATGTACAGTGATCATAGATATTATATGAAAATTATTCTAAACTGGTATATGCTGGAGAATACGTGACTTTGACTGTCCTTTTTATATCAACTTAAAATTAATTTTCCTCAAAATTTTTGCTTGTAATGGAATTTTATAAATACCATTTTGAAGACTACTTTAAGTAAAGCGTTTTCCCTATGAGTTTATAAACACATACTATACTAAGTGCATGTTAACATTTTAGACTGCTTTAATCAAATACCTGGACAAATTCCATTATCAATCTTGAAGGTTGTTGAAACATAATGAGTGCCCATACTTTGGATTTGCAAGAAAAAGAAATGAAAACTTCCAGTTTTTCCCATTGCTTGAATGACAAAGGTTTTTCAGTAAGGTGTTAGGATGCCTTGCTGAAATATTCCCAGGAATGTTTTAAGAATTTAATCAATACCTTAGTGTTAGCATAGAATGGAATTGTGAAACTGAATCTTAAACTTTGAATAAACAGTAACCTCAAAATGGTTGGGAGTAGGCACGGGAAGAAGAGGAGGTAGGAGATTGAAAAATGAGCAAAGTTACGTGTTACTTGAAATATGTTGAGAAGCGGCCATCTGTTTATTGTTCTTTCCTTATCATAAAGGTTTTACATGCTCTGTGCTCTGTTGCTTATAAACATTTTTATTCATTTGTACCCGCTAATTTGTGTACACTTTGTAGAATTTCCAAATGCCAAAAAGGTGATGTTTTACTTTGCAGAATATCTATGAATTTTAGGCAAAATTCTGTTCTTTCAGAATCAAAGAAAATGCATTCAATTTACAAAAAAAGCACTGAACAATTCTTTGATGTAGTTAAGAAAAGACGAGTCACAGAGGCACATTGATTCCTCCACCCCACTGAAATTATTACATTTTGTGCTTAATGCATTACGTAAAATTTTGCAATCATTTATCCTGCCACTGGAGTAAAACTTAAAGAATTCATTAGTCATTTAATGAGGATTCTATGATGGAGATGTGTTTAGAATCCCATAGAAGCCAGTGAAATTCAAAGAAGAGAAACCTGAGTTATCACTGGGATTCCAACAGAGGAGGAAAATAATCAGGGAGTTATGTATTTTTTAATTCCTTCCTCTATGCAATGAGCATCTCTATGTTTGTGTAGAGAACTAAGATAGACAATGGTTAAAATTACTTCGTAATACACAGACAGAGGGCAACATGCCCAACTGTTTTGTTGCCCTTTTATAATGCAAGTGGAGTCTTGTACATTGCAGTTTTTCTTTCTATAATATACCTGGTAACGTACCCGAATTTTAAGATTTTATGTTTTGAGAATTGATAGTAGGAACATGTGTTGGTTTTTTTTTTTCTTTAAGTAGCAAAACACTGGGAAAAAGAACACCCTTTACATACTGTCTGAAAGCCAAGCAGTTCTTGCAACAGATGTTTGTTGTATTCACTTTGGGGAGGTGTAGTTAGCACAGTTTTCCAGAATTTACTCATAATCAACTATGTTTCTCTATGGAAAACATAAAAATTCGTAATTATGTTAAGTAGCCCACTTGATTCATTAGGAAAATTCTACTCTAACTTAAATGATAAAGTTTCAGTGAGAATTATCTTAAGGGCTATTAGGTTGGTTTTTTATTTGTATTGAATCGTAATTGTATATAATTTATTTTACAACTCCCATAGGAGAGCATACTTCAGTTCTGAAGTTATATAGTAGATCAGGAGGATTTTATGAGAAGTTAAGTTAATATAGTAGCCAATAAATGTAATCCTATTTTCCCTCTACACAGTTCCCGATCGTGATTCTTTTACCTCCTAGCTTTTCAAAATCTGATTTCCGTTTTATTGGACATTACAATGTCTTATAAAATCACATATTTTGTCAACATGAAAGAAATAGTTTATCCTTTCAGCAATATAATCTGATTTGATATTTGTCCACATCCTTAACCTAAAAGTATTTAACTTTTTCAGAAATACTGTGTTAACTATTTCTTCAATTTCTTTATTGAAGCAACTATTAAGAAATATGAAAACTGAAACATAGATCTGTGAAGTGGAATTATAAGGTCAAATGATTCTATTGGTTCCATGGCTTATTAATTGTACCACAGGAAAATCCAGCTTCTAATTTAGAATGTCAAGATTAAAGTTAAAATTTGTGATTGGGCATTTCTCAATTTTCATGCAATTGTAATTCAATTTGCTGTGTGATTTACATAGAATGTGGCATTCTGTTCGAAAAGAATATAATGTAAATTTGAGAAGAACATTTACAAGTAGTCCCATGATATAAACATTACTCTTTAGACCATCTTTTGTATTGTTTATATTCATATTTTTGAACAATACTTTTAATATTTACTGTATTATGAATAATTTAGTCTTCATTTTTTAGTCTATAGACATCTTACTGGAAGAGAGTGCTAGTATATGTTTTGTGTTAACTGTTCCACTTAATTATAATTACTGGTTTATCGCTAAATATTTCTACGTTGTGTACTTTTCCCCTTCCTACAAAGGGTTAGAGAGTTTTTTAAGGTTAGAAATTTTGGACAGTGTTTATCTATAAATAATAAGACTCTAGTTTAATTTTCTTTATACTGCTTGACAGTAGTGCGGTTCTTTTTGGTAGCTGTGAAGTAGCCAATATCATCTGATTTTACTTGGCAAATCTTTTATTAGAATATGCAAAGCATTGTTTAAATCACATAAAATACTTAGCTTAATTAAATATTACTTTCTACATATGGAGTGAAATATGCATGTGTTTGTAAAATAATCATTGTAAAGTGTCATATACTTTAAATCTTAAGAGTCTTCCAAGTATCTTGATCTGCCTCTTGGCAGCATTTTAGAATACTGATTTGATTTTACATAGAGCAGTGTACATACCTATTGTGTGAGCAGTTTGAAAACTCCCTTATGGGACGTATACTTATTCTAAAATGATATGAGATGCAAATTATTTTTTGTCCATTCCTTACAGATGTATTCTACTCTGTTACAATTGAATCTTGAGGAAACAATGAGAGGGTTTGAAAGTCAATTTTCCACTAAAAGACTCAGTTATCTCCTGAAAGTTTACTAACTTGCAAGAGAAGCTAAAATAGCAATCGTTTCAATAGTGTCATTATTATAAATATATTTTTAAAGTTATTACCAATAACTTTTAGCTAAGAATACTAAAACAGCCAGAATATTTTATTTATTCATGGACTTTTTCTTTTTATATGCATTTTCTGAAAAAATTAATTTGTATATTTGATTTCATTGACTCTAAATCTAGCCACGTTAATCTCACCATTCAAGGAACTTTGTATACTTGTGCTTGCACTACCAGGCAATATTATGAAAATGTGCCCTGCCCACTGAAAGCTAATAAATTCCCACTAAAAAAATATATTACATAAGAAAGGTCAATTCTATCAAGAACATTATTTAGATAGAATAACAAAGTAATACATTTGAAAATATAACAATGTATGCCCAAAGAATTCATTATTTTCTCTTATAAAACCCCAATTGCTTTTGAAATTCAGTTCCATGCATATCTTTATTTGATGTAAAGCTGGAAAATTTTGGAATCGCTTCCAATTCTTACTCTTATTTTCTTTCTACATCCAGACATTTCAGTACCTGATTCTACCAATTCTGCTTTTTCAGTTTCCAGGTTGTTTCCATCCCCATCATTCCCCCTTTCTCCCTATTCCTCTACACAGGCCAGAAAGAACAGACTTCTTCCCTATTTTTCACGATACTCGTATCAAAAACCAGTATGATCTTCTAATTCCTTCTAGAATCAGATGAAATGCCACGGATCTTACACATTAATGTACTTGATCGCTGAATTCCCTTTTCTCACTCATGTTTATCTACCACACACTGTCCTATTGCCTTGGGGAAACCACCTGAAGATTATGGTGTCACGGCAAGATTTCCGAACGCCCGCGGCTGAGCCAGGTGCCCTCCTTCTGACTTCCCAAGGCATCCGAGGCTTATCCTAATCATAACATTAGACTTAATTGCCTATTAACTTTCCTGACTACTCCTCAAAATTGTAAGATCCTTGAAGGACAGGAATTTTAGCTTGTTTGTATCTCTGCGCTCAGTGTATGTTCTTTGAATAAGTTACTACCTCTGAGTTTTAACATAGATGCTTCCCTACTGGCCTGATGCCATCAACTTTATCCAGATTTTCTTACCCTCTTTACCCAATATGACTCATCTGTTTCTATCCTTGAATATAAGTATTTTCCTTTTCCTCTACATCAGACCTGAACTTGGAACCTCACAACTCTGTGTTAATAGTTTTAAAAAGTGTTAATCTTTTAATTACTGTACTTAAAAATTTTTGTTTTCATGTATTTTTATGTATTTATATTTGTGTTCGTCCACTTGCTTACAGCAAGCTACTATTTTCTTCCCAAAATCCCTCACAGAAAGTGGCAGGACATCTTGACTGCATAATATTCCTCTAATATGTTTCTACAAATTGCCTATATTTTAACTATATAGAGCTAATTTCAACTGCTGGTATCTCAAGCTGCCTTTTACTGTTTACATTTTTCATGTGGAGGCTGGCACACGATGAAGCTCTCTGGGAACATAAATGAAGTGGTTTTAAACCAATGAATTCAATTTAATAAAAACAAATTTAGCTTTGTAATTAATACAGTTGTTTATTACATTAGTGAAACTTAGGATTTTTAAAATTCTTACATTTAACACTTTCTATACATATTTAAATAAAACAACATTTTGCTTCTTTCTGGGTCTTTTTTGAAGCAATATATATGAGTGGCTGTATTGGTGAACTTCACACTTTATATCTGTATTTCAGTTTTGTGTTTTGTAAAAATTAGTAGTTCATTAACCCTCATTTAACAAAAGCAACAAATGATTCTGAGGCAAAGTTTGCAGAATCATTTCCTTGGCCCTTAGTTTTATTCATTCATTCATTCTGCAAATGAAAACTCAGTTACTGCACATTCCATAGTTTACAAGCTTAATAAAACATTTGTTGAGTTAAATTAATTTCAAAATAGACACATAGTTAATGTCAGTAAGGTGCTTTGAAGATAAAAAGCACAATAAGCGTTAGTTATTATCATTATGATAATTATTATCATTATTATTATTACATAGTGTCTGCTTAAAAATACCTTTGGTTGCTCTGGGATGGCTGAGACTAATGAGAGGGGTTAATCTGCTGGATTTTATCCAGAACTAAGGATTTAAGATATGATACACTAAAGATTTTTTTTTTCTGTAGTAGATCAAGGGATATGGATATGTTTGTTTATTCTGTTCCCGAAAGAAAAATAAACTTCCTGTAATGCAGAAGAAGCATTAGAACTCATTTTGAATAGTTTGAATGTCTTCTTATAAAATTTCTAAAAAGATATCTGAAAAGTAGTATAGATCTTCTGAAAAGTTCTAAAAACATAGGCACTGATTTCTAAATAGTCAGAACTCTTTATTTCTTAGTTAACTATTTGAGTTGTATGGAGCTCAAATTTATAATTTTTATGTACTAAAAAAGAATAGAGCATAATTATGGGCAGGAAATATGAAAGCTTAAGAAGAATGAAAATGAAAAATTATATCTTTGGGAAGTCATAAAAATAACTATAACTAATTATATAAATTAACTCCAATGATAATATTTTAAGGAGGATTCTTTAGATTATTCTTTAGAAAGAAGACTTCAAGATTAAGCCACATTTCTTACAAGATGCTGCAAATATTGTCATCACAAGTCAGAGATAAAGGAATCGGAGAAACATTTTAACAGGCAAATGTATGATAGTCAAATATACACCCAGCCTCATAATCAGGAAGACATTAGTGACAAGTCTGAAGAAGACGTTCCCTAATATTATTGCAAATTAAATAAGAAAAGACTTCAAGAGAATGAAAAGAGAAAAGGTGCCTGGAGCCAATGAATTACAATTGACAACCTAAAGGCAGTTGAAGAACCAATTGCTAGAGTGATTGCAAAGCTATTCATAGTGTGCAGCAGACAGAGCACACCAGAAAGCTGGAACAATGCCTTCAGTTCAGCAATATTGCTTCAAAAGAATAGAAAGAGGGGAACGGGAAGAGCCACTGACCCTGAGACCAATTTCCAGGCAGCTGCACAAACTATATACTGTAATTAAAGGTTTTGACCAGTAATCACAGCAAAGCCAGACTACAGAAAGTCTGGGGAACCAGCAAGATTTATAATGAAGCAGACATCCTTAAAGTATGGAACAAGCAGGTAAGAAAACCAGTCCATTTCTGGCAGTGTCTTTGAGAAGCTCTGCTATGTTAGCACTAGTATGAAAATCACACATTTTTGACGTTCTTCCTATAAGAACAAAAACACATAATGAAAGATACACACTTTCATCTTGAGATGAAAAGAAACAGGCATTTTTCTCCTTGCCATCTTATTTTTTTTCTTTACCTATGAATTGCACGTGCCTTTGATGAAAATGTGAACTAGACCTGTGCAGTGATACATACAATCAACTGAATGCCTTTCAGAAGCTTCCATTCTTCCAATATAGATGGGCTCTGGTAGAAATGAACTAATCCACACCCAAGTAATCTGTCTATAGAAGCTCATCTCCCTTTTGTTTAGTGGTATCTAGAATCTCACATTTTTTTTTTCTTTCTTTAGTAGCATCTCTTTACGTAGTACTCCTTATTTAGTCATGAACAACTCTATTATTTAAATATTCATTTAACCTCTATCAGATATATAGCTTAAGAAAAGGGGTATCTAGTGGTTTTGAATGAAGGTACAATAACAGACTTTCAATGTAAACAAGATGCTGTACAAGAATCTTTTGAACAAAAATAACATCTCACTTTGCAGACACCATACAGTTTCCTCCTGACTTAGCCTGTTAGGATCTTTGCTGTTTGCTATCACAGTATCCAATAGTGAAGTAGGGATTACCTTCTTTACTGGAAATTCTGAAATCTAAATTTGAACACATATAAATCTTTAATCAAAAAAAGTTTTCTGCTACTCAGTTGTAAAAGAAAAGTCGAGTAGAGTTTCACTTTCTTTTCTTTAGGTTTACAATTTAACACATTCAGACGTCTAGATTCAATTGTGTTAAGCAGTGTACAAAGATTGAGTTTAGTTCCTTTCATACCTGAAATAAGATTATGGGGCTTTAAAAAATGTTCTTTTAGGCAGCTTTTAGAATAACATGCTCTTTCAGACAGTAAGTAGCTCCATAAAAAGAACTGGAATTGTTTTCAAAAATGATAAGTGAAGCCTTATGGGGAGGAGGCTCTGCATATAAACTGTAAAATAATTTGGAGTTACATAGAACAATATAATTTTAACATGTAGAATTTGTAATAAATTATTTATTTTTAGACTGTAGCTATGACTAATAATTCATCAAGCCAAAACAAGTCTTTACTGAAATGGGCCAGAGTGGAAAATCTGGGTAACTTGTGTACAGTTTAGACAAGTAGAACAAAGAAATTATGAAATGAAAATAAGAGCTTGGCAGGGGAACCCTTAGAGAACAGCTGGTTGGAGCATTACAATTGTTAATGGTGCTGTAAAAGAAAGATATTGCATTGAAGAGAAAAATGAATAATCATTAGAAGAATCCTAAAAAAATAAGCCAAAAAAGATCTTGAGATAGAGGTAGTATAATTTATATGAGCTAAGTAGTCATCAGTACTGTTATTGTTATTATTATCATGCAAAAAGCAAATCATTGTGTCTAGACAAATACCCTAATTTTCTAAAACATAAATTCTTAAGAAACAATATCTTTCTCATTACAAAGATTTATATTTTATCCAGTTCTAGAATAGTTTCATTCAAAATGGTACTTGTCAAACTTATTGGAAAATTAAGTTTAAATAATCAGATTGTTTTTATGTGTGGGTAGAGATTCATAAGTGTAAAAATGCATGTTTTGGACAATGAAAAATAACAATTTCCCATATTTTTATATTTACTTTGATGTTTTTCTTTAATTAAAGCTCAAGTTTAGACATCTTTCTATTTTTCCTTAATAATGGCCTTTTAATGACTTTTTTATTAATAAGCAAATTAGGCTCATTTTTTAGGTTAAAAGGGGAGAACAGACTTTAAGGTAAAACATGACATCACCAGATTGCTTAAGCCTGTTATAGTTAACAGAACATTCTTATTAATATATTTATCTCTTTTGCACTTTACCAGAAGCTTTTTTTCCTTCATGGTATTAAGTCTTTTAAACTCTTATCAGCACAGTTTTCTGCTGTAGGGAAATACAGTCCATCCTTAATGATTCTGAATGTGTGGCACCCCTTTCTTTAATTATTTAACATTAGTCCTAGCAGTGCAGATATAGAAAGTATAGAATATTTTGTTTAAGCTGTACTAACTCCATATGAGGCGCTAGACATTGCTTCTTTGTAAAATACTAGATATGGATCTTTGTTTTTATAGTTTCATCTGTTAAAAATGGAGTACTGAAATTGTAATTCCTTTAGTACTTGTTCTTATTTGGATTCTAATTAGTCAAAATTTTGCCATATGGTTCTGTAGCCATCATAAAACTGAACTGAAAAATGTACGCTATTAAAAATCTCATATTTCTAAGATGATAGAGCAAGAGATATGGCTGTAATTCCTGTGTTTACTTTCACTGAAATTATTTTTAGAATAACAACTTTTCTCTGGTATAGTTTGTTCACAAATACGTATAAGTTTGAGACAAACTGTTGTTGAAATTACTTGATCTCTATCGATGACTAACATCCTAAAGTAATGTATGTCTATCGTTTTCATTTGGATCTCCATGAAGTATTACATAATCTTTAAAAATCCATTCATTCTCACTTTATTTAATAATCTGAATTACAAATAAAATCACATTACATTTTTAAGAAAGTACAAAAAGGCACACAGTGGAAAGTATTTCGTTTTCTAATTATGTACCCTGTTCTTGTCTAATTCACAACTCTCAGATGTCAGCTGCATTATTATAAAACCTTGAATGTTAAAAGATTAGAAGCACCAATTTAATGAATTTTCCTTAACAACATAATGAAATATGGACTGTATATTAATGAATGTAATTATTTTAAAGATGATGCTTCTAAGATACTTGCAGTAAGATATTATAATCATTTCAAGAAAACTATATTTTAATAATTTAGTCTCTAGGTTGTTGCCATGAGTTTTATGGAGTCAAATGAGGGAAGGAGACTTAGCAGAACTTCAATTCTGATTTCACAAGGATTTATTTGATTTAATGTGGATATGCATCTAAGGAGTCAGACTTTCCTTACAAAAAACTTCAAACATATAGATAAGTACAGAAAATAATATAACAGAGAATCTCATCTACTCATTACCCAGATTTAGCAAATGTTAACATTTTTACCATATTTGTTTCTAGTCTTTTTTTTTTTTTTAAGAGACAAATTATTAAAGATGCAGTTAAAGTCCTTTTCCCTCACTTCAGGAGTGAGTCTATCTTGAAGTTGGTGTGTAACTTTTCTAATTCATTTTTATACTTTTAATAAATGTAGCTATATCTCTGAATAATATATGGTAATGTTTTGTGTGATAAAAATTTATGTAAGTGGTTCTTACAGTGTATACTTTATTGTGCTTTAACATTATATTTTTTGAGATTATATGCCATATATTCATTTTCACTGATATATTATGTGCCAAGGCATGACTGAGTCATTTTATTTATTCATTCTCTCATTGATAAAGTTTTAGGCTCTTTCTAGATTTTTGAGATTATAAACAAAGTTGATGAATATCTTTGTACATGTTTCCTTGTGTATATATATGCAAGCATTTCTCAAGTATATCCATGTAAAATTGAAACTGCTGGGTCATAGGATATACACATGTTCAACTTGATGGGTATTTAATTTGGCACTTGGGTTTGGAAATGACAAACAATAAGACTTTGATGTCAGAATCTAGATTTAAATCCTTCTTACCATTGACCAGCTGAGTAATGTAGGGGAAAAACTTAAATCTTTTCTCATCTGTAAAATGGGGATAATCCTAGACCCTACCTCAAAGCAAATAGTGGGGATTAAGTGAGGACACGGAGTGCTTAGTCAGTATTCATCGTTGCTCACAGTCCTTAACCCACCCGTCCCCCCACCCCCCCGCCCCCATACCTCCTCTATGGATTTTGGGATGTTATGAGGACTAAATGGCACTTATAACTGTGTCTGGTATAGTATCACAGTGCTTGTTAAATAACAGAAAATGAAACGAAAAAAATCTAGTTTAGGCACAATATGTTTATATACTTTTGAGGGTGCTTAAAGAATAAATTATAAATACAAAAAGCATTAACACAAAAAGCAATGACTACTGTACACAACCCTTACAATTTTTATTATATGAAATTAATTTATTTTCATACATTTGTACAGAATTCTCATCAGAAATGTTTTTAAACCATTAGCTTTGATAAAATGTACTTTCTTCTTTGTTGTGAGGAAACCAGGAAAATCAAATCTTTTGGTGATTTTCATATGCGAAATTTGATACTTAAAGCTGTTCTTTACATTGTTCTAGATATGTCATTCTGCCTTAATTTTTTAATATGTCATTTTGCAGTACTGTTAGTAGCTTTAGCTTTAAAAAAAAAAAAAAAGTACAAAAGCAAGGTAGAATGTTTTACTTTGCCAAAGCATAAAAATAAGGAAGATGCTTGAACAAACTGTGGCCCTACCTGCAGATTTCTAGATTTCTGTGAAGCCCCACAAAAGCCTAGAAATCTGCTATTTTATAGCTTGTCACTCGGTGTATTCTCATGATGTGATTGACAGGCTTGTTGTTTCCTCTCTTTGAGGGCCCAAGAAGCTACTCGGATTGTTTTAGAGTGTTCATTGCACCGATTCTTACTTTCGGATTTAAATAGAATCTTCTCAAGCCTTAAAAGTGGATTACTTTGCACTACTTTTACTGCTTTTCAAGTGTTTTTGGAAATAATTGAGTGTCCTCCTAAAAACTGGATTTCCTGGAGTGTGTTTTCTTTGGGAGGAAATTTTAAGGCTTAGTTGTAGATTTTCCAAAAGCCCAAAATTTAACAACCAAAATGACCTGACTGAAACAAATTACTTAATAAAAAAATGAACACAGGGCGTAAGAGGAGAAAACCCATCGTATCTCTGTATTCCTTATAATAAATCAGACCTGTGTGTGTGCTTTTTCCCCCGCTTCATTCTCAGTTTCTTTTGATCATTGATCTGGGTGACCCCACGCTCAGGGTTTTTTTTCTTCATTTGACATGGACAGATTTTTGAAGTATAGCTCTCCTTTGGGAACCCCGGGCAGTTCCACTTGACTAACCTGTGATCTAATGAGCAGTAATGCAGGGTTACAGTGGCCATTTTGTGTGCTTTGAGGAGGGTGGCTAGACATAGTGGGAGAAAGGCGATGTCTACGGAGAAAAAGAGAGGCAGGGTGATGGAACTGTGTGAAAAAGACTTGTTAGCCCGCATTAGTTTGCCTGATTTACTTCACAACAGGTCAGGAAAGGCCAACAGCAGGGTTGTCGTTAAATTGCAAAGTTGGAAAATCTTGGCATTAGAAAGCTTTCAGATCTTCAAGAACGATTAATTCTAAAGTTGGTTTTAACTCACCTTCGAATTGCAGCAAACAGGGCAGCATCAAGCTTTTCTTCAGTCTCACATATGTTTATGAAATAATTATGTGATTCTCGATTCTTTTTCAGTGCTGTAAGTTTAAAACATTGGCATGGTTGATCCATTGTACAATGAGCTTGGATGTGAAAGAGAAACTAAACACTGAGCAAGTCATTGCACTTTTTTATGCCCTGCGTCCCACCCTTAATGAGGTACCAGACCTTCCTTTTTTGGAAATGCTGTAAGAGTGCATTTGTGAAGTCACATCCTGATCATTGGAGGATGCTCTTCAGTTCGTCCCTGCATGTCTGCTCTGATGTGTGTATATCCTCCATTTAGAGTATAGTAAGTGTTAATTGAGAAAACCAAATTAGGTTTCAATGTCCTCTTTCCTCCACCTCAAGTTTAAGCTGGTATATTTTATATCTTACTGTTGTTTACGCCTTTTAGATAAAAAAGTTGACTTACCAAAAAATACCCAAGTTCGTAGAACATGTTGCTCAGCTTAAATGTTATTATAGGAACCTACAAGTGACCTTCTCGAATTTTTAATTTTTTTTTTCTGCACATTCAAAAAGACTTTGGAGTTATATACTAGAAAAAGAATTTACAGTTATTGATCACGACACAGCTTTTATTTCACTACCATTTCTGTAAGACTAGCCAATAAAAGCCATCTCCCCATGAGATTAAAGAACAGTTGATGGTGCCAGCTTTTCTATACAGGGGTGTGTGTGTGTGTGTGCGTGTGTGCGTGGGCGCGATCTAACTATATCTATCTGTCTGTCTGTCTGTCTGCCTGTCTGTCTGCCTGCCTTGCTCTGTTCCTGTCGTCTGTCTGTCTATCTATCTATCTATCTATCTATCTATCTATCTATCTATCTATAGAGGGAATCTAAAACCTTGTGTTTGAGATAAAAATCGAAGCCCAACAAATGGCAATATTATTGCCTGATTGTAGCACCGTGATTGCGTCTTGCCTTAGGGCTATAAAATGTATGCAGGCTTAAGTGTATTCTTTATGTCATAAGACTACCCAGAAGGTGAATCGGATTGCTACAGTCCTGGTTCAGATGCTTTGGCTATAAGAATTTCGTTCAATAGAATAAAAGTACATTAGATAGACCAAATTTCAGCCTTATATAGTGACCAGAATGCAAAGAGTTATCTGTAGAAACTTATTTGTAAATATGCCTGCCTATCTGCAAACTGGAGAAGTTTCCCAAAGATGAAAGATACTTGTTCAGAATTTTAAGCATTTTTTAGTGTTTTTTAAAATTTCAGCATTTATTTAACAAAACAACCGTGTTCATTCTCTCGACCAATGTTTTTTGCATACTTGCTGTATGCCAAATACTGTGCTAGGAGATGCAAAGACGAATAAGTTATGGTCTCTTCCCTCAAGTCACCTACATATAACAGATAGTTACAATATATTATGGTAAGAGCCAATGGAAATATGTAAAGACTACTGTGGAAACACTGAGGAGAGACTAAATTAATATGAACTAGCACGTGTATAATGCAAGGTATGTTTCACATACATTATATCAGATCATTCTTTTCACTGTCATGGGAAGCGTGGTATTGTTTCCTTATCCGTTTTATAAATGAAGGTCCCAGAAATGAAGTAATAAATTACCTAAGAATCATTTCGTGACCTGAACCCAGGTCTTTGACTTTAACTCATCTGCTTTTTTCCAGTCCACCACAACAATCTCTTGTCATTGAATTCAAAAAATAAAATAAAATAACAAGAATGTTTTATTTGATTTTTAACATATAACTTAATTTTCTTTTTTTCACTTTGAAGTCTTGAGTCAAGTTTTTTCCTTGGATGTTTCTTGCTAGTTGGACAGACCCCAGCTGCCAATTTGCAGTGACTATTATATTCCAGTATTTCGGAGAGAAAGCCTGCTGATTTGGGCTTAACTTACTGTCCAGTCTGTCTTTGTTTTTAGAAATAACACAAGACTGCATTAGAGAGCTAATGACACCGAAAGCAATTTCTGTAAACACCCAGAGTCCCCCAAAGCTTTCCTGGCTGTAACCCCACCTCTAGCAGCTTTCAGGCCCCATTCATTCATGTGTGTGTATTCATCATTTTTATAAACGAGAGATAAGAAGGAGATAGGAAGATAGGAAAGGGTCTTTGGTGGCAAAGAGAGCAAGTTAAGAAAAGGACTGGAGATATAACACAAGTTATATTTTGGGAATTGTTAACCATTCTAAAATGAACAATAAATTTTCTAAATGTAAACCATTCTGTGCTTAGATGGGAAATAAATAATGTAATAAATAAATGTAATGTAAATTAAAAAGTTACCTTACATTAGACCATTGTTCATTTTGGGGGTACATCTTATTAAATACCTCTACCACATGTGATGGAGGAAAGACAGACTGGGATTTTAGATAAACTCGTCTGACCTCGAAGTAGCAATGGATTCCTGAATTCTCCCTATCCTATAAAATGCTGCAGGCCCACTGAAGGATAGAAAACACATTAGAAACTATTTCTTAGCTCTCAGAAGAATCTCGAATCTTGATTTTTATACCACTCTTCTCTGCTTTGAAATAGTTGATATTCTTCTTAAGAATGTTGTGGATCTACCTTTTATCAAGTCAGCAAATACTCACTCAGGGAAGGGATCTATATTTTCATTACTGAAAGCACATGGTTTCCAAATGGGCAGTTTTCAAAACTGTTTGCTTCATAATGAGGTGATAGTAATTTCCTTTTAGAGATAGATGAAATAAATGATTCAGATGGTGGTCAAAGTTAATGTAGCATTTCTAAAAATGCTCTAAAACTTTTATTAGGATACTTAAGAGAAAGTAGTAATAGTTATTTAAAATACCTATCTGAATTATATACCCCAGTACTTTTGTTATTATTGTTAATGTTATTTTACCTTTGTGTAGTCTCTATATAATGATTTATTTGGGGGTTATGTTGTATCTTTGTTGGGAATTTCTGTGTTTTACTCTTGAACTCGAAATCTTCTTTTAAAATTCTTAAATTCTTTTTATTTTTCAATTATAGTTGACGTATTATATTTTAGGTATACAATATAGTGATTAGACATTTATACAACTTATGAAGTGATCACCCCGATCTAGTACCCATCTGACAACCATACACAGCTATTACAATATTATTGACTATATTCCCTATGCTGTATTTTATATCCCCGACTGTTTTTATAACTAGCAATTTGTACATCTTAATGAACTCAAAATCTTTAATATTTTCATATCAAAACACAATTTAGGTATTTCTAACAAAGTTTATTGAGTAGAATTGCTCCCTTTTTTCTATACATTTCAAGAAATGGAAGTGCATTTAATGTATTGGAGAATGTGGCACTTTTCAAAGAATCTAAATTAAAACCTCGTAAAGACTAGTCATGATAGAAGTCAGAAATTTGGTAAACATCAAGATTAACTGCTATGACATTTGCTAAGGCGGGTGGTAATTGTCAAAAATGTATTGACTAGCCCTGTATGGCATAAATGCATCAAATTTTGAGAACCATTTTGTCTCTGGGGTAATCATCTGAAATGCTTTTCATCTGTTTCTCTAATTGTTTCACAGACTGCACCTTATATAGAAACCTTCACTCTGAGACCACACTGAAAACACATCTGCACTTAAGGATGCACATTTTAAAAAAGTAATTGTGTGTGTATATATATTTATGTAAATTGATATTTAAGATACATCTGTCTTTATAGCAGACCCTTGATATTCATCAAAATATATTCTACACTTCCCTTTAATAGAGAAGTCACTTAAATATTGTGTAATATTGATACTTAAGAGAGAAAAGAGTAAGTTAAAGTCATTTTTCCGCATTTTCCAAATCACCTTTTTATTTCAAAAGAGGTTTGGTAACCAAAATCAGTCTTCTAATAGGTAGAATACTTGTAGGAAGAATAGTCGTACTGGAGAACTTTACACCTCCCTTCTGCCTTTTGATATACTCAGAATATCCACTAAAGTAAATCCTAGCTCTTTATTTAGGGAAAGATAGCAGTCGAGTAGGGGGGTGATGAACATGTGCGTGTGTGTGGAGGGAGAGTTAGTAGACCACCCCACCCCCCTGCAGTGTTCTTACTCTGTGGCCAAATGCGGCCCAAGTTTTTTGCAGTTCGTATTAGGCCAGGATTGGGGTGCTGGTTTGGTCTCAGAGTGAGCCCATCAGGATCCAGAAAACACCCTGGCCTGGGCATTTGGCTCAGTGCCAGGATCTCTTTCATGTTTGATTTGTGCTATGGAGAATGCACCTTAGAACAACATAAAGTCCCTAGACAAGACATCTGTGAGCCCTCTGCACTGAACAATAGACACTCTTCTCAGTGATTATCAAGAATTCAATTGCATGTCCTTTTCAACACTGACAGGCTGCATCTTTAACATCAAAGCATGGCTTTGTGTTTGTCCATCGCTCATCCTTTATGAATACTTCCTTTACGTGTCTATATGTCAGTGCGCCTATAAAATGTGTGTGGGATATAATGATGATGCGATAAGACTTGAAAAAAATACCCCTAAAGTGTATGAATGCCATCTTCTAAGCACAGAGACTTTTTACATTTATGACATTGTATTGCAGGAAAAAATGATAAAATTTGAAATGGTATAATTTGGATCTTATTTTTCCTATTTAAAACATATCTAGATTTTATAATTCATGTCACTATACAATTTGACTGAATAAAGATCAGCCTAACGATTGTCTGGATTGGGGTTATGTTGGAGACCTGGTCAAAGATATCTCTGGAACCCAGCCCAGTAAGGGAGAGGAAAGCCTGCTGAGGCCTGGTGCCTTGGCGACCGTAGAACTAGAGGACAGAAGACATGAAACACACGAATGTGAACCCTTTAAGAAATAATGCAATGACAAAAAGGTTGATATTCTCTGCATTCCAGACTTCCATGAGAGGCTTCATGTTATTTCAACAATGCCTCCTTTCCTCCGTTGAAATCGTCGTCTGCCTTCTGGCATATGAGCCGTACCAGAAAACCTTTATATGTTTTTGGCTTTTATTTATAAAAAATTCTTTTCTATTTCATGCTTCGTCACCTATGTAATTATGAATGTGTCTAAGGACTATGTTTGTTTTATCTTCCTTTTGTTCTTTTATTCAATATGAATTTATTGAGCACTTGCTTATACATACATTCTGGATAAATAGAATTTACTTACTCTTTACAACCAAACATCTTCAATCCTGAAGATATTGACAAGAATAGCCAAGGTTTCTAAAGCCAAATGCCCAAACAATTCCAAATAGGTTTTGGGCATCATTCGGAATAAATATATAGTATAGAGCTTTACAAGAAGACTACTTTTGTATGTATATCTTAGCCCTAAAAGTTCTGCGATAAACATGTATTGATTCCATATCCTAATGTTATTTTTTTTTTTTAAAGTTTCAACAGTCTGTCCATTAGCTACATGTAAGTAGCTGGAGGCAGGGGAGGGAGAGGAATGTACGGAAATGTGTCTGACTTGGGATGTCTCGTTTTCCAGAATCCCTGCCAAGGCCTGGCAAGCCCAGAAAGGCAGAGGCTGGCACCATTCCCTGCCACTCCCCGCCATCCATGGCATACCCCATCAGACGCCTGTTCTAGGCGTGACCCAGATTCCCTAGCTGATGCCTGGGTCCAGCAGGACCCACTGCATTTTTTTTTTTTCCTGTTTCCTCATCTCTTCATCTCAGGTCTTGCTCAGCAATTAAGTTAAAGAAATGCTGCAAAGGCCGGTGCCAAAATGTGTCTGCCCTTCTTCTCAGTGGCACGAACCCAACTGTCAGTTGACAGGTGGGCATACACCCCCTGGGGAACAGTTAACTTCCTGCACCAGATGGAGTTTTACTGGTCCAGGAGAAGGCCTACAACTGGGTTGCTGGAACAGATGCTCTGCAGACAGTCTCTGGACCTCAGCTTTCCTCATCCTCCCTTGTTCTACCTTCCCTCACTGCATATGTAGATGAGTAGAGCTCTGCAGCATGATAGGATATTTCCAAGCTGGAAAGTTTTTCTCTTAGCTTGATGTTCAAGTAACAGTTCCCAGCCCTTCAAAACTTCAGAAATAAAGTCTATAAAAACAGATATGTATAGCTATGGAATTTGAGTAGTGACCTTAAAAAACATAGGTTATGAAAACATTTATATTAGCATTCGCCAAAAGGTTGTTTGGCTGCTGTTAGCAGTGTTGACGCTCTGACTGGCTTTTTCACCTCGCAGTAGCAAAATTTGGATACGAACTTATTTATGGTAGATGATCATACATAAAAGTAGTACCTTTTAGATTTCTAAAGTGTGGAAGAAACAATTTCCTCTGTGGTCTGATATATTTCCTTGTTTTATTGCAAATAATTGAAGAAATGTGGATGTGGATTTTTCTGATATCCAACCTAGTACTTAAAAAGTGTAGAGGAAATTAAATCTATTGAAACTCTTGTTTTTCCAATAAGAAAATACCGGTGTTTTTGATCCTGACTTTCAGCCATAAATCATCTGTATTATGACAAATGGCTCATCAATTTCAGTAAAAGGAGTCTAAGTGCACCTTCTTTTACATGAGGGTTACATGAGGGTATCATGCCAGACTCACTTTTTTTCTCTATAGTTCAAGGACTTCATAAGTACCCTTTTTTTTTTTCCTTCATCCCTCTCTCTCCTTCCCTTATTTCCTACCTTTGGTACTCCTTCCCTTTCTCCCTCCTCCCTTCCCTCCTTTCCTTATTATGAAATATATGAAAAATGTAAAACTATATGTAGTTAAACAATATTTTTGCAAATGTCCGTGTCCCCACTACCTACATCAAAGAATAGACCACCACCAGTGCCTTATTCATCTCTGTGCCCCTCATTTGCATGTCTCCCCCACCTCCCAACCCAGAAGTAACCACTGTCTTGAATTTCGTGTTGCCTATTTCTTTGCTTTTTATACTTCTGCCACCTATGTACATATCTCCCCATACCGTATTGTAGAGTTGTGCCTATCATTTGAACTTTACGTAGATTAGCAATCGCACTAAATGTGTTCTTCTGAGATTTTCTATTTTTGTTCATGATAACCATTTTGAGATTCATCCATGTTTATCTTGGAGGCTGTGATTCATACCTCTTTGTTGCTATATATTATTCCATCATATGAGCATATCACTGTTTCTGAACATATCTTATGTATATGTACAACCATTTCACAATAGTAGATACTAGGAATGCTGAGTTGGAAGGTATCTGCATATTCAACCTTATTAGGTACTGACAAGTTTTCCGGCATAGATAAAATTTTTCCTTTTGTTCACATTCTTGCCAGTATATGGAATTGTCTGTCTTTGTGCATAATTTGAAAATTTTGGATTGTTACTGTTAAATATAAGAAATTTATATCTGTATATTATTTTCTTTTTAATCAGCAAACTTGGTAGACTGTTAATACTTATGATTTAATCTGCATATTCTATGATTTTTCTGTGTATATTAATTTCATCGGCAAATAACAGTTTTTTGCCTCTGTCTTGTTTCTATTGTTTTTTTTTTTTCCTTCATTGATCAGGTCTCCAGGCAATTTTTATAAGTGTTCTTGTCTCCTTCTGGCTGTAAAGGGTGTGCTTTGAAACATTTTTCCTTTAAATATGATGTTTGCTGCAGGCTATTTATTTATTTATATATTTAGTTAAATGCCTTTAATCCAGCATGGTGAAGGGCATTCTTATAAAAGATGTCTTTTTCCATTATGAAGTGGATTTTATTATGAATGGATATGGAGATTTATCAGAAGCTTTTTTATGATTACTGGGAAGATTATGTGATTTCACCTCTATTAATAGTAATCTATTAATGTGGTAAGTTACCGAAATTTATTATCTAATATTTAATCACCTTTGCATAGTATTAGATGTGATGGCTACAGAAGAAATGTCAGAACTTCTCTACCCTGAATTAACTTACAGTCTAATTGAAAATCTTTGATTAAAGAAAAGTTAACAGATGCTATAAGGGTAAATTGTAATTATTTGCTACATTATGGGGACTTTAAGTTCAGTTAGCAAAAACTGTTGTATGATACAGTGGGCTAAGCCAGCTACCTGGACAGGGAGGTCCTGCAGCTGAAACTAGGAGAATCCATATATCTTTTATGGCACTTTGAATAGCATTACTTTTGTTTACCAAATTACCTGCTTTTTGAAATTGTAACATTGATTTCAAGTAATCATTTGTATGGGGTCACTCGCACCCCACATGAATGTTGCTGCTTAATGAGGTTTATTGCATTTTGTCTGACAAAACCACCCTTAAAATCTTTGTTCTACCAAATAGTTTGCTGCTGCCCAATTTTTATGTCATTAGTTACACCTTGCTACAAAATTAGCTTCATAAATATTTGGATTTCTTTTTTCTTAATAAACCATTTGATTCTCAAGGCTGATTAAAAACAGGACAAATTAAGAGCAATTTAATTCAAAAAACATAAGCCACCTACAATATGAAATGAATTCCGCTAGGCTCCTGTGTAAATAACTAATCATATTTGCCCTCAGGAAGCTTCCTGTCTACTAAAATTCAGTGACATTGCACTGTGCGCTGCTGTCCTTGAAGGTGAAGTGATTAAAATTCTTATTGGGAATGATTTTTGCCTCATTGGTTTCAAGACAGCACTCTACCTTTGAACAGGCTGAGAACATCTTTGCTATGCTAGGTAATGAGGCAATGACGATAAGAAACTTACTTTTCAATGGCCAAAATAGATTACTTTTTATTCTTTTGTTATATGTGTACACATAATTTAGTTCTGTAGGTTTTTCTTTTACAGTTCTTTACTCCACTTTTCTGCCATGTCAGTCACGTATACCTACCTTAGTTTTGACAGTCCCTTAAGACCTCTTCAGTCAGTACTGCTTCTTTCACATTCTTTTGCCTTAATTTATTCATATTCTTGTCCTGACAACTCCTCAGTTACAGAACGAGTCGTTTCCTTCACTGGGTCTTTTTGTAGTTTGCTCTGTTACCTACCCACATTCTTTATTATCTTTCTGTATGCTTTCTGGAAACAGCCGTATTAGCTGGCAGTGTATCTTACCATATTAACATGAAAATTGTAGTGGATAGTGCCTAGGATGCATCATATTTCTGTGGCTGTATAATCACTCAGCTCATATTCAAAATACAATGTCATGGTTATACTTATTAATATTTTGAGCCTCTTAATTTCATTTCTGTTGGCTGTAGATATGGTAATAGTGTTCCTGGCTTCCTCCATTGTTGGCGTTCTAAATGTGGTAAATGCCAAAGGAAACGAGTCACATATTTGCATTTTAGCAAACTGGAATATTTGTGGTAAATGCAGTTGTGGCCTGGTATCTCAGTCATTCCTTGTAGCTGTCCAAACCAGAAGTGCTACTTCCTGAAAGTGGAGAATTCAAAGAATCCAATCATAGCATGCTTTTGGTTTTTGGTATTAAGGAGATCTGGGACTACAGATTACTAAAGTAGCACCATATCATGGTTTAATTTAGAAATTACAAGATTACAAGATGTAGCCTTAAGGTGTCAGCAGTACCATCTAAGGTTATAGGACTCTGAATTCAAACACCTTTTTCTGCCTACCAAATTTTAAAATAAAAATAATTAATTCAGCCTTGAACAAAGTTTGAAAAGTATCATTTAAAGTATAAAAATTATTTGAACATAAAATATGTGCTGACTTTGCATAAATTCCTCATTTCTCCCTTATATCTTCATGTTTTGTCCTGTTTTCAAATCATTAAGTCATCTGCCTGTAGGAAATTGATTCTAATTTTTATACAAAGCAAACTCAAAGCCCACAAAAATGAAGGCCCAAGTCATTTTACTTATCATTAAATCTGCCCTATTTTTACTCAACCCATTCTGATTTCTTTTGTTCCTAGTTTAGTAGACTTGTGTATATTTTTATGGCCAATTAGCATACATATTTCATAGAATGTTAGCATTAACTAACGATAAGTAGTGGGTGGCAACTATAGTCTTTGCTTCTCCATCCTGTCTGTAGAGGTCATAAAATGCACTTCAATCAAGGTCAACAATCATCACTTCAAGAAATCGCTTCAACTGAGAGCCTGATGAAATTTACATTTGATGAATGTGCATTTAAGCTACTACAAAATACATATGCATGAATTATATTTGTTTAATAGCCCCTTCGTGGCCTATTATGTCTTGAAGTTCTCTCTTAGGTCATGAAACACCTCCCTATAGCTCCTATGAGCAGGGCGAGGCTATTTGCATTTGCAGAATTTTAGAACTAAAGAGCCATAGAGGGGATTTTTTTTTTTTTTAAAGCCTATAACTTTCAAAGTGATAATGTGTCCAAGTATTCATTAGACCTCATCCAGATTAGTCTGAAGTGTCCAGGTGATAAGGCTAAAGCATGATACCCAGAGCCTCAGGCTACTCAGGGGTGAGTACGGTTATTTGTAAGCCTACCTGCCCTGAGACCCATAAGCCTCTTCTCTTTTCTTCAAAGCCATGGTTACTGCTAGTAGATTGAACATTCTAGTGAAAACCTTCCAACGAATGCAGGCAACTGGAATATTTCAAACACTGAGAACATCTTTATTCTGTATCTAAGAGTACAGGTTTTGGAAAGTGTTGATTTAATAAATTCTGCAGCAATTTACGTGTGAATATGTGAAGGGGATTTAAAAATATTTTACATGCAATTGCCAAGTGTTTTAAACCAGTACTAATCAAACCAATACTATTCAAACTATTTGTGGTGAAAGACCAATTCCCATCCCCCACCCCACCCCCATTCAGCATCCACCAGTACTCATTGCACAGGTCTATATATGCAATGAGATGAGACCACTGATCACGTATTCGTAAGTCATAGCCATGTCAAATTCTTTCAAAAGTTTCTCAGTGCTTATTCTCAGTTACAGTACTTATCACAACTACAGACTGGTCTTGTCCTCAGATCACACTTTGAAGAGCATTGCTCCAAACTATAGCAAAGAATAAGGGAATGAGATCAATAGGAGCAAAATAAAGGAATAATAGATACGATGAATAGAGTTATGAGACTGGTTAAATTTTATTAAGTAAAACCAAAGATTATTCTGTGATGTATTTGATCCTAGTATGTTACTAAGCATTCTAAAGAGCACAGGGTTAAAACAATCCATTCTTTTTTGGTGTTTCCATATCCTATGATGAATAGACAAGGTAGGAGCGTCATATCAGTTCACCCAAAGTGAATGAATTCAGCTTTGCCCGAAATGTGGTATCCAGGATATATTCTGTAATTTTAGTGGTTTCTCAAATTTTATGGTTTTTATTAAAATCTGTGTATACATACACTCGGACATTAGCCAAAGAAATGATATCTGAACCATAAAACAGCCTCACTAAGGATTCATAAATATGACCTCTCCCGCCTAATTATTTTCAAATCATGTTTGTCCCTTTAGCAGCTTCCAAGATGATGTTTTTCAACTCCCATTACACCCTAAAAATTTGCTTGGAAGAGTGAAATCAGTTACAGTCTTCTTTGCCAGAACATGGTGCCACACCCTTGGCAGGTAGGCAATGTTGTCTTCATATGTTTGCAAAATTACTGAGCATTAGCACTTTGTCCTCCAGAGAGCACTCAGCCCTACCCCCTCAGCTTACAATGCAGTAATGCCACAGGCAGATCTAGCTCGGGGGGTGAGGGGGGATGGCAATGTCAGGGTTACCCCTCACTCTGTGCATGCAAAGAGTTTGAGATGAGGGCGGTGTTGATGGAAGGGTAGACACAGTAATTATTCTTTCTGTTGTGCTATAAAAAAAAAAAAAAAAAGAATAAATGTAAATGGACCACTCTAAGTTACAGCCTTTGGATCATTTCCGAAGAAAGTCAACACCACTGTGGTGGCCCCAAAGTGATCCTACTCCCCACCCCTCTGGGAGTCTCCAGATCTCTAACATTAGATGAGCCCAAGAATAGTCTTACCCCACCCAGCCACTCTATCAGAAACCATCTGTGGACTGACAATCTGCTCCCATTCTGAAGCATTACGGTGTCCTGAATGGCCTCATGGACCTCTTATGGGTTTGGTCACACAGGCTGAGAGTGCCAGGTACACTCACTCAGGCTCATGGTACAGCGGCATTCCAAGTGCCTGCAGTGCCCTTCACTCCTAGCCTGACCAGTTGCCAGTGGGCCTCTTGGAAGACTTCCTGATTCCCTCTGAGATGCGACTCCTCCCAAAGATTGGAGGACTCAGCTCCATGGGTCCCATAACACCCTGATAGTGGGATAAACATTGACATGGTGATCACTGCCCCTACACTGATCACTCAGTCATCTTGTCGAATGAATGATGAATTCCCACAACCCCCATCTATTCCATTAAACCGTAGCACGTAGCACGTGTTTAATCTTTGTTGAATAATGATTGACTGACCAGAGTGTTGTTGCCCTTTGAAACAGGGGGGAAAAAAACTCTTATCAGATAGTACTAAAAAATTATTAGATGTTATGCAGAATTCATAGTTCTATATGATTATAATCCTATATTACGATTATAATCAATGATTTACTGTAGGAAGTTTTTAAGCTGAAAAGTTTGGCAACTTAGAGATCCATTGTGTACTGTAGACCTATTAATATATTGAACACATTTCTCAAAGTTTCAATAACTTCTAAACAGGAGAAATTATATTTTAGCTATAATTGGAGATATTTTCTCACGGAAAAACTTCTGACCTGGAATTGCAATATGTGTCATATTTAAATATATCCAGATTCATTTCATTGTCACCATCCGTCTAAAGTGTGTTTAATTCTTGCACAACCACCCCTGCAGTAAATTAGTCAAATGACTACTCAACCCCCATAGCATAGAATATTCGAGAACAGTATTTAAAAATTAAAATGTACCAATGAATCCGTTCCAATTGCATTAGGAGTTCTCCTTGGTTCCTTGAGTCTCAATTGTTTAAGTAGCCACACTGGCACTATGTATTTGCTAACAAACACCCAACAGAATACATGAGCCCTTCCCTTTCCTTTCTTCTTCTTTTTTAATTGGAAGGCATTACTCATGAAATACAGTTCTTTCTTCTCTTGACAGTAGAAAGGCAGCATGGTTATTTCTTCCTCAATAAATTAAGTCCCATTGTCAAACATAACTACGGAGAAAAAAATGCAGTGTCTGCAGTCCTAACTTTTAGACATACCACATTCGCTTACATAATCTTTGTCTCCCTAAGATGTTTTCACTGTCAAATATGAAGGCATATGGACCTTTATCCATCTCCTCGCTTTCCCCATATTTTCAAGAAAGGTTGCCGCTCATCCGGGAGTCATAAGTGAAATGGCAAAATTCCTTCGCATCTAGGTATTTAACATGCCAAATTCTTCAGACACTCCTATATCCCTAAGATACTATTTCATGAAAAGGTTTGACTAGATATTATACTAAGATGGTATTTGGACTGAGGCAACTGAGGCCTCAGCCTCCTCAGAGCATTAAAGGAACAAGAGTCATGTGCATTCAGAGATAAGCAGGAGGAAAACAGAAGAGTTAACAGGAAGGGTTAACAGGACTTTCTGTGAGGGCTTCTTTCCTTTTATTACAGCTAAGCGTAGTTGAGTAGATGGTGTTTCTTTAGTGTGTCTGGAAAACAATATATTCAAGTTGGAACAGCAATTGCAGTCAGAAGAGATACTTTTATATCATGATAATATAAAATTTTTATAAAGATTTTTTCTTCCAAATATGAGTGTTTATATATACATGTGTACATATCTGTGGTTTTTGAAGGAATATAGCTTAGCAATATGGTGAATATTGCTCATCACCTTTTGTAGGTAAATTCTAAAGTCAGGCTGTAAGGAAAAAAATCATAGTCAAAATTCCTTTTGGAAATCTGTTAGAATTTTCATATAGTTATTTTGTATCTAACATGGGAACATTTTCCTCTTTTTTTCCTTTATGCACAAGACACAGTCGTTGATTTCATTCAAGGGGTAGGTTGAAAATACTCAGCTTGAACTATTGGAAATACTCAGCTTTAACTATTGAAATCACACACTGTGGTGGAGATGCTCACACTGTGAGAAGCCCTGGAGAATTGAGACCCATTGAGTGGACTCCTGTCTTCCTTCTCCAGAAGATAAATTCATCAATTGGAATGGTTGTCAGGCACTATTTCAGTTCTTTCTCAAGTTTAATGGTTGTAATACAGTCCCATCCTACTAATTACTCCCTGGTTCATCAGTGGAATACCAGTAGAAGCAGGTATTTCGAACGAATAGACTAAACACTTTCAACTGCTTTTTTTTTTTTAGTTTAAAAATTTCAAACTAAGGCTAAGTGGGAAGCACACAAGAACCAATAACTAAATACAAAAAACTATATAATATATACGTTTTCATGAATGACATAATACCTATTTTTTGACTTATACTATGGACTCAATCGTGTCCCCTCAAAATTCATGTGTTAAAGTTCTAACCTGTAATGTGACTGTAGAGCTTTTAGGAGATAATTAAGGTTAAATGAGTTCATAAGGATGGGGTCCTAATCTGATAGTATTGGTGACCTTTTAAGAAGAGGAAGAGAGATTTCTCCCCACTCCCCCAGCCAGGAAGAAAGCCCTCACCAGAAACTGACTATTCTGGAAACCTGATTTTAGACTTTTTCTTTTCCAGAACTGTGAGAATAAATTTTTGTTGTTTAAGCCAGCCAGTCTGTGGTATTTTGTTATGACAGCCTCAGCAGACTAAGGCAATGTATGAACTTGAAATTTTAAAAGATTTCAGGTCGCCATCTTCTAATAAGTGAAAAGATAGTTCTGTCTTCACTCTTTTCATTTAATGGACATGATGCTTCTATAGCATTCAGCTTAATTTGCTCAGATGAATAAACTTCTCAGGAAAAATTTTTTTCTCCCTGTTTGATATATATTTCATGAATTTGAACTATTTTGAACATGAATGTTCATTGAAATTAATATTTAAATACTTAGTTTTAACATGTGTTCATGATTAAGATAAAAAATACAGAACTACAAGCCTCTGTTTTTTCTTAGGGATGGTGAGGACAAGATTCAAATGAAAATGGTTTCATAGCCATATATGAGTGCCTACTTAAAAAATCGTTGATGGGCTGAAATTTTCCACCCCCAAAGGCATCTTTAAAGAATTCTGCATAAAAATGAAAAGCTTGACTAAGTAACTCAGATACTGCGCCATTTGTCAGCAGCAGCAGTGAATGAATTGTGAGCTCAGCAATGATGACCTTTGTTTCTTTTCACTCCTCTTAACTCTCTGCCGTGCTTTTGTGAAATATTTAAAAAATTTTAATCTTTAATATTCCTGTTTTAAAGAGTATCTAAACCGGTCTCAGTTGTAGAATTCCCATGTCCTATATTTTACTGAAAATGATGACACCTTCCTGGAAGTGCTTTGTGATTCCAGTGTCCCTAATACAGGGCCTTGTTCATAAAAAGTGCTCATAGAAGATTTTTCCTTAAAGGAGTCAATAGCTATACATTTAAAACTTCATTTTGTTTTGAATTTTTGGTGTTCTAACACAGTTTACAACACTGCCTATATTTTTTCGTCCAATTTCCTACAGACTGTCTAATTCATTTAAAAAGACATCTAGAAAGGATGATTTTTAAAATATCTTTCTTATCAACATTTCTTAATTTGCCTACATTTAAAATAAAAGGAGTGGTTATTCAAAATGAATTTTAGAAAGTATTGATACTAGGTAGGTTTGCAAGTGAAAAGAATAATTTTGGGGCAATGGAATTTTATATTAGTACTTGATATTGGGACCTATTCGCTTGGTGCTTGGTTCTCTTTTAAGAGTCATGGTTATATTCCATTTTCTTTCCGTTCTTTATTCTGTGATTATTGGGTTGGATGGTTTTGGTTCTTTTCAACAATGGATGCTTTGAGTAACAAACTTCAATGCATAATTACCCAGTGAAATCAAAGTGATGAGATGACAAAAAAGCAACTTATTTTCAGTAACTTAAAAATGCTATAATATAGGCATTAATCTATACATGAATATTCTAGCATCTGACTTTATTCAGATCTTTTTACATATTTGTTTAAACTATAATTTTGAATTATGAGTTTTTAAAATAATTGCTCTTCTTTTAATATCATTTACTTTTTTAAAAGTAATAAATCTGATATTTTAATGAAATCTATAAATTATTGAGTTCTTTTGAAATAAAGTATTAATAGTAGTTCATTTGAAAAATCATTTTCCCTACTTTGTCATATAAGTTAAAACATCCTTTGTAATAGCAGTTAATCATAATACGAATTTTAAATTGTTAAGCTGATTTTCATGCTATAAGGGTTTGCTGTAATAGTAAGTTAGCATATATATATGTATATATATATATATATAATCACTTTTCCTTATAATTTAATATTTTACATTAACTAAAACATTTTTGATCATTGGAAATCATGTTCATTCTAATTGTTTTGTTTAGAAAATGTGCAGTCAATCTTTCTTTAGTCAGAATAATCATTCTAACTTATTAGTGTTAGGGTATTAGGGAGGTCAGTAATTGTGGAAGAATCTCATCTTGTGAGGAAGGGCTGGGGCAGGGTTGAATATTTACACTGGGCCGATGCTTCTGAAACTAATTGATGGAGTACTAACATGCCTTCTTATATACAGCTAAAGAGAAGTTTAAAATAAAACTCATTTCTATAGGGGAGTCACCGAGCTTCAAGTGTGTATCATTTGGTGGTTTACAGGGATTTTTTACGTGTGCTCATGTTGTTCCTTTACTCGTATGGTGTTGGCTAGTGGATTCCATGTAGTGAGTGCAGCAAGCCCTCTTGCTTCCTGGCTCCTCGTGCATTTAGAACTTTGCTATTGCTCAGCCTGTGGAGTAAGCACAATATATATACTAAGCAAAAGCTATTCTGAGGATTTTGAGTCAATTGAGACACATCAGTGCTTAGAAGCAAATTGGGTTCAGCATCAAGAGAAAGACTCAATTTGGGCATTAGGAATAACTCTGTGCTTTTCTTGTTTTTTTTTTTTGTTGTTGTTGTTGTTGTTAATAACTTTAAGAAGGCATTGTAAATAATAGAGAAATAAAATTAAGTTCAAAAGAATTTTATGTGGGTAGTTCCTTTAAATACTGTAAATTCTATTGTTTGAAAGAAATAATTAGATTAGAATTTGTTTAAATTTGTTGTAATCAAATTAGCATAATTCAGAAAAGACAGTTATGTATTTTTCCCATGATGCTTTTATAAATTACATCTTTTGAAAGGAATGGTTCTTCAGATTGCAGAATTCACTAAAATGTTCATGAATGCATTGTAAAATATCCTTCGAAATGTAGTTAAAAATCTGAGGTTGTGATGTACCCCTCTTCCAGTCTCCTTCATTCACCCTTGCTTGCCCTGAGATAAAAACCTCACATCTTTGCTAAATAACTAAAGACAGCTCACCTGCACTGAGGTTTGCAATTTAAAACAGAATTCTGGGAAAGAGTCTGAAGGTAGTTACCTATTATCAGGGCTGGCTGTTTAGATCAGCTGTCTTTTACAGACCTAAGACTTTATTTATGCATATTAAGTAATGAGAACCTCACAGGAACATTTTGTATAAATGCTTGAACACTTTACCTTGGAATGGTGAGCCCCTCCCCCCATAATATCTGACTTAGGACACTAAATTCTTTCAGACCTTTTTAATACATCATGCCTTACTGTTTGGAAGGTGAATTGCTTTGCTGTGAGTTCTTTACATTTGCTCAAGTTTCTTGGTTCATTTTCTGGGGCATAATACTTATATGGGGTCAACAGTAACTACTCTAGTCTCTCCCCGGTGATTGATGTTTGAAAAGTTTAATAAACTGTCTAACAGAGTGAATTTCTCTTTAGCCTGATAAGACACTTTTTAATTTGCTTCTTTGCAGCCATGTTTTCTGTATAATTTTCAAGATATTCCTATCACATTCATTTTTTTTCCAGTAGCAGACATTGTTAAATATCACAGTTTGAGAAAACATCGCTTTATTTTTTGCATTCCATTCAAAAGGTCAGAATTTGAAGAGCTCAAGTAAATGAATGACAATAAATTAACAGGTATAAGAAAAGTTTATCAGTACTCTTAATTTCTCCTTGTTGCATTTGTATTTATGATGATGAAGTATAACTAAATATCTTTGGGGTTGCTTGAAACATCCCTAAGAGCATAGCATAGGTTATTGTAAGGGAAGCTAATAAGGATTCAGCACTCCCGCAGCAGCTGCTGAGTGGAAGAGTCTTTGCTAAGACATGTATTAGTTGATACTGGAGTGGTCCAATGGTTGTCCTCGTCCTGAGCACAAGAACCTATAAAACAGTGATGTCTGCCTCCATAGGCATTTTGTTCATAGTCTGGGGAATTTACAAAAGACCACTCTCATGTTGGACCCAGTTAACACTATGAATTTTATTCATTCAGTTTCATCTTTTATGTGTTACAATTATATACCTCCAGGATCTCTTAGAACTTACTGTCTTTTAATAGAGATGTCAACTAAAAGTGTAATGTTTTGGCCTCGGAAAGATGATTTTTATAAGGTTCTTTTATAAAATATAGTGTTTTGTCCTTGGGAAGATGATTTTTATATGATTCAATCTTTTATAAGATTGTGGTTTAAATCAGTGGTGAGGATCACCTTTTCAAAGATAATTTATATGTGTTCTTTGTCACTGTTTCAAAGAGTTTATCACAAGACTTTAATTTTAATATATATTATGATGTGCGTCAGTAAATTTTCATCACATTACCTTCTGTACCACCTTTATTTCTTAGTTTGTTATTGAGTAATTCCAGGCACTGTGCAAGGTGTTCACTTAATCCTCATACCAACCTTGTGGTCTGTGTGTATAATTTACACACATACACATACACATACACACTTACAGATTCATAATTTATTATGGGTAGATATCAGAAAGTTAATATAATGTATTAAAACACAAACGACAGTCAGTATATAAATCCAAGTCTGTCTGATTCGAGATCTTATGCTCTTACCTAGTTCATACTCTTCATTTACCACATTTCAGATGGCATTTACGTTTATAATTTAACATATTACATTATTGTGTTGTAATGTTATAAAATAATGTAATTACAATTAAGCTTATAATTTAAATATACAAGATTAAATAATTGTGGCTTTAAAGCCCCACACAAAATACATTGTAGTTTTTTTAAAAGGTAACATGTTACTAATCCAAACACTATTTTGTTCTAACTTCTGTTTATTTTTTCATTTTAGCTGTCTTGTGAATAAAATCTTAAATGACCATTTAGGAAGAATCAAGGAAAATAGTTAAATCCTCATGTAATTCCATATGAAGAAACTTCATATCTACTTGGGGAGAACATATCAGTTTCCTCAGGTTCCTTGTTTGGCTAATGACAAAGCAAAATATTTGGGTTGTAAGAATCCCCTATATTTGTTCTCCATCATTTGGCAAAGATCGTGAACGTTGATTTTTACCATCTAAATTATAAATTCTTCTTAGCTTTTGGACCAGGACACTTTTAAGTCATTTGAAGCAGTACGGTAGTATGGTCCCCCATGGCTTTTCTTGTTCTTCTGTATTCAGTGCTCAGAGTCATTGTTAGGTCTGCTTTGGGTTTTTCTGAAAGTAGGTTATTTTGTTTTTTTGTTTTTTCGTTTTTGTTTTTTTTAGCTTGCTGGATCTTATAATCTTCTGGTACTTAGAGCTTCACTTAATTTACCAAGACTGCTTAATTTGTATTTACAGACCTTTTGTGTCCCATGAAACATAAAACCCCTAAGGAGTGTAAGGAATGAGACTAAAAATTATGGATACTTTGTGAAGGTTGCTACCATTGAGACATTGGTGGTGAATACAGACTCAGTTAATTTAAAATTCTTGTTACTTTTTATCTGCTTATACATACCTTTTATTTGATCATTACTATACCAGGTTTAATTTTAAAATAAACTTTATAGTCAAATAGAGAAGATAAAAATTAAGAAGGAAATGGAATCATTTTACTCTGTACCTCTAATACGATTAAATTACAGTCTCTTTGTGTGGATAAATAGTGGAAACTGACAGCTCTGAAATTTGTATGTGTGTGTGTGTGTGTTTTTTTTTTAACACAGCAGTTTGTCATTTATTCCTCCAGTTGGGGAAAGACATTTAAGCTCATATAGATTTCAGTACTCTTATACATCAAACTTTACAAAAGCAGATACAAATTAAAAGTTAATAAAATGCCTTTTCCTATTTAGATCCTTATCTTCTTTATTCTTCTCCCCTCTTCTCAGTTGTTTTAATCGTTCTCTTGAATTTATAGCATTTTATTGACAATATGTGGTTTGTGAACTGCTATCATTCCCAGTCCGTCACTTTGAGAAGGAGAAAAGGAGTAATAATGATTTTAGCCAACATTTTTAAATATTCATTAAGCATTAGGCAGTTAATTCTCACAACCACACAGTGAAGTAGGTAGGTGCCATCATGCCATCATCATCCTCATTATATAGACGAGGCTCAGATTGTAAGCAGTGGACCTGGTGTTTGAATACCAATCAGTGCGATTTAGATGTAGGATTTTTTTCCCCGTACATGAGAGAATGTTATGATCTAGAGCTGGCATATAGTAAAGATGCTAATCAACAGTGAAATTGCCAAATTAGTGAGCTAGAAGAGAGGCTGACACCATGTGAATATTCAGATTATCATCCTATTAATAAAATAGTTCCACTCTGGTTTTTCTCTGCTGCCAGCAAAAATGAGACTGGAAGGCAACACCTGGAAAGATGGGGCTCCACCCAGTCTCCATGATATATCTTGGCATTCCCACTGAAGCTATTAAGCCTGGAATGTTAGAATAACTAGCGAGCTGCTCAGTAGTCAAGATGAGTTTTGTGCTTGCAGGTACTGCCACATTCCCACCTGGCCGATACTCATACATCCAATTGTAATGTTTCTTGTTACTGCTAGTTTGAGCCACCTTCATGTCTCTTGGCTTTTCTTTTAATCAAGGGGACTGGAAGAGGGAAAACATTTCTTTAGGGTTTAAATGATGTCAGTAATTGGCAGTAGGAAAAAGGAAACTTAATCTGAGATGATCACAGAGTCATTGGTCTTTTCCTCTTATAAGTAGACACCATCAGGCTATTTCCATTTGCTTTACCCAGAGTGTTATATTGTTTACTACTCCGTGTGGGGGCCAGCCACATTTTTATATGAAAGAATTTTTTCAACCAATTTCTAAAGTAAAATGTTAACACTCTTACTTGAGGTCTGGATTTTAGTGCATCCCATATTTGCTTCAGTGTTTGAGTTCTCTTGTGTATGTGGTGAGAAGTTCAAAATTACCCCTTATTTATACAGCCTTTGGCAGTTTGGGCAATGTGTTTTGTCACCTGTTTGCTGTCTTATGAAGAGCTGGAAAGTTTATGAAGAAATAGAAAATATGACTTTGAGCCCTTGACATTTTAAAATAAATGTACATATTGTTAGTGACAGATTGCTAAACTTGGCTTTAGACACTTAGCTATGTTTCTTGCCAAAAGTAATCCAGATGTGCATAATTTATCCGGCTGCCATATGTGCACTGACATGTCTTTCTATAATCAACTGTCTGTTCAGTATAGTTACAGTTAAATGTTCTTTTTTATCAACAATCTTTCAAAATAGCACTGACTTGATAACTTATTTTAAATTTAACAACTTCTCAAAGAGTAGTGTAGTGTATATCCAGTTTGGCTTTAAACCTAAATGACCAGACATGTTGATTATCTAGAGAAGACACTGACAGTCCAAATTCTCTGGGGCCCTGTGTGTTTCAAGGGGAAATTCTAGGATACCAGCTTTAATGTGTGCTTCTATTTCGCTGAGTTTCTTAGGAGGTACGGGAGGTATGTGTACCCAATTAGTCAAAACAACAAGAAACGAGTAACATTTCTAAGAAATTCATTTGTTCTGGAAAAGAAGTGGAAAAAGGAAATCTTGATACAGGACGAAGTAAATATGTGGAAAGAGAATATTTCATTTCTTACACCAACTCGATATCTTCTGTGCCATGGGCAGGCCACTTTTGTGACTTTCACTTGGGTTACCGAGCTGTACTGATTGGCAAGCCGTATCTTTTTACTGAAGAAAGATATTATATATTTTTTTAAATTTCTCTAGAAAATATATGATAGGAAACATTACTTCTCTATTGCCATTTAAAATTGAGATTTAAATATTAATGTGGAGAAATGTAGACCCCATGGCTGTCACATTTCCTTAATGATTGTACTGTCCCTGAGAGATAGTTACCTTGAAGCTGTGTCCTTGTGTTTTATACTCGGTGACACTGAGCCACCATCAAGTCTAGACAGGGGTGTTGTCAACCGTGTGTGTCCTTGTTTGTGTTTGTCCACAGCTGCAATTAGGTTTTTCACACTGGCCCCATCTGTGGAGGCTGGCTGCGCAGTGACCTTGACCAATCAAAATCTGTTCAACCAAGCCCATGTGTGGAGTGAACTCAGAGGACAGATGGTAGGACTGATGATGGGGAACTGTTTTCGTTAGTGATTGTGACTGATGGTAACCAACCTGTCCTGTCCACAATATGATTTAAAATGACATATCCTGCAGCCTATTATAGTAGGACAAAAACTGGCTCTGTATCAGTGCAAACGTTGCGACAGAGATAAGAGTACTGCAGTAGCAGTCTGGGAGGTGGGCTCTGTTCTTTATTGTTCTTGTAGCCTACGTGTACCTCTTATTTTCTAATCAGCCACCACTTTCCCCTACACAGTTCAGTAGAGGGTTCTGAACACTAGTGTACCAAAAACAGCACAGAGGCCTATAGGAATTCTAGGTTTCCCACTTGAATGCTGCAGCTGGTGTCTGGCTTTAAAAAGAGAGTCCGCATTGAGGGGAGGAGGTGCTGATTCAGAGTGAACAGTAACTGTTTTTTACCCTGCCTGAGCTTATTCATCAACCTGGAATCTTTTGCGAATGATTTGCAGTTCTTTGCAAATTCGAGATGTTTAACTTGTATCTTCTACAAACTGCCAATCATTATTTTTTATGATTATGATTAAAAATATTTATTGGTATATCTTAAGATATATCTTTTTTAACAAGCAAACATCCACACACATATAATTATACAATTAAGTTTTTAGAGGGAGAATTATTATTGCTATCATCATTATTACCACCACCATCTGTATTTGTTTGGCTTTTTCTCATTAATTTTGAATTAATAAAAATTTCCCAAATTACTAGATTTCATCCAAATACAGAAAACTTAATTTTTTTTTTTTTTTACTTTCAGCAATTTTTTAAATGTCATGTTATTTCAAAGAGCCCAGGATTCTTTAAAAATTATGTTAATGTAGCATTTTGAAAATAACTATGATAACAATAGTAATTGCAGCAAACACCTATTAAGCATGTATATTATACTAGGTACTGTTCTGACTGGCTCACATTTAGCCTACTAACAACCAAATGAGGTGTCCACTATTACTGGTCTGATTTTCTAGATGAAGATGGCCAAGCTGCCCAAAGTCACACAGCTATAGGAAATGGCAGAGCTAAAAACCCCAGGAGTGTGGCTCTGGGGACCCATTTTCTTCCTGCTGTTTTGTCTCCTAACAATGCCAATATGAATATATCACCCTTACAAAACGCCCATCCAGGATGACATTACAAGGAGATGGCATGATTCTGATAAACGTTTTCATTTTTTGTTCTTGGGAAATTGAAATTAGGATAGAAATACCTCAGAATTGCTTTTCTGCTTTGTTTAGATTACTGTCCTAGTATGACAATTTACTTCCTATTCTAGGATTTATATCACCTCTACAGAATTGAAAACACTTGCACTGGGACCAGTGTAATACAGTCATTCATTTTTCCAACAACCTATGAATTAGAGATGCAAAAAAACAGACAAAAGACACAGTTCATCCCGTCAAGAAGTTAATGTAAGGCTAGCCCAAATGGTCATGGTTGATTTTCCATAAATGGATGAATTGACTTTCTGGAGACTGTTTCTGAAGTACATGCCAATTGTCCATATTAATACCTGAACTGTATTTTTCTGTTTCTCTGTGTGAATACACTAGAACCAACTAATTGCATCTTATCTTGCTTAGCATCTGAATCATCTTGTTTTATTTTAATTCGTATACTTCTCTTCCCACACTCTATTTCTATTTCCATTTTCTCTTCAGTTTGATAAAATGGAAAGAAGATAATATGCCATATGATGTCCTTGGTTTAGATCTTAACTCTACCACTTTTTAGCTATGTGACCATAGGCAAGTTCTCTGAATCATAAGTTCCATATCTTCCATGCCTATACTGAAGATTAAATCAGAAAAAGTGTCAGGACGTGGTTCTTGCCCTTGAAATCCTAGCGCTTTAGTGGAAGAGATAGATATACAAACAAATACCAGTAAGCGATAAATATTGTAGAGGTGGTGTGGGCCACATGTTGTAAGAGCTTAGAGATGGGTCATAGGTTTTGTTGAGTAAATGAATGTATGAATAAAACTTAAGATGGAGAACTAAAATATATAAGACTTCTTGTCAGGAGGTTTGACACAAGCCTGGCTAGCACATGGTGTGATTTTATAAATGTTCATTCACGTGATATTTATTGAGTCCTACTGGATGGCGGACAATGTGCAATTTACTAGAGATTACAAAGACCCTGATTATTGCTCAAGAAAAAAAACTGAATTGTTCATTGCCCTGAATATGAAGTAAGAGCACTTGAGTTTTCTCTGTTCAAATGATGTAGTACAAACATTGGGTAAACTATAAAAGACCTTCCTTATAGCATCGATAAACCTATTTAAAATACTTCCTTTAGATATTTTTATTTTAAAATCTCCTTCTTGATGTAAATGAACTAACAAAAAGGTAAGTATATAAACAGCTTGCAGATGCACTCCCTTTCTTGCCTGCAAGCAAGACATTTTTTTGTGAAATCTTTTATCAGATAATCTGTTAGTACAAGTAGTTTCGTTCACAAAAGCAGTAGTCTTTAAATAGAATTTATACAAGTATAAATTTCATGCTTCTATTTTTCATCACAATGATGCAGATACTGGAGAAAATTGCCAGTAAAAATGTCTGTCTCTTCCTAAAATGCAGTGCAAGTAGCAGCGTATATTGTCAGTCTCGGTAATAATAATAACACCCTTGAAAGCATTACTTGCTGAGAGGAGTGAGAAAAATATTTTGATGTTTAGCAAATGCTACCCTAACAGTACAAGGAGTGCCAACTTCCTGTTAGATGTTGAATCAATCATTCCGACTGCAGTAGTGATTGAGCAAACATGACCAAATCTTAATCTATAAGTAATTGACATCCTTTCTGGATGCAGTTTTCAGTAAATCTAAGAAATATTTAAAACGACTTTGTTTAATAGACCCTACTTTTACACCCATCCCTCGTCTCCCATACGTAATAACCTTCTGTGTTGGTGATTATGATTATGATTAAGTTTCTGTTATTCTTTTCCAGTAATATTTTTTCTGTATTTGGAAAAAATTACGTTGTAAAACAATATAACATAAAAATGTGGAAAGTAGAGTAGAAGCCAGTTTATAATTCCATTACCCTAATACAGGGTTTCTCAGTCTCTGTACCGTTGATGTTTGGGGCTGGATTATTTGTTTTAGGGGCTGTCTTGTATATTGTAGGATGTTTAGAAGCATCCTTGTAGCACCCCCTGAGCTGTGACAACTGCAAATATCTCCTGATGTTGTTGCCTCTTGTCCCCCTGGGGGCAAAATTGCCTCTCCTCCATTTGAGAATTGCCTCATTATTAATTGGAGGGTTCCCTGTAAAAATATACGTGTGTGCACATTTTACAAAACTGTAATAAGTGTGTGCATAATGCCGTATTCTAATTTTTAAGTCATATAACATCTAAGTATTTTTTTTTACTGTTAACTAAGGCATCAACATTATCACTTTTTAATTAGCCCCCTATTGAATTTCTGATGAATAATATGACAAATAACATCTATGTGCATATACTTTTTCTACTTCGAATTTTCCTTTTAGATGTGCACTATGTTGCCTGTGAATTCTTTGCCTACCTTTTCTGTTGGCATATGGGGCTTAGGCTTAGGTACAACAGAACTCACATGGCTCTATTCCTGGCAGATAAAACATTACTCAGGTTGTCTAAAAATTCTAAGGACGTCAGTGCCTTTGAAAGACTAGAGCGTTTACACATCCTGCAAGGTATCCTGCTGGGGAAGTACTATGCTCCCCTTGCTCATGGAGAGCCTTTTCTCCCCTCGTTCCACACTATCCCCGGTACAGGAGAAAGCACTCAGGCTTTGGAATCAGATCAGGTGTAGATTCATTCACTCCTGCTCTGAACACTACTTGCTTTGTGATTTAAGGCAACGTACGCTCTGAAACCTCATCTGTAAAAAGAGAGAAAATACAGCCTATTATACAGCGCTGTTGTGGTGCTTAGAATTAGTGTTTTACAACATCTAGCAGAATAAGTACTCAATAACTGATGGTTAAAAGTAGTAGTAATAATAATAGTGTGGCTTATTTTCCTTCTTGATCTCAGCCAGCACTGTATAAATATAACACAGACCATAAATGTAAGTCACATGTAATTTAAATTTTCTAGTAACTGCATTAAAATGAAAAGGATGGTGAAATTAGTTTAATATTGCATTTTAGGTAGCTCATTATTTCCAAATATTATCATTTCTACATGTAATCAGTATTTAAAATTATTAATATTTTATATTCTAAGTCTTTGAAATGTGATATGCATTTTCACTTATGGCACAACTCAGTTTGTATCAACCACATTCCAGTGCTCAGTAGCCAGATGTAGCTAGTGGCTATCATATTGGATAGCACAGCTCTAAGCAATACATGTAAGATGCCAGGCTAACACATATACATTAATGACAAATTATTAAACATGATCAGAATGTGCCCCTTAAAGATGAAACAGTTCTCGTTATCCTTGACTTTCCCTTTTTTCTATAGCAGGAGAGAAAACTATTAAAACTCCTATATTTTACACTGACCTTCTTAATTTTGTTTAATTCCATGATTGTCAATAGTAATATCTTATAGATACTATAGTTTTAGTGTACATTATGTCTTATTCACTATTTAGTTCAATGTTTGACTTAGTTTGTCCAGACTTTTCCATCCAGCAGGTATTTATTGAGCCCTTAATATGTGCCAGCACTGTGCTAAATATTTTCTTCCATTAACTTTTCAATATTCATGAAACTTCAGTGAGGGTAATACTATTATTCCCACTTTCCAAATAGGAATATAAGGCACAGAGTGGTCAAATCACATACCTCAGATCACACCTTCAGGAAGTAGAAGAGTTGGGATAAGAATTCAGAAAACCCGATGTATATTTTCGTAGTCTCAAAAAGTTAACTGCAGTGCTGGCTTTTTCTCAGCGCTTGTTTCTCTCGACCTAGTCCAATTATTTTTATTTGTCCCATTGTTATATTTGCTCATCCTCAGGACTTGTTATCCCCAATAGATGGTCACATCTCTTACTGAATTTTCCTCAGTTGCCCTACTAAGCAAAAAGCATCGTATTTTTATTTTTTACTTTTTGGAGGTGGAGGGACGGGCGGAGGAGTGAGTATGGGGTCATAGGCCTCATTATTCAGTATGGATCATGCCCTCTGTATCTTTTCTAACTTTTGAAGAATAATCCCTTATCCATATTTTAGCATCATATTGGAATACTTATGGCACTTCTTTTTTACTTGCCCAACCCAAGTTCAGGTTGGGGGAGGGGACGCAGATGGTGAAGAATAGTGTTTGGTTGTTACACAGCATCCATACACTTTTGTGGGAGAAAGTGCTGCCTCTGAATTTCTGAAGAAAGTCAGAGAAAGAAATGTATTCTATGAGTCTGAGTCATTGAGCAGAATGGGCAAGATAAATGGTGGGAAAACCGAAACCAACTCTCTGTGACCTTATGTGAAAATTTTGTTCTGCGCCCTCAGAAAAATGTTAAAAATGATGTTGTCAAAGGAGGAGAGCTGCAGCCCAGAGACAGTATTGGAAGGAGAAGTTCTCATTTTGAAAGAAGCTTTTGAACCTCATAGCCACCACTAATGGCCGTATAAATATTAATAAAGCTTTAAACACCTCCCAAATTAGCTTTATTTTTAAATCGAAAGTGCAAGACATGGAAGTGGTAATTTGTGTTAGTCCGGCAGACACAAAATTAATTGAGATAAAAACAAGAAGTAGCAGGTAAACCCTTTGGGTTAAAAAAAATAATGAGTTATGCTCACTCACTTAGACAGTTTTGAGAGAAACCTAATAACAAGAAATGAGTTCACGTTATTGAATTGGGAGTTTGTCATATGTATCAGTGCACCTCAACAACAGTCAGAGTCGTAAAAGAAGCTAAATTTAGGTTCTTGTGGGCTTGTTACTTACAGTCTTGCTGAAGGAAAAGCTCACCTCATGTAACGCTTTCGTTTCAACTCTCATATTACTCTATCAAGTGTCGCTTTGAGTCTGACTGTAAGCTGGGCAGTCAGGATGGCAGAATGAGTGTGGATGGGACAAACACAGGGAGACATAGGGATAAAGAAGTTCACCGACACCTCCCAGTCTGGTATGTGTTTTCCAGAACAGTTTGGTGAGACAGTGAAAACCAATTGCACTATCCTCGTATTTCCTAAGGAACATCACTCTGTCTCTCCACAAACCCCTAACTTGTCACTGGCCCAGAGTTCTTCAAGCAGGGGAACGTGCCATATGCTGCATTCCGTGATGCTGAGCCTTGTACAGGTTATCAGCTGTTTCTGGTTGTTTGGTTTCTTTCTCACCCAAACATTCTCTGCCTCATGTGGGAAGAATTTCTTTTTGAAGTTATGTAAAATGATTCTACTGTGAAGGGATTAGTGTGGAAACTAAGGAAATTAGATTGCACAACTGGGAATTTAAACATAAAAGAAGAATTTTCTAGGAGTAATTCTAAGGGGAATTAGAATTACTCCTAGAAACTATGATTAGACAGTCCCAAATTTCTCTACCTTTAGCTCCTACTAAAATTCGTATTCTTCGGTGGCCATTTTATTTCCTTCTTGCTATTTCTCCTCATGGGCTTCCTCGTAAGAGATCTGGTTTTACTATTATCATCCCTATTTTTTCATTCCTGGCCCAGCTTCTGTTCTCTGTTAACCCCTCCTGTTGACTTAGCCTTCTTGTCAGATCTTCTGGTATAGAACGTGATAAAGGGTATCAGTTGTTAAGAAAATGTATGTTCGTCATTCTCAAAGGTTCAACATGCTGTGAGCATAGCCGATGTTCTTTTCATGAATTAACATATAAGTGCTTCTTTGCAGAGAATCTCAGCATGGAAAACAACTTTTTAGCTACTTCCAGTATTTGGTTAGAAGTGAAATATGAAATACAAACATTTTCCACAAACCCTTTTTTCATATGTTAGTGACTACCATCTAATTCAGTAATACTGAAGGAGCCAAGTAACTAACATGGATCCTTTAAAAAATGAACTCTATAGTCAGACGATAATTTTTTTTCTCAGAAGTAAGTGAGACATTACTATAAAGCTGAAGTCTCCTTTAATCACCCTAATTTTCCATCCTAGTTCTCACCATTACTCCCTAGAGGTAACTATTATTGAGACTTTAGTATATATTTTTCTAGAACTTTCTTATACTTTCTCATATTTTACATATATCCAGAGAAAATGGAATATTGGTTTCTGTTTCTGCATTTTTATATAAGTGCTATAATACCAGTGTATCATGGCCTTATAACCAAATGATGAAATGAACAGGTTTCTGCCATTATTTAATACACTGGTTAGGCTGTCACTTGAACATTAAAGTCCATGCACCGTGTTGAAGTCAAAATTTGGAAACACCTGAGGATCAGTCGGTTTTGACTGATCTCACAGCATGCTCAAGGTTGTTTTACCGCACAGTGAAGATGGTGTCAGAAGGGAGAGCCTGATCAAGCAAAGTTAATTCTGAAGAATTTTTTAGATCTATGACCCTTTAAGCCTGCTCCACTGCCATTTCTTAGGAAGTAGCCATGTTATATCACTTGACCAACTTCATATTCCCTGTGTTTCCATTAGGCTGAGACAACAATGACCTTTATACTGTACAAGTGAAAAAGGTGACTATAAGTATGTATTAAGGAAGATTAGGAGGGATTATATGAGTGGCTTGGAAACCACAGAGTTATAGAAAGACTTCTCTTAAGGAATGAGATTTTCGACTGGGTTTAAGGAAAGGACATGTTGTGATGAATGTAAAGGAGTGTGTTATTAAAATTATTCCTTCAAAATGCATTCAGAACTCAGTCACCTCCCACCAGCTCCATTGCTCCCACCAGTATTTCTCTCACACGCAATAGTGATGGTCTCTGACCTTCTCCCTGATTCCCACCCCTCTTGCTCTATGGTAAAAGCAAAAGCTCTGTGTGATCTGGATTCTACCGCCTTCCTGACTTGTAGCATTTTCCCTTTCTCTCCATCAACTCTAGCCACATTGTCCTGTTCCTTGAACCTGATAAAGATCTCAGCACTTGTTATTCTCTCTGCCCAGATATCCCGTGACTCACTCCCTCACTTCCTTGAGGAGTTTTCTCAGTCGTCATCTTACTGAAGAGGCCTTTCCTGATGCACCTGCCCCTGATCACTCTGCTTATTATTTTACTTTGTTCTTCGTAGCACTTACTACCATCTTGCATGTTAGATATTCACTTGTTTATGTCTTTTCTCACTCCATGAGAACATAAGCTCTTTGAGAAAAGGGTCTCCTTTTTTTTTTTTTTTTTTTTTTTTTCGTTTTTCATCATCCAGACCAATGCCTGGTATAAAATAGAGGTCAGTAAATATTTGTTTAATTAATAAACACTTCATGTAAAACAGCCAAGGTAAAAACTCTGAGGAAAAAATATGAGGGACCTTTTTAAATATCAGTCTTGAACAGAACCAAGGGAACCAGTAAATAAGAGGAGAGGGAGGCAAAATGCCACTGTGTATCCTTCACAGTTTTCTGACATCTTCATATATTATCAAATTATAGGGATTTGGAGATGATCCTGTGCTTTAAACGGTGACATACAACTTCTGTCTGTTGGGTTCATTACAATTTGAGTATGCTACTATTTCTTTAATAATGAGAGTTGAGCTCATGTTTAGTAAACAAGTGAACACACAATAAGGAAAAGAACAAGAAAGGAGTGGAATGACCTTTTTAAACGATGACATAGGTCTGTATTAAAACCTGCTTCATCACCTTTGAATTTCTTGCCAATCTTTGCCAATCTTAAGGTTTTCATTTTTGAAGGGGAACTGTGTTGATAGTCTACAGTTGAGAGGCTTTGGAGAGAACGTCTGTTTCCTTAGGATCTGCTCCAGGAATATCAGACAGCAGATACTGGAAAGTTTAAAGACAAGCCAGTTAGAAGACAGGGCAGGATGGCAATAATTTTTAGTTTTATGAAAATCTTTTATTCCTAAAGATCTCACATTATTTTACCCACTGATATTTACAAGGTACTGTTTCTACTTCAGGCTGATTGTAAATCACTTTTCCTAAAATTTAATCTCTCTCTTAAAATGATTTCTATTTTATTTTGTGTGTGTGTGAAGCTATACATTTCTTTGTCCAAAACTTTTTTCCTGTCAGTTCACTAATTTGTCATTGCATCATTCAGTGTGTGTGTGCGTGCACATGCATGCTTATCACCATTTTATCATCATCAAAAGCCTACTACACAACCATGGTTTCTCATTTAATTCTCAAAACTCTTCTGTGAACTAGGTATTTATTATCCTCTTATATCCAGAAGAAATTAATTTTTAGAAAATTCAGTTAATTTACACAAAGACATTTAACTAGTAAGAGGCAGAGCCAGGATTCGAAATGAAGTATGTTGTACTCCAGTTCCAGCATACCATACAACTTCCTCAAGAGGCCAGAGGCCTCTGGCATCTCCCCTAATCTCTCCAGTTGTCAATGTCTTCACTTGCAAAATGAGGGATTTGAATCAGATGTTCTTTAAGCTTCCTCCCGGCTCCTCCGCCCCTCTGTTTATGGCTTTTATTATTGGTAATAATATCGGCTACTGCTATTGGGTTAAGTTCTTTACAAACATAACTTATTAAAGTCAAGCACGTGAGTGTGATATTATTTATCCCCAAGTTTCAGATGGGACTTGGAGTGGTAAGCAACTTGTCCAAGGCCACCAAGTTTTCAAACGCAGAATTCCTATGTGAGCCCAAGTTTGAGATCATAATAACACTGCATTATTATATCCTGTTTCCACACTGTTGCTTGCTCCTTCTGTGTATGAAGTGCAAACATGACAAATCTTAGAAGAATCTATTCATTCACCAATTGAACAAGTATTTTTTGAGTAAATGTTGTTGGTCAGACTCTACTAGGTACTAGAACCCAAAGACAAACAAAGTTTTGTCCCTGTTCCTAGGGATCCCACAGTTCACTAGTGGGTGGAGAAGCAGAGATACGCATGGATTATTATTATAATATAGTGTAAAAGTACAATAATAGTGCTTAAACAGAGGGCTATAGGAATTAAGGAGATTGATCTCAGATCTGGGCATTAAGGGGTAAATAGGAATTTGATGGGCAGAGAGCAAGAGAAAGTCACTAATGACAAAAGAAACGCTGCACGAAGACAAGTGAGTATATCCATACAGTGGAATATTATTTAGTATTAAAAAGAAATGAAGTACTGGTATATGCTACGACATGGATGAACCATGAAAACATTATGCTAAGTGAAGGAAGCCAGTTACAAAAAGAAACATATTCTATGATACCATTTATATGAAATGTCCAGAATAGAAAAATCTAGAAAGACAGAAAGTAAACTTGTGGTTGCCTAGAGCTGGGGGTGAGGTGGGAGGAGTAGAAGGAAATAGGGTATGACTGCTAATGGCTATTGGCTTTTTTCTGTGGTGTGATGAAAATATTCTAAAACCGATTATGGTTAATGGTTGTACAGCTCTGTGAATATACCAAAAGCCATTGAACTGTATACTTTAAATGGGTGAATTCTATGGTATACGAATTATATCTCAAAATAGACTTTATGAAAAGAGTATCAAAGAGAGTGAGATGTTGAGGTAACAAATTTGGCGTTTCTTTGTTTTAAGACTAGAATACAGCTTATGAAGAAGTGAGATAGACAAGGTAGATTGCAGCCCTTCGGCAAAGGGTCTTCTGCATCAAATGAAAGCTGTTCATTACCTTTTTTTCACTCAACGTCCTGTCTTAACGTTCATCCACATTGTTGTATATAGTTCATATTTTTCACTTTCAGATAAGATTTTCTTGTATAATTGTCTGAATATACCACAGTTTACTTATTCTTGCATCTGTTCTGGGACATTTGTTTCTAGATTTTTCTCTTATAAACAGTACTGTAATAAACTTTCTTATAAACTACTGGTGCATGTCTTAGAAGACAGTATAAGTGCTATTTTTAGAAAGCTCAAAAATGAGCAAAACTTTTAGAAGTATACCAGCATATATGTATGATAAGACTATACCAAACTAGGAAAGAAGTAATAAATGCAAAATTCAGCACAGTGACTTTTTTCCTTATTTTTTTATTTTAATTTTTTTAATTATTATTTTTTAATATTTTATTTTCCCCCTACCCCCTGCCCTCTGGTAACCACTAGTCCATTGTCCATGTCCATGAGTCTCTGTTTGTTTGTCCTGTTCATTTGTTGCTTTTAGATTTAGATCCCACATGTCAGTGATATCATGTGATTTTAAACCTTTTCTGTCTGGCTTATTTTGCTTAGTATGATTATTTCAAGGTCCATCCATGTTGTTGCAAATGGCAATATTTCATCTTCTTATGGCTGAGTAGTATTCCATTGTATATATGTACCACAGTGTTATTAACCAGTCATCTATCGTCAGACATTTCGGTTCCTTCCATGTCCTGGCCACTGTGGATAATGCTGCTGTGAACATCAGTGTGCAAATATCTTTTCAGATATGAGTTTTCAAGTCTTTGGGGGTAAATACCCAGTAGAGGGATTGCTGGATCATATGGTAGATCAATTCTTAGTTTTTTGAGGAACCCCCATACTGTTTTCCATAGTGGCTGTACCAATTTGCAGTCCCACCAGCATTGTATAAGGATTCCCATTTCTCCACATCCTTTCCAACATTTGTTATTACTTGTCCTGTCGATTATAGCCATTTTAACAGGTGTGAGATGGTGTCTCATTGTGGTTTTGATTTGCATTTCCCTAATAGCTAGTGATGATGAGCATCTTTTCATATGTTTGTTGGCCATTTGTATGCCTTCTTGGGAGAAGTGTCCCAAGAAGGTTCTCTGCCCATTTTTTGATTGAATCTTTTGTATTTTTTTGTTGTAATTGAGTCCAGCATAGTGATTTTTTTAAGGGCAAGGATGAATGAGAGAGAAGGGAGAGGGAAGGAACACAGAGGATGATACAAGTTGACAGATAATGCTTTAGTTCTTGATTGGATGGTACATTCATAAATAAGTTAACAAATACATAGGCATTTATTATTTAAATAAACTTTTTATTTTAGAATGATTTTAGATTCACAAAATTATTGCAAAGATGGTACCGAAAGTTCCATACCAAGTTTCCCCTATTATTAACACCCTACCTTAGTGTGTTACAGTTGTCACAATGAATGAACCAATATTGATATACTATTATTAAAGTTCATACTACTTTAGTCAGACAGACTTCCTTAGTTTTCACATAATACTTTTTCCTGTTCTAATATCCCATCCAGGACACCACAGTGCATTTAGTTGTCATGTCTCCTTAGGCTTCTCTCAGCTGTGAGTTTCTCAGACTTTCTTTGTTTTAATGATGTTGACAGTTTTGAGGAATACTGGCCAGGTATTTTATAGATTGTTCCTCAGTAGGAATTTGTGTGATGTTTTCCTCATGATTACCTTGGGAGGAAGATCACAGTGGTAATGTGTCACATCACATCATATCAAGGGTATGTACTATCAACATGTCTCATCACCGTTGATGTTATCTTTGATCAACAGGCTAAGGCAATGTGTGGTTTCTCCACCGTAGTTATTCTTTTTTCCTCTTTTCATTCTGTCCTCTTTGGAAGGAGATCACTATGCAGGACCACACCGAGGGAGTGAGGAGTTAGGCTTCCCCTCCTTGAGAATGGAGTAGAGTATCTACATTGATTATTTGACATTCCTCTGTAGAGATCTTTGTCTCTTCTCCCCATTTTTTTTTTATCTTCAGTTATATCAGCATGGACTCACAGATACTTCTTTTAAATTTTGGATTATTATCCAACACTATATTTTGTTGCTCAGATTTTTCCAGTTTTGGCCTTGGGTAGTTCTTTTGGTTGGCTCTTGGTGTCCCTCCAATATACCCTCATCATTGTGTAGTTTGGGTTTTTTTTTGTTTTGGGGGCACTTCCTAAATGTCTGTTATACCAAGATGCTCCAGACGCATCTTATACATTTCCTGCCCCAGCCCTAGAATGAGCCATTTCTTTAAGGAGCCCTGGTTCCTTTTATTGGAGAATGGACACCAAGACACCAAGATCTGGGTGCTCGGTGTGCTCATTGCTACTGGGTTGTTGTTGCTTCTAGGCCCTCCTAGAAGTTGACAGAGAAAGGAAATATGTATATGTATGCTAACCCATGTATAATACATACATCTGTAAATATTTTATATGTAACCTCTATATCTGTACTAAGCTAAATATCCGTTCATACTGTTTCAGCTCTAATTCATTTCCATATGAATCATTCTGGCCTTTCACCCTTATATGTAACTTCCATCTCCAACAGTGAGAAAACCAGCTTCCACTACCCACCTTCCATTTACTTAATTGTTCAATTTCAATATACATGTATAGTGGCCTCAGAATTGTTCATCTATACCCCTGTGGGAAACAACTTAGTCAACTAAAGTGTAATTCTTATGTACAGTCCCCTTTGCTTTTAATCTTACAGACTACTTATTTCCAAAGTTACTTAGGTCAGCATCTTATGCCTCCACATCTTTTAGTGAGGTTGTTTCATATATTTTTAATGCATTTAGATAATTTTGTCACTTTGTACATTTTATCCTAGGATAAACTTAGTTTTGTTTTTTTTTTTTAATTTCCACACATTAAAATTTATTCCATGCTATAAAGCTCTCTGGATTTTGACAAATGCTTAATGTGTTGTATCTACCTTGAAAGTATTATGCAGAATAGTCTCACTTCCATAAAAATATCCCCCATATTTTACTTACTCAACTCTCCCACTCTGAAGCTCTGGCAACCACTGATTTTTACTGCCTCTGTATTTTTGCTTTATCCAATATATCACATAATCGGAATCATACACTTTATAGCTTTTTCAGCCTAATTTCTTTTACTTAACAGTATGCACTTAAGATTGATTCATGTCTTTTCATGCTTTGATAGCTCATTTCTTTTTATCACTGAATAATATTCAATTGTATGACGATAGCACAATTTATCAATTCACCTATTGAAAGACATCTTGGTTGCTTCCAGTTTTTATAATTATGCATGAAGTTGCTGTAAACATTTGCATGCAGGCTTTTGTAGGAACATAAGTTTTTCCTATCAGTTGAGTAATCACCTAGGAGCATAATTGCTGGGTCATGTGTTAAGACTATATTTAGTTTTGTAAGAAACTGCCAAACTGTCTTCCTAGGTGGTTGTACCATTTTGCATTCTTATCATCAATGAAAGAGAATTCCTGCTGCTTTGCATTCTTACTAGCAGTTGGTGATATTAGTGTTGGACTTTAGCCATTTCAGTAAATGTGTAGTGATATCTCCATGTTGTTTTACTTTGCAATTCCCTAATATCAAATGATATTGAACATTTTTTACTATGATTATTTTCCTGTTTGGTAAAGTGTCCATTCAGGTCTTCTGTCCATTTTTAAGCATAGCGTTGCTTATTTTTTTTTTCTTTAGACTCTGTATTTCATAAATGTTATATTCTTTTGTGTATATCCAGTAATAGGTTAAATTATTTTTAAAAAACAAGAGAGCAGGAAAAAAAAAAACACCTATTGAGCTTTATGATGTAGATGTGAGGGCTGATTAAGAATTCAGACTTAACTTTAAACTCCAGCCTTGCTATGTACTAGTCTTGTGACTTTGGAAAAGTTATATAATCTCTCCAGGCCTCGATTTCTTCATACTTAAAGTGAGGATGTTACTATCTACCTCACCTGTTTTTTGTGAGAATTTAATAAAAACAATAGGTTTAGCAAATGCTAGAGATTTTACTTTTGTTTATCACAAAGGAGATGCTCAATACATGGTGGTTTCCCAGACCCCTGACAATGGAGAGTTCACTCACTCATTAGACAAATACTTATCAACTGCCTAATCTGTGCCAGGAACCATTCTGTGTATTCGGGATATACCCATAAGTCTCTGTATGGTTTTTATAGAAGTCTTTTAAACTAGATTGTGATATTTACTCATAATTTAGAAAATTAACTTGGAAGAAAAGACCAGAAGTAGAGAATTAAATTACTAGACTCTTCTAAAAGTTCAGGCATGAGATGCTAAGAACCTAAAAGTTAGAATTGGGAATGGAGAGGAGGGAACAACTGAAAAAGATGTCTCAGAAGCATAACCCAGTAGACATGGAGATTGCTAGGTGATTATGGGTAAGACAGAGGGTGGTCTTAAAGATGACTTTTTCTGAATGAGAAGATTATAGAATACTGGTTTATAAATGAGCATAGTCACTTACAGTGTTTTGATAATCAACACAGCCTTTAACATACATGCATACTGTCCCTAGCCAAATTTTCTTTAGTAAAACTTTAATTCATAAGTGCCAATTCCCTAGCAGAAACATCTGAAAAAACTAAACACTCACATCAAATGGGAAACCTTCAAGATTCATTTCCAGTACTCATTAGTCACCAAAAAATGTTCTGCATTGGTTCTAATAATGGTGTTGCTGGGCATTTTGAGAGCACAAAATGCTTGTCTAATAAAGTTGGAAGGTAAGTTTTTGCTCAGTGGCATGATTGGCTCAGCAGCAAACAGAACTGCACAATTTCATGTCCAATTCGAAGTTAAACAGAGCCAAGAGATAATTCCCCTGTATATTTATAAGGAAGAGTTAAATCCCTCCCAGTGTAATGTAGCACCGGATCGAAGTAAACAGACTATGATTTCAGTGCTAGACACAGCCTTAAGGCAGAAGAAATTACACTGTCATGCGGAGGATATGTAGCGGCTGCTATTTTGGTGCTTGAGTTCTTTGTTGTCACATAGTTGAAGGCAATCCAGATGAGGAAGAGTGTTAACCAACAAAAGGAGAAAAGTCCCTGCACATGGCTAGGGGGATATAGGAAAAGAGGAAAGCTAGTACAGTGCCATCTGAACACACTGGTTAGTTGTTCGTCCCAATAATCACTGGCTTCAACTTACCTCCTCATTCTTATTGGAAGCACGTTGTTCACAAGGACAAAATGCAAGCTCAAGTTTAAAAACTATATTTCATGAAATGGTTTATGTCATTGTAGAATCCAAAAATCATCATTGCTTCTTGCCAGTTGCATATAAAACAAGCTTTTATAGGAAAATGATGGAACACCTACTTTCTTGGTATCTTCAATACCAAGAGGATATTATTTAAGATATATATTATTTAAAAAGCGTTATAGTATCTCCTTCTGTATATCCTTAGATGTATATGTAGACATTATAGGCAGTTACCTTTAAAATCAAAGGACTAATTCTGAACAAACTAGACTAGATATGTAAGTTTTGCCACTCAAAATGGTAAGTAAAGAAGACTAGAAGAATACAAGATAGATTTTCTGTCACCATCAGTGTGGGAATTCTGCCTGTTGCTAAGTATGAATCTTCTAGATATGCATTCCAGAGATGGAAAATAACTAAAGATTGGGTTCGGAGACCCACTATGCCCACTGTGAGACAGACCTGAGCAGAAATTCCATTCATCACTTGACCTCTGTAAGTTCTTGCACTGACTGGTGGGCCACAGAGGTGGTTCGGGTCTCTTGGAATTAGTGTTAGTTTCAGAGCCAAGTTTCAGAGCCTCTGTCCAGTAATCTCTGAAAGGTCTCATATTTTTCCTCATTGCATAGTCACCTTGATAAAAGGCCAATGGGAGAAAGAACAATACAAATATGACACAGTATAGAATTTTGACTGAAAGGTAATTATGAAAGTGCTGTACTGTAATAAACATATGGGAAACAAAACTAAAATCATCTTTTTGAAAATAATTACCAAAAACAAGATATGCGAACCAGCAGACAAAGATGTGGGATAAATTTGGAAATCATCCTAGCATTAGAATGATAAGCAGCGCTTATATAACTTCAACATATCTGTAAATAAAAGTGGAAACTCAATTAAATGATAGTGAATTAACTCAGAATAACATAATTAAATGCATGATCCACGCCATTTCTATGGTCTTCAATCATGGACGACTTTCTTCTGTCCTGGTGATTTAGTTTGCCTTTAGTGTTTACCAGTTACAATGAATCTTGTGTTTCCAGCAACTCTTCTTCAATATTGTCTGAGAACAGCATCTCATATCCTTTTGGGTACTGCCCCCTCCACAATTTTTTTAAATTCTGCTGTACTGTCAGTGTCAGTACTCTACCTCCTGGTCACAGAGATGGCCAATCGGAATCCTTTCCGGAGATTTTATTCAAAGATGTTAGGATAGAGTTCTTTCTCTGTGGTGCCTAAGCTATTTGCTCCCTTATTCTTCCATTGCACCTGGATCCTCATGATGAAGGGAGACATTCAACATGCAGTAGGAGGGAATGAAGCCAGCACATAGAGAGAAACATGACTGAGGTACTGATTAATTTCACCACGCTGATCTTACCTAGTTCCATTGATCTTTCCTAGTTCTGTGAACTAATCAATCTCCCCTGTATTTCTGAAACTTTCAGTGGAACGATTCCTTACCAGTTCTGTTTAATGCAGTCCCTTAACACCAGCTGGCTAGACCATGCTTTCTAGAACACTAAATTGTTCCTGTCACTTCCTTATTCAAAAAATTCCCATGACCCCACTGGCAGGAGCACTGACTTCACGAGTCACAGTCTGAGGTTTTGGCTCCTCCATTAATGAGCAGGTCTCTTCAGTTCTCTGAGCCTCCTGATCCAAACACCTAGTTCTCAGTTACTGAGACTAAAACATGACAATATAAATGTAAAGCGCTCGATGTAGACGTTGTTCACAGTGAGCTCTCAGAACGTTCAGGCTCCTGAGCATATCTGTCTGGGCCCGTTGCAGTTGGTCCCCGGACTGCCATGCCATCGTCACTCTCTGCTCCTCTCCTAGCTAAACTCTATCGCATCCAGACTGGCTTCTTGCCCGTTCCTCAGTAACTCGTACATTTCCCCCTGTGATAGGTGGATAAAGGCTTGCCTCCTGCCCTCTGTCCACCTATCTCAATCTAGCTCATTCTTTAAAAAAATCAGTAAAATCAATCTCATCTTTCCTTTGATTTTTTTTTTTTTTGCCTAACTGTCCTAAAGCGATCGTTCCCTTCTCCAAATTTCTGGAACACTCTGTGGCTTTCTATCTTTAATCTGGCAATTAATCCTGTAACACCTGGGGCTTTCATTGTTTTATCCAAACTGTTATATATTTTGTATTCTTTTTCATTATTAAACTTTTTAATCTTATTTTTAACTCAATTACATGCTCCTTATAGGCAAGAACTACTTTTATTTCTTTTTGTCCCTCTTGAGTCTTACTACCTAATATTCGATAAGAATATTTAATTTAGTCTTTTCTTTATAGATCTGTTTATTCTCATCCCCATGGAAACAGTGAGCTATGTGAAAATTTAGGTATTTCGAATCATCCTTTTTATTACAGATATAATCTTAAATAAGCACCCTTTCATGAATAAAGAAGTCAGTCATAGGTAAGGCAGGAAATATTAATTAAGTGGGGCAAAAAGAACTATAGAAATTGTTTGGGCCTGGAAAGGTGGCTATTCTCTGATTCTGTTTTTAGTGTTTTCTTCAGGTTATTTGGCTCTTTGTATCTTTCGAGTAATTATACGGAGAAATAGTGACTAAAATTTATTATCTATTATTGAGTGAGAGGCAGATGCATAAACGTGAACCCACAGCCATGGCAGCCTCCCCTCACCTCCTATACTACTTCTGTGACCTAAACACTAACTGGACGAAAATGAAATAATAATCAGGCTAAGGTGGTTTATTCTTCCTAGTTCTCAGTTTATTTAAAATAAATCTCTATTTGACACATAATCAAGTTGCCAATATATATTGTTTTAACAATCCATATCTGACAGGATATACCTGAGTGTGCACCTGTACTGAATATGTATCTGATAGTACACCTGTACTAAGTGAATAGGACTCAGTACTGGAAACTTCAGGAAAATGTTGGAGTTTAGTTTAACAAATTTAGACAGAGGCTGTGAAGAAAGTATGGTTTCTAGCCCCATCGTTTTTCTAATACAGCCTTTCAAGCACTCGGCTTTGTTATGCAACTGTAGTTATGCTTAATGGTTTGTCCAATCGCTAAGGTTATTTTTCCCATTCTTTGTCCAGGGAGCTACTTTACTATCCCGGTGTCAGGGTAGGGCTACCGTAGTCAGTACGTGCAGGCTATAGTGACGCAGGCTTTGACTGGTTCCCAGCAATTACATTTCCAGGAACGTGATGTAACTTGTGGTATAGCCAAATCCTTCAGCTCACAAGTAACAACATAACTGGGTTTATTGCAGTCATTCAGAATTATTGAGGAAACTTCTAAAATGTGTTTCCTCACACATTCTTAGTCTGAAATTTGGCTTACCAAAATCTTGGCCAGAGAGGTACATTTTCAAACAAACAAAAGCAAAAAGGAAATCTTAAATCCCAAATTGCTTCAAATTTGTTAAAAGTAGTTTAAAATAATTTCAAATTAAAAAGGATAGAAATTTGAAATTCTCAAATACTTTATTATGTGATAAATGTGGAGATTTAAAAAACTTAATGTTAAAGAGTTTACAAACAAGATATGGACCAATATTTTAAAACCTAACAATACAAGAAAATTATCTGAGTAGAACACCTCCTGTTTGATGCACATTAAATTTATAAACACAGTTTATCAGATAGGCATAGAATGTTTTTATCTCTAAAAATTGCATCTTTACTCTCTTTTGAATTTGAAATGTGACTTGATTTAAGATGACTTGCTTCTACATTCAGAATCAAAGCAGCTTGGAATTGGAAAGTATAGATTTACAACCTATCCAGGTCATGTAATTGTAGGGAAATCTTGTATATTAAAGGCACATATTGCAGGCTTAATAAATTTCATGAATAAATGAATAAATCAGTTAATGAAATGAATGAATAAATAAACGAGTGAACCAGTAGTCAAGATGCAACAGGAGTGACAATATAGAAATTACTGGTACTGAGAGACTGAATGATTTTAATGTTTCCAGGATTCATAGTCACTGTTTATAAAGCAAAAACAATAGGTCAATTTTATTTGTAGTATTGTATTAAATGCAATAATATATGAAATATGCCTAACAGTGCCTAGCCCATGGTAGTAAATATTCTCTTCCTCTGTGTTGAAAATGTAGTCTTAATTTAAAAAAAAAAAAAAATCTCCTTGCTAGTACTAAAAAAAGACATTTAGAGAGGCCAGTCTAATTCTCACGCTACTTATTTCCATGACTTCTATCATCATATCTTGGGAGATTGTTTCCTGAGGGACATTTTCATCCCGTACCTCTCTTCTTGATCACTAACTCATATTTCTAATTCAAGGTTTAAGAAAAATGTTACTCGAAAATATAGGGACAATATTACCATGACTACTATTACAGAATTCTCTTCAATCTTCAACAGAATCCTAGAATGTTATAGATTACAAGTTGAAAATCAATGACTACTATTCACTCAAACCATTATTGAGTTTTCACTGTGCTAATTGCAGGCGTTATAAAATAAAGCCAACACCTGGCCCTGGTGTTTAGATATGAGAAAGACAGGCTTGTCTAATATTGACTATTTTTGAAGATATAAAGTGCTAGAAGAGAGGTATGTATAGAAGAGGAGCAGAGAGAGACCAAATAATTTCACCTAGAGAATTGAAGAAGCCTTCATGGAGAAGGTCACAATATTTGTTTTATAGCCGTGAGAGACAAACAGGCATTTGCCAGGAGGGAATGGGGAAGATGAAGGTGGCGTGTAGAGGCAGGAAGGCATGGAAGGACTTCTATAAGCAGTATTATTAGATGTATCATCATGCTCATGTGTATCTGGAGCAGCGGACTAGCCCTGTGACCCACCTTTGGTAGTAGTGGGTGCCCTCTCACAGAAGGAAGAGAAGAGTGGTGGATCATGTAGACCAGGACCAGGGACCAGAATATGTCACTTTAGATAGAGCTTTGTCCTCTGAGGACTTAGGAGTTATCAGACATTTTACAGCAAATGAACAGCATCAACTCTATTAGAAAAAGAGCTCTAGGTGCTCTGTAAAGTGGGTCAGAGAGCTCAAGAGACCTGTTAATCGTGTACTCCACGAGTCTAGATGTTAAAGGAAGCACAGAAACTAATCTGCATAGATCTGAGTTTTGATTTTCGCTCCTTGTCTAACAAACTGTGGGATCACAGAATCCTAGATTTAAAAGGGTCCTTCCATGTATAGTAATTCAACTACCTTTATCAATGCCACTGGCCAATGATCAGGCCATTACATGACCTAGAACATTTACATGACATGAAACACTGTGTTAGGAAGAATCCCATTTTTTCTTGGTAGCCCTAATTGCATTTAATCCCCACCCTCATCCCCCGCCTCCCCAAAAAAAGACTTTAATTTCCAAATAGAGCAAATCTTCCATTGGGGGAGTATACCAGACAGTTTTTGGATATTTATGTACAGCCCTCAAGTCTTTACTCTGCCTTTTTTCAAGAAAATTATATGAAATGCCCTGATTCAGAGCTGTTGGCTTATAAATTTCAGACTGGTTGCTTTTTTGGTTGCCCTCTGTAGATGCTATGTGTTCTAATTGTGAACTGTTAGAACGCAGAATGCAAAGCTGAAATCAGTTCTTCAGAGATGGGTCGAATGGTGCAATATATACGATAAATGGGGCTGTTACCTCTCTTGATTCAGAAGTACTGCTTCTTAAGCATATGATTGCAATAATATTTTAATAGCCAGGTCATATTATGGCTTATAGGGAGCCTATAGTCAAAGCTAGTCTATTAACCCATCTGTCCTCAGGCCCTCTAGCTTGACAATAAGGGTCACACCTGCCTCCTGTTTATAGTAATTATGGATAATATGATGTTAAATTAAATTTATAGGCAATGTTGTACTTGAAATTCAAGGTGACCTAGTTGTTGTGCAGATGTAGTTTTAAGAAAGACAAAAGAGCCATTGACAAGAAAATAATCTGTATCAAAAGCATATTAAATGGCCTCTGGAAAAAAATGTTTCCTAAGATTTTGCATTCTATGACCCTTACTACTTTTTTGTTTTTTGTTTTTTTTTAGCAATAAAACATTTAGCGTGACTGCTCTATAGATTTTCAATTTATATTACCTGATAATACATAGTTTGATGGGAGTGAAGATGATTTGCTTGAGAGACTAAGTTAATAAGTTTGTGTATTATTGTCTTGTATATATTTCAGTTTTTCCCATGGCTTCTAAGGCTTCGAAGCGAATATCACTTTCTCCAATAGAATATTCTCTTGGCTGACTTTGGCAAAGGAGTGACCAAGTCCGTTCTCCATTCTCTGACAGTAACGTTGCAGTAATCAGAATAAAATAAGGTCCTAGGGAGAACCTGGCTCTGACGATAAGAGTTGCAAAGTGAAAACAAACACAGACACTTACTATTAGCCTTCTACATGCTGAGAGTGGAACACTATTTGAAAATCACATTCCAGTGCATTTTACAAAACTGAGCAATTTCCCTGCATGATTTAGACAAGACCCTCCCCCTGTTTTATTATATTGTTGGCATCCGGAAGCTTCATAGGTAGTCTAAAGCATTTACTGAATTTCACTGTAACACTGAACCTCTGTTGGATGTGGTGATATACTCTTTGGCTCAGAGGATTTAAAAGACTTCACATATGTAATCACCAACTCTGCTGTGATCAGTTTATTAAAATACTGTTTCTCATGTCTGGTTCATACTTTAGGGACAATGGATATAGAATCCAAGCTTTTAGCTGCAGTTTTTTCATCATATGATTCTCTCACAAAAACTATAGTAGTACTTAGAAAATTATACTTGTATTTTCAAGATCCCCTTGTTCCTCCTCTATTGATAGACCTGATATTTGATTTTGCTCATCTCACTGGAACTTTAGGTGTGCTTCATATGTTACAGTATGAACATTTTTTTTTTTTTAATTAAGAGAGGGACAAAGTGTACCGGTATGTCTTTGGCCACTTTTAAAACATGATTAACATCTGCGTAATGCCATTAGCCAAGAAAATGTGCCATTGGTGCCAGACAAATCTGAATGAGATTTTAATACATGATGAAATTTAAAGATAAGAGATATTAAAAAAGTTAAAATTTTGTCAAAACTCTTCTGTAAATTACAGGAGAATAAATAGAGGACTAAAACTGGTGTTTTGTCAATGCGTTAAATGTCTACTTTAAATCATCTATGCTTCTTGTTTCAACCTGGAATAAATGGATTACAATTTCAATCATATAATCCTATAATTCTACATGCATATTTTATACTCTATTATGATTTCTCCCCAGTGCAAAGTAGACTTGTGAATATTGAATGCAAAAGTTATAAAGTAAATATTTTTCCAAATAAATTTCTATCCATTTCTAACTATATTTACTAATATATTTACCTCTTAAAGAATTTTACAGTTCTCCTAAAGTCACATATCCTTTTGATTTTTTATACATTATTTCATATTGTGTCAATAGAAGTCTCACATATCAGAGCTGAGGGAGTAGTAGAACTATGACATGCTTAAGGATGAACATACTATCTTACAAGATGTATCTATATAAGCTCTTCTACACTTTTTATTTTTCTCTACTGTGGTTTTAATTTTCTTTCCTTTTCTCTTCTTTACTCGGTTTTCATCTACTAATCTCTCAAGAGTTTCTTCCCTGCTCAAAAGTGTAAACTCGTAGAAACCCGGACTCTCTTTCTATCTCCATTATGTACCAGGACACAGTAAATGTTGGGTGTGGTTGGTTAGGTAGATGATGCCTGAATGGATGGGCAAATGGATGTATGGATGGAAGGGTGAACCAGTGGCATATCTTCCCTGCCACCATAATTGCTAGAATCCCCAAGAGCTAATGTTTAGTCAGTGATCTCTGGCAATTTTGGAGATTCACGGCTGTTTCAAAGAAGTTTATTGCATCTTAGAATATGCTTGAAACTATAAGGCTTAGGTAAAGAATTTGGAGTATCTAGCATCTTTAAAATAAATTATAAAAGGCTTGGACTAGCACTTTTAATTTTATGTCAATAGAAAGTCTCTGATTTTTCCCAAGTGAATTTATAATTTGGAAATGGGATATGACTTTATGGCAATGATTACGATTTCTCTAGAGACAACAACTGTCTCATATCTGATTGTCCTTCATTGTACATCTGTGGATGTGATTACATGTTTTTTAATAAGACCAATCTATTTTGTTTAACAAAAGATAATTATAAATATTGGTCTATCATTAATCTCACATGTAAATTTATAGAGCGAGACAGAAAATGGAAGTCTTGTTTATGAAATTTCAATTTTGGTTTACTCCGCTGTTTAATAATTCTATTGCCTGTAAGTATTCTGTTTGTTTTCTTTCAGTGACTTTATACTGGTTTTTACTTTAATTTTGATGGGCTCTAAGTGGACTTGGCGGGACTGCTGTCAGGGATTTAATGTATTTAATGTATTTAACTTCAGTTCAGCTTGGGACATATGAGTTGTCAATTTGGAAGTCTTTGCCAAGCCATCACATTGGCGAAGATACACTTTGAAACAAATCTCTTTGTAATTTGTCTAGACTACTAAACACTAACTGCATCTGCTCTGCAGAGAATCTGATTAGGCCAGGAGAGTCTTATGTCTTCATTATGTCATTATTGCAGTGCACACTGTTAAATGTAATTTTCCTGATATCTCTAAGCAATACATAAATAAGCAAAAAATTTTTAGGAATGATAGCAATCTCATTACATTCACACGAGAACTTCATATGTGCTCTAATCAAAATATTCATTGCTATAATCAGCCATAAATTACCAGATATTAAATTAATTACATAGATGTTAGTTGGCTACTAAAGTATGATTGATTTGCATTTACGTATTGATTAAACAATTAAAATAGACTATTAAATAAGTTATTTCTAAGATATGTAATAGTTCGAGAATTAGGGTGGATAATTTAATCCTCGATGAAAGGCCTATAATATTTGCAGTATTTGTAAAGCTTCTAATAAAAATGTTTGCATTGCTGCCAAAAGCAATGGGAATAAATGATAGGTTTATTTTAGTTTGTTAACATACCATGATATCCCTTTGAGTTGCAAATATAATGTGTTTAAGATGGTAACAACTCCGATGAAAGAGAGGTAAATACAGATAAATTGTTTTAAGTGACTGTCATCCATTTTCAAGTGTGCTTCAGCATCTCATTATTAAATACTATAATTGCCCTTAAGTTCACAATTGTTGCCAAGATTTCCAAGTCAAGTATGCTAAAATATTCTAAATATCTTCCAGAGTGCATGTTTTTTTTACTTGCCAGGTAAAACTAATGATAATTACAATGTAGGCATTAGACTTCACATAGACCATATCTAGCTACTGCTTTTTTAGTTCAATAGTTCGTTTTTAGTGTCCAGAGAAATATCACTTTAATCTGTATGAATTAAAAAATGGATTATTACTTTCTACATTTCATTCATGTAATATTTATTAAATTTCCCTTATTGGTCATCATTCTTCCTAAAAACTATGTAAACTTTTTATTTTGAGAGGTATTTCTAAGGTCAGTGTATTCTAAATAGAAAAAGAAAAAGTAGAAATTATAAGGATAAAATATTCCCTGAAATCTCATAAATATGTACATTAAAAATAATTTTATTAATTTCTTTAAGGTGATTGAGAAATATGCATTTAGTACTTGGAGAGAGTACTTTATTTGTAAAATGAAGTTGAAAAAATAACGTTTTATTTTAAGAATAAAAATTTGAATATTATGTCTGTATTTCTTTTTTATTATTGCTTAGTAGGCACAATGTTGCTTAAGATATTAGAAAATGACTAATCTAATAGATCATTTTTTGGAAAATAGTGTTATTTGTAAGACATTTACGATCTCCATAATTTTACTTCCAGTTTTAATTATAAGATGCAAAGGAAGAAAATATATTTTCATTTATGTATGATGAATTCTTTGTATAAATTTCCATTAAAAAGAAAATCGGCACTCTGAACCTTGTGTCTTTGAATCTATTGGGATGTGCTGTAATTATCTTTAAATCCCACCTAAAATCATTTTTGATATATAATCTGCTATATGAAATGAAACACTAAATCTGTTTAATTTTGGAACTCAAATATGAAATGGCAAAATGCCATTACATTTTTTGAAGTATTATAAAAATTAGTAATAAATTCTGATTCTGAAATAATTAGGTTTTTATTAGCCTGAAGATAGAACTCATCTCAGCCCTTTTTCCCATCTGCCACAGTAATCATACAATTTTAACAGGTGCTTCTCACTTAGTTTACACGAAGTGTAAATTCAAAGGAAAACAAAATCCTACTCTTGGGTGTACCCTCAGAGTTCTTCTCATATCTGACTAAACAGTGAAAAAAAAAAAATGCAAGATGTCTGCTTTCAGTCAGTATTGGAGTATGTGGAAATGGGGCAGTATGTCTTCTAAGCTTTTTTTAATAAAATGTATTTTGATGTTATTACTAGTGTCAGATATAAGACTATAAAGTGAGACAGTGGCCGAATTTTATTTGTAATTTTGAAAATGTTGCAAATAATGCATAGTCACTTTAAAATGTGTAATTTCACAAGGCATATTTCATTTGGAATAATTTGATGTTTTTCTTTGATTCCCAGAATCTTTCTTATAATCCGATCAGTATTGTTTATATTTTTCTCTCTTTATAGATAAGTGAGGGAGACTTCAGTTAATTTTTTTCAAGTAATTTTTTAACTCAATATTTAATGGACTTATATTTCCTTTCCTAATATTCAAATTATGTTGACAGAAAAAAACATTTTGAATATGACTTTACTAAAACAAACCAAAAAAAGTATTGAGAGTACTTTATCTCTCAAATATTTAAAAATGGGTTTTATCATTCCTTTGTCTTTAGTTATTTCTTAAAGATCTACTAATATACTAATGATGTGCTTACTTCCTGTATATTCCTTTGTTTAGAAGATGAATGCAAATTTCATTTAATTCATCTAGATTTGAAGAAAATCAGGTATATATTCTTTAAAACAGTCGTGTTTCCACTTCTGTTCCATTTCCGATGACCAAATATATCATAGTTATACGTAATTAATTTTGCTATTGTCTAAGAAAACTTACTATAAGGATGTGTAATTCATTCTAAAATAATCAAGGACTTGTGTAATTAATTTTAAAATAAAATGAATCATCTTTTGGCTTACATGCCATCCATTAATCCTGTATGAGAATTTGATTACTGTGTCTGTACAGTTTTTCCTCCAGACAGTTTCTTTATTTAATATCATAAATACTCATCTGGGATTGAATTGTTAATGTTTTACCATTGTAACAAAACTGTGAACTGATTTTATAAAGCTATCAAAAGCACTTACTCGTAACTGAGAAGCATATGATTCACTGCATTCCAGATTTTAAAATATAGTTTTAGAAATTAATTAACTGACAGTTTTTTAAAACTTATCCTATTTCATTTGGCATACATAGCTAACCCCATGTTCAGCTAAAAGTTGTTTTCTTTAAAGGAACGCATGTGTTTTGACTTGTTAGAATTTCAGTATTTAGATTAAAACATTCAAACAATATTTTTTTAATAAGTTGATTTTTATAAAGTTGTGTCTTTTCAGACCCACCAAAATATAATTTACTTCAGCAATTTTTTATGGCTGCCCACAGAGTAGAAGTATTTTCAGAAGTATTTATATTAAATTAAACAGTTTGGTCGACTAACCACCCTTTACTTTAACAGATGCCTTTGGTTTGAATATATTGTATTCATGGTAGTAGAAGGAAGTGACTCTAAATAGTTTAATACATGTTCTCTCTTGGTCTGTCGCCAATCTGAAGATCCATATAGTTGAGTATAGAGGTTAAGAGTGTTAAGGTACTTAGTTTTGTTATTATTTTTTATAACCTATTAATTCATTTTAGGAAGAGCTATACAAGTAGTTCAGATAGCACTGATTTATCTTTGTCACACTCAGCGTGGGAATCAAATTAATCCACAGTGAAATGGATTAATCTTCCAATTTTAGCAGAAACAATTGGGGCATCTTTATAATTAATAAAACACTGATTCCACCTTTCCTCCCTTTTTCAAAATATTCTGGAATAATCATGGCAGGACAACCTAAGACAGACCTCAAAGCTACTATTTCTCAGTAAAATTAGAATAGTATTTTAATTAAGATGTTCTAAACTATTATTTTTCATATGTTTTCTTAATAAAAATATTCAATATCTCTAATACAATTTTAAGGTAATTATTTTCAATTGTTAAGCAAACATTTTCTGAACACTGTTGGTACTATCTGTTTCCAGATAAAGCTACCTATTCCAGCTTCCACATGCATAAAAAACACATGCATATGTGCACATGTATAGACACACCTACCTGAGTCCAAATAAGGCTATCAAATAAAACCAAAATTTTCAGTTCAATCTGGCCAGTCAACCATGAGAATAGAGTGCAATTAAAAAAAAAAAAATAGAATCGAAAATATTAACCATTCAGAAAATGTCAGGAACCTACAACCTTCAGTTTAATCTACTTGAAGAATCGAGAATTCGAATAGCTCTTTATATATGATTAATAATAACAAACATTTGTATCCCTTAATTTTAATTTTGTGAAACATTAATTATTCCCTAATTTGAGCAATTTCTTCTTTTATCCTATGGTCTCATTTGCCTTGTTAGAAATTTTTTCTGCAGTGTATCAGTTTTTCTTTCTCTTTTTTTCAATTGTCATTGTACCTTGCACTTAGTATGCTCTCTATAGATGTACCAAAAGAAATAAGGAATAAACTAATGTTTCATAAGAACTAAGAAAAATTTAAAAGCCAAAAATTTTAAATTTCTTTTATTCTAAAGATAAAACCGTCACATGTTCAACCCCCAAACTTGATAAAGAATAGTAGATTCTAGAGTTTATTTATATAATCAGCATGATTACATGAAAATGCCTTTACTGTTAACAAGTAAGAAAGACCTCTCTACCTCAGTAATGCCAATTACGTATCACATAACCACACATGATAAATGATTGGAATTTAGATACATATATTTTTTCTTAGAAATTGGGTATTTTCACAGATTTTCAAAACTTCTTTTTCATCTCCAGTATGACCAGCCCAAGAAAAGCTTTGTGATTGTTGTTGCAAATCTAGTGTGTTTGTGTTGCAATTTGGAGTTGGGGGAAACGTACTTTGTTTTTGTATTTTGCAAAGCCTATAGGAAAAGACTTATTTCTTAGACAACTGTGACAACAAAACCATACCAATAATCACTATTTCTGTGAATGGTGGTATATTTTGGAATTTGTTTTGTGGTGGAATGGGGCATTCAGATGGGCTTTTAAATGACACAACTCTGAATAAATTTCTCATAAAATAACTTATTTTTTGAATGAATAATTCCACCAAAGTAACAAGTCACATGGTATGTTCTCCCCAGAACATTGTCTCCAGATCTTGGGAAATGTTATCCAGGGGAGAAGGACAATCCTCTTTTCTCACAAATGCCATGTGTTCTGTCAACGGTGTTACTGCACGAGATAAAACTTAAATATTTTCTTTAAGACCTCTTTCAAAATTTTCTCATCATGAAATAGAATTTCTTCTATTCATCTACTTTGAATGAGTGGCCAAGATGACATTTGAGCTGGTGGTTCCAGGAACTAGATGGCATTAATTTAATGGTCTCAGCACGGGGTTATCTTTCCCAAGGTGCGTAAGAGTGGATCACAGACATTAATTTTAGTCTAGATAGTCTTAAATATCTGTTTCAGTGAGTAGCTCATAATTATTGCAAAATTCTTTGTGTGACATAAAACCTTTTTCTCTTTATGATTGCCTCAATAATAAAGTTTAAAACTTTGTTATCATAAGATTGGTCACGTCTTCTTACCACAGTTCCACGCTCCAAGGACAAATTCTGTACCCCTTGTTTTGGGGAGTTCATCTTATCACAACAAGTGTCATGGTGGTTTTCCTCATCTATAGATTTCAGCCGTGTCTCTGTATCCACCATGCATACTATTTATTGTAGTTTCCAAGTGGCTCCTTTTGTTGAACCCTCTTATTAAATTTAACATGTCCCGAATCATCCCAATCATTTTAATATGTCATTACTTGCCAGTTTTCCCATTACTTTGAGTGGCATTTTCAACCACTTGATGTAATTCAAATATTAGAATTGATTTTACTTCTGTTTTACGGCTCTTTACCTTTTTCCTGAGTAGGAGGTTATACTTCTACTTCCAATTCTTGTTTTGATACCATGTCATCTTCCTGCTTAAAACCATCTTAAGACTTTCTGTCATCCTTAGAGTCAAACCCAAACTTATTATCACAGCCTGTAAGGTTTGATATACTCATACTACCCCTTTTTTTCCCCCCTATTGCACTGATCCCCTCTCTGTTCATCGTAGAAATTGAGCTCGTTTGCTGGCTCAGGACCATTGGACTTGCTGACAACACTTCTTAGAATTGCCTTCCTCAGATTTGTGTGTGTCTAGCTTTAGCTAGCTGTCCTCAGGTAGCTCTCTTCAGGTAGCTGTCTTACCAGGTCAGTCCTTATCACATCACTCTGATTTAATATTTTCAAGATTAAAAAAGCCAAAGACATACAATTTAAAAGACTATTCTGAGCTTATCTTCCCCCAAAGTTTTTGTTAATGTCCTCTCTCTTAAAAAATTGTAGCAATAACATATGGCAAAAAGTCCACAGCCTTTTATTTTACTTTAAAAAATGTTGTTCCCCTCACTAAAAACACTATATTGAAGCCCCGATGTGTCTGATACATACCTGCTGCTTTAGCTTTCCTTGCTGCACAGAGTGCTGTTCACTTTCCAAAGTCTTTTAACACGAGTACTCTATTACTCATATCATTTCACTGAATGTGTGATATAAGATTCCTATGTATATTTATGACATATATGTGCTTAATATATCAGCGTGTGTTTCTGGAGGGTGGACTCTTTCAGTGCTTCCAAATGGTGGGGTCAGTTCTTTGAGAGCTGGACTGCTGACTCTTCTTTGACACGTTTCTCTAGGTATAGTGGTGGAGGTACTTATTTTTATAAATTAACAATGTTCCAGGCATTGTGCCAGGCTCTTAACAAACATGATCTCATTTAATCCTGACAATCCAATAAACTAGTCACTACGATTACCCCATTTTACATCTGAGGAAAGTCCTTAAGGAATTTGCTCAAGGTTATATACAGCAAGTAAGAAAGAGCTGAGATCTGAACCCAGGTTGACCGGCTTGAGAGGCCTACATCCTAAGATGACCATTTGATGCAGCCAACTTCATACACTATAAATTCTTAGTAACTCTCACTGACTACATTCAGTGTATCCAGATACAGCCGATCCTGCTCTTTGCTTTCAGTGAATTGAGTGCCAATTGAGTGTTGGGTAGTACCAGATATTAAAAATCAACTTAACATGTTGGTGGGAATCTAAAGAAAGAAAATAACAATTTATTAGGAACTTGGGAAATGTCGATGCATTGAATTTTTATTATGTGATCCACTACTAAGAAGAAGGCCCTGAACCTGGTCTGCTCTGTTGGTGAATTGAAGAGGTGAACTTCAAATGGGAAAAGAGAAAACATATCGAAATCAGTGAAAGGACTTTTGAGGCACTGAGGTTGTTTTGGGAATTAGTATTAAGAAAGAACTGCGAAATTATACTATATATGTCTATAAGGTGAAACTTGAATGTTATGAAACTTGAAATGATTCATCATTTACATATTATTAATGCATCCCCCCCCCAAAATATTACTAACAGGTTGATATTAGAATAAATGTATTCTAATATATATATATTAATCATGACTGCTTTTCTTCTCAGAATGCTCTGCCCAGAACACAGCGAACGGTTTGTTCTCGTTTGACCTAACGGGCTAGTACTTGTTGCTTTAACAAATAGGTCATGTAGAATTCTTAGGAGGGAAGAGTATAAGAAAAGGGCTTCCTTCTGCTGCAGGTGGCCAGGTTGAATGTGGCAACCGGTACAAGCATAGGTCAAAATGGTAAATGTAAAAGTGAAACAAAATTAAAAATATCACTCAACTAAATGATGGGCCATGCTTTTGTCGACAGTATTCCATAATTTTATAGTTTACAGTTCTGATTTACTACTTAACTTTTCTACTATTCAGTAAATGGTGAATTTAGACTTGTTGGTCTATTAACATAATTAATTGCCCTTTGGCAAATACCATATTCTGCAGTTTAGTTAACTGTGCTGAGCCGCAGAGCCTCAGGGATTAAACCTGAATTTCATTAAGAAAGTTTAATACAGGAAGGAATCTCACCATTCACAGTTGCCTTCAACGGGTTAAGATGAGATGCAGTTTTTTCAAAAATTTTCTAGAACCACAGCTTTATTGCTTACTTTTTTGTGGCAAGATATTTGGTTATATTGACTTTCATCATGATCATGTCTATAAATATTGGGCGACTCGTCTTCTTTTTTCATTCACTCCTGTTCACAGTTTTGAGTACTACAAGCCAAAAGCTCTCAAGTGAATTTTTAAAAACATCACAAACCTATTCATTTGAAATGAATAGTAAGGGAAGAATAATAATAAAATACACTTTAGTCCGTCACAAGTGAGGTTATCTTCTATATCAAGAAAGAAAATTTGTGCTCTCTGTAGCTATGGCTTATATGGTTTATTGTCTTAAGAGAATTTTGCAACCAGTGGTAAGATAAATCTGTCAGTAGAAACTAGAGAAGATTTTTTTCATGGTAGGCAGCCTTCTTGTGACTCAGTTCACATGTTTGTCACAACCCGCAAATACCCAGTCATTTCTCTAAGATGGCTTATATGTTGGTGTCTCTCTCGTTGTTTTTGAACAGGTACTACTCCAAAAATAACAGCATAATGGCTGAAGCAACATTTATGATGACGATAGGCCTCATCTTTAATCATACCTCTTATAGTCCCACTTAGCCTCTGTAAGGAAATCAGGAAGTTTACCCTACAGAACTTCAAAAAAATTTCCTTTAACCCTCTTGAATGTCAGGCTCAAAATTATGAAGTGAAAGATAGAATTTTGCTGTGTGATGTTGGGTAGATTTCGATTTTTAGTGTCTGATGAATATGACCTTTTTTAAAAATTTACTCTGCAATTATTTACTGAGCGCTTACGTGCCAAGCAAAGTTGGAACAAGTTAGTGAATCTAAAAATTAAGCATAACTCAGTGACGAATAAAAAGTGTAAGGAAATTATTTAACATATGAAATTATGATATATGACTGTAACCCTTGTACTGAAAATTTGTTTATTCGGGTTTTTTGTTTGTTTGTTTTTGAAATGATTCCATCAAGCCCTCTGCTTCTTGGTAGATGTTGAGACATCATAGGAAGATGGTATTTCTAATATTCTTGCCAAAAAAGAATGTTCAGAAATAATAAGACCTACGGTTTAAAAAGTTCTATAAATATTTCTAAGAAAAAGTGCCAAGAAGATTCCTGATTTTTATCGCAAGTAAAATATTCCAAGAAGTTAATTATTTGTATGAGATGACACAGCTAGGATAAAATATTTAAAATCTCATCCTTGTCAATGTATCCGTGGGAAATGGCTTTCTCACCAATATGATCAGATAGTGTAATTATTGAAACAGTCAAAAAACCTGCCTGTAGTGTAGGATCTTTCACATGAAAATGAAGAAAAAGAATGATTACCACTTTGCATTAATTTTATTCCCAAAGAACCATATGTGTTATGGTACGTGGCACTTTCCAGTTTTTAAATCCTTGTTCATGAAAATGTGATCATGATGTATTAGAAATTTGCCTCAGGTTGTATATCAATTTAACATCTTATGTTCAAGGTTCCAATTAATTTTAAAAATTGAATTAAATTCTCTGTTTCCTCACAGAATCTGCTTCTTCATAAGCTATGGTATTAGGTTTGCTGTTCTTGGCTCGGAGAATGCTTTCAATGCATGAGTGTTGGTTGCTTTTTTTCCCCCTTTGTCTCTCTATAATCATATCATATGTGTGTGTTCAGTTAGCAGTTATAAGAAGACTCAGGTGAAGGTGAACTTGTTTTCAGTTGCTGTCCTCGTGTTCCATTTGCTTCACAAAGAAAGGGTTGTTTCATCCAAGGATCATTTCCGTTTAGTGGCAGGAATGTGTTATCATGTTTTTCTCTAGATATCAAGTCTGTCTGGGATTTACCCCTTCTTTCTCTTTCTCTTTATTGGTTTTAAATTAAAAAAAAAAAATTAGAAAATTTATTTAAAAATATATCTATATATAACATAAACATACGTATGCTATAAATATATATATACAACCTACCTTTTTCCTATTTTGTATCACTTTATGTTGAACCCTTAATGACATGTTAATTCATTTGTCAACTTATTTAATAAATACATATAAAAATAGTTTTTTCATCTTAAATGACCTTTCCAAAGGTTCTAAGTTTAATGTGTTATACTTTACTCTCTGAGTATTTATATTAGCTATAGATGTACATATGTACACGTTTGTATATCTTTTTCTTGACACCACAAACTCCTTATCCAGATTATTGAGTAATGGAATGTTACTGTTAGCTGTTCTAGTTAAATATGAGTAACCATATATTGTTTAGGTATGAGAAAATAGGATAATTATATGTTTCAGGATAAAAATATGTTTCAATGAGCTTAAATACATTCTTCTTGAATCTCATAGAGTTGCTTGGGAATCTGCATTATACCCGTTATTTTATTCCTGGAAACATAATAATTATATACATTAATACCATACTAATCCTAAAGTGACAAATAAAATTATATCAGGTATTAATTTTAAAAATTTGTCATTTAAATATGTCATAGAATTCAGAGTATTAAATTACGATAAATCCAACTTTACAGTATATGTTAGTCATGTATTAGTTTTTCTTCATATCTCTACAAAAGTACCATGACCTCTATATAGCTCGATATTACATATTTGCCACTGATTTATTACATATTTGCCATTAATTTTTATTACAAAATAATTATGGATTCACGGGAAGTTACAAAGATAGTGCAGAGAGGTCCCAGGTACCTTTTACCCAGTTTCCCCAGATGGTTTACAATTTATAAAATTATAGTACAATATCAAAACCAGGAAATTGACATTGATATTATGTATATATTTCTATGACATTTATTTCACCAGTGTAAATTTGTGTAACCACCACTGCAGTGAAGATACAGAATTGTTCCATCACCACAAACATCTCCCTCGTGTCACCCTTTCAGAGTCACCCTCTGTTTTTCACCATTGCTACATTATGGCTTGCATCTGCCAATCATGCTTTATTTTTTTTTATCTTTTTTCTCTCCATTTACACTTCACTGTTTTGTTTTTCTTGCCTTCTTGTGGATTACTTGAACATTGTTTACAACTCCATTTTGATTTATCTGTCATATTTTTAAGTGTATCTATTTGTATAGCTTTTAGTGGTTGCTCTAAGTGTTATACTTTACATCTCTAAGCTTTCATAGTCTACTGGTGTCAACATTTTACTATTTTAAGTGTAGAAAAACTATTTCCCTATATGGCCCTTTACCCATTTGTGATATAATTGTATTAAATGTTTCTTCTATTTTTTCAGATTAATTTCTTTCTGTTGTTCAGATTGGGTAATTCCTATTGCTCAGTCTTCAAATTCTCTTAGTTTTTCTTCACTGGAGAATGTCTTGATCTCTCTTTCATTTCTGGAGGATGCTTTTTGCTAGATATAGGATTCTGCTTAACAGGTCTTTTCTTTCAGCACTTGAAGATGTTGTGCCACTTTCTTCTGGCCTCCACGGTTTCTGATGAGAAATCTGATGCTATTAAAGTTGTTTTCCTCCTTTAAGTGATGTCTTATTTCTCTCATGGCTTTTAGGGGTTTTTTTGTCTTTATTTTTTAGAAGTTTGATTATGTTGTGTCTTGGTGTGGATTTCTTTTGGCTTTATCAACTATTCGAAGTTCTCTCAGCATCCTGAATATGTAGATTTATATCTTTTGCCAATTTGATGAAATTGTCAGCCATTATTTCTTAGAAAAAAATTTCAGCACCATCCTCTTTCTTTTTTTCCTATGAAATTCCAGCGACACAATGAGATCTTTTGTTACTGTCCCCCAGGTTTCTGAGGCTCTTGTCATTGTTTTCAGCCTATGCTCTCTGTTTCTCAGACTGGGAAATTTCTATTCTTCTATTTTGAAGTTCTCTCCATTCTGCTGTCTAATTTACTCACTGGTTTTTTTTAAATTTCAGTTATCGTAATTATCAATTCTAAAATTTATGTTTGGTTCTTCTATTTGTAATACTTACTATTCTGTCATTTGTTTCAAGTGTCTATAATTGCTCATTAATGCATTTTTATTGAGGCTGGTTTAAAATCCTTGTCAGATAATTCTAACATCTGTGCCATCTTGGTATTAATGACTCATTGATTGTCTTTTCTCATTCAAGTTGAGATTTTCCTGGTTCTTGATGACGAGTGATTTTCCATTTAATCTTTGAATATTTTATGAGACTCTGGATTTTATTTAAATCTCTTGTTGGTTGAGGTTGGAAACCCAGATTTTCTAACTAGGTCTTTTTTGACACCCTGGGAGGTAGCAGTGGTGCCTCTGTTATTACATGGCAGCAGTGGGAGGAGCCCTCTGCCCATACCACAGACTCTTTCTTAGTGCTATACCTGTGGTCTCTAAGGACACTGCAGGGCGTTGGCCTTGATACTGCCGGGTGGTGGATAAAGTCCTGACTCCAGGAGGCCTGAACTGCTCCTGTGGGTCTGTCTCTTCATCGCCTCTGGTGGAAGGCTGTGTTCCCCGCTGTAATCTCCACTGACCTGGGGATGGTGGGGGAGAGGCACCGTCGAATTTTTTTTTTAAGGCCCATTTTTATATTTTATATGGATGATTCTAAGTAACGAGTAATTCCTATGTTTACTTAGGTGTTTTTTCAGTTATATTTCTTTTAGATCTAAAGATCGGTATATATTTAGTTTTTGTCAGACTAGTTTTAACAAAGCTCAAAGCTTACATTTTTGACTGGTGTTGTAGCATCACCTCTGAGAACTGCTAATTTGCTTTTCTGATGTGAGAAGAAGAGAATAATTGCAAAGTGTGCTGCAGATGAGAGGGTTTAATACTTTTCTAGGTATTTTGTGAAAAACAGTGAAATTAGAAGTCTGTTTTTAAAGGAAGTAGACTGCTTAAATTCTTATTTGATACTTCAATTTATAACAAACTGATTAGAAATATTAGGTTTTTTTTTTTCCTAGATTTATGACAGAATTAAGTGTATATGTTTGTATAGGACTGTGTTGGCATGAGCAATAGAATGTCATAATTGTCATCTCTTTCACATTTTCGATACAGTTTGTATTTCTGGAATTGTGTATATGTAGATCTAAATTTAAAATTTGTAAACGCACTCAAATGTAGGTAATTTAGTGAAATTATGGCCCCATATACTCAACAATTGTTCAACAGGAGATTTAGATCCTATTAAGAAATCCTTCCAAAAATAGTAAGTTTGTAGGTACAGCACCCTGCAGATTTACTAAGCAGTATTCTCAGGTCATTTGCTAAGCTAAAACTTCTAAAAATAATAATGGAAAGCCTCTTAAAAGTAAGGAATGCCAGGGAATTTCTTTAGCTTTATCTCTAAGCAAATGTGAACCTACGTAAATAATACTTAATTTACTTACCTTTGACATATATGAATGAGGTCATAAATAAAATCTTTTGTTTAATATAATGTCACTGTTGGATGACAAACTCATGTAGTTCTGTTGGATTAAGGATATTATAGTGTAAAAAATAAAAAATGTTTATCCTGTAAAGGGAGTTTCAGAAAGTGCTTTATACTTACAATCATAAATGCATCCATTTTATACATTAAATCGATATACATATTTAACATTAAATTCAGTAGTGAAGATGCCAGGAGCATTTCATTGAACAAAAACTATTAAAGAATAAAGAATGCAATAGTATTGAATTAGTAAAGAATAGTAAAGAATCTGATCTCGTTCATTATTTAGCCTAAATACATTGTCTTAGAAATGTGCAAATCATAGAAAAAATAACATTGGGAACTCCAATAGATTAATCACTTTGGTGTTTACTTCTGTTTTGTCAAAGAAAAGAGAGAAACTTTCTTACCATGTTTGTGGCTTCTCTTCACCAACTTCGGGCTAGACTTTACGGTTTGTTTGGCTGTGAAGGGATGACAGACTTGGGGGGATGGTGAGGGGAGCTTAGTTTTGGAATGTAAATACATGTAGAGCTTGCCTCCTTTTGTTTAGCATCTCTTTAAACTAAGACAAAAAAAATCAGTGAATGAATGAATAGCAGCATGGTGAAATACCTAAATGTTTGAGTTAAAATTTTTGGATGTTTGAAATCCTATTTGGATCCTTTTCCCAGATCACGGTGCATTCATATGCACTCAGCAGGAAACTTCATGGAGATGCACATTTGGGCAGAAGGTCTTTGACGGTGCCTTTTTCTTAACTTGTGCCTTTTCTTCTTTAGAAAAAAGTAATGGCTTAAGTCTGACTGAAGAACAATCTTTTTTGTATGTTCCTTATAAGAATTTACTTATGGTTCACAGATCTTTACCCACCATCTATGTCTGCAGTCCTTGGATTTAAAATAGCACATATCCTACTGCAGACTACAGGAAGCACCACAGTAAAGACTTAATGACATACTGCTGAAAAAGACAAAAGGCGACAAATTATAAATCAGTCCACTAAACCTGTAAAGTGAAACTCAAAGAAAAAAAATGTGCATTTGAGATACACACACACACACACACACACACACACATTTTTAAAGGTTTAGCAACAGGTAAACTTAGTGGTACGTTTGGGTTTGAATCCAGATATTTAAAAAAAATAACGAACATGAGTAATGTGCTTCTTCAGTGGGCAACAAGCCTGGTAGCCTAGTTGTATGGGTATTTCAGCACTTACAAATTCTGTCCATTTTTTAAATATTTGCCTCTTTTTCTCATCTTAGAATTACTCTGAGGGTCATGCTCATCTGTGGTGTCACTCTGTGTAAGTGATGCAGTGGTTTATTAATTTTCCTCCTCAGGTTTACCTTAGCCATACATACTCGAGTCTATTCCAATTTTCTTGACTTGTAAGGTAGTAAAAGTGTCTTTTGTCTCTTGTTAAGTTCTGGGGAAGGGAGCCGAGAAAAAGAGGCTCCGGGGGTTAGTGGAAGGGCTAGAGAACAGATGAAATGGGAAGGAAAAGGAGGCTTTTTAAAAACTAGTTTCAAAAGACCCCAGTTACTACTTCTGGCTCATTTTTCCAACCTTCCCTTTGAGAGGGTTTCTTTCACAAAGGCACTGAGTCCCCCTTAAACTCTGAAAGATCATGCTCCTTCAACATGGGCCGGTGACAATGCAGCTAGAGTGAAGTTACAATAATAAAAACAGAGAGTCCTGGCACCTCCCCAGGTAATTCTGAGGAACTGTGTTTGGTCCTGGAGGTAAGAGAGCTCTGTACCAGTGGCTCTTCCCAGGAGATGAGCCTTGAAATGTGTTCCAAGCCTAAAACACTTGAGGCACACACACTCCATTTCAGGTCTCATCCATTTCATTTATTTCAATTCATTTGATGTTAGCTAAAAAAAAAAAAATGGTCAGGGTGCATTAAGCTACATGTGAGGAACACACACACACACACACACACACACACACACACACACACACCCCATTTTGAAAAATATATCAAGCCTAAACTCTCCCTTGTGCTAAAGGGTGTGATTCTAAGGTCAAACGCACTGATGAAAATTATTGTTGTTACGTTGTTTCGGTTACAATAGAGAGCTAGGGCAGTGGAGAAGATGACAGATCAAATCAAATGCCAGAATTTAAGGCAAAATTAGAAGAACGTACCAGGATTAAAGTGTTAGCAAGTTCACTTTCTTTGCTGTTACCTTTATTTTTCTTTGGCCTACAGTTACTTAAGGGGTTGGTTCTTCCAACCCTAAAATGGAGCTCTTAATTCTAAGGAATTTGTTGTAAACAGGAGAAGGTGGTAATAAATGCAAAACAGTGTGGAATATAATTTTGAGAAGATTTTTTTTTAATATTAAAAGGCATTTGACTCAGAAAAGTAAAGAGAAAATGAGATTGCAGTTATGTGCAGTCTGTGGTGTTTTGTGACAAGCTTCTCAGCAAGCAGCAATAAGTGAAAGAGGCCTGAGGAAGGACAGAGAGCTCTGATTTTATTGTTTGCCGCTCTTCCAGAAGTTCACTAATTAATGTGAGGAGGGAGGGGAGCCAGGGTTAAAGGCTAGGTGACAGAACAGCTAGCTCCATATTTTCTGGCTAGAGAAATGTGAAAATGTGCGGCTTCTTGTTTAAAAATTAAGAATTTCAAGACAGCAACAGCAGATCATTAAACCAAGCACAGGACCCTCTCAGTATCAGGCCCTACTCAGCAGCATGGGTGACACACCCACCAGGCTGGGCCTGCTAGAAGGTCAGACATTCCCATGGCCCCACCTTGTCTCCTGCTCCTAGGTATCCCTTCCCCTCACCCACTGGCTGTTTATTATACACTTGGATGAAGCTGAAAGAAAGCAAGATATATGTGTAATACACATACCAAGCTTTTTTTCTGATACATATATTTTCTAAGTTAGTAAAATTAAGATTTTGGCCAGAGTTTGGGGAAAACTAAATGTGTTGTGACTATCTGAAATTTTTACCATGTCGGTCGTAAAATGATTAATGTGGCATTGCTAAAAAGTCTACCACCTCTAAAATTCTGTGATTCTAATACTCATAATTTATATGAAGATTTATAATTTAAAAACCTATGTGATGTTTAGTTTAATAAAAGTGTAACTCATGTATGTATGTTGTAAGGAGGTATTTAAAATGAATATTTAGTATTAAATAAAATTTTTCAGTTTAAATTTATGTATTGTATATTTGTAACTTGGAAAACGAGGATAAAATAGATTAGCTTTCGATAATCAATTTTCAGTACTAGTAAAGAGATCTTAAAATTGAATAAAACAAAATAAGGAAAAATGTTAGGTTTTTTCCCACATACTTTCCCATGGCCTGGGTTCTATGCTACTAGTGAATATTAATGCAAGTCCTCAACCACTCAGAGTAAGAGTAAATTACTGTCTTTAGTAGTATGAAGGAGAGAGACCAAGTAAGTGTCAGTGAACTGAAATCAAAGCAGGAGACTTTGGCTGGATGCTTAAAAGCTTGGAATACTATGATGAAGTGTATAGGCAAGTTATAGAATCTTCATGTCTGGAAGATTTCAATATTTGCTTATGTAAAGGGATGGACAATATCTTCTCTCCAATCTTCCAGAGCTATGATTTGAACTAAAATAGTATAAGAATATAAAAGGATTTTATAATTTATGTGTGTCATTTTAGACACACTTATATAAATAGTTTGAAATGCATGGTTATTTTTAAACAAAATAATGGTATTTTGTTAACAACCCTCTAGAAATGCTACTTTAAA